>NC_082688.1:20507546-20865755 GCF_949987515.2 Delphinus delphis
GGGGAATGGCCAGAATAAGGCAAAGGGAATCTCTGCAACAACAATGGAACATATAGAAAAAAGCAGAAAGATGGATTCAACTGTGCCAGCCACTGAGCCCCCCTCGGTGAGGAGGGGCAGGATGCTCGGCTCTGTCTGTGTGGCCCCCAGGAGCTCAGTCCCCAGCCTGGTGCTCACAAGCCTGCTTTCCTCCAGGAAAGTCACTCCTGCCGTCAGGCAGGTCCATACCTAAGGCAGCTGAGGCCTGGAGAGTCCCTTTCTGATGAGTCCCAAAGAAAGATTTAGCATTCGTCCTCTCTGGCCCCTGCCTGTCCCTGATACCAGTGGCTGACAGCCATCTTCCTTGTCCCCTCCTGCTCCTCTTTGGGGCCACCTCCCCCACGCTGCCTCCAGTCATGAGGCAGGAGAATCTTAAGCTCGTGCAAAGCGTCAGACCTGAATTGGACTCTCCATTTCCCCATGCAGCTGGATGATCTTGGGAAAGTTATAAAACCTGTTTCCTCACTTATAATATGGAGCTTCATAATCAGACGTTTTTTACGGGGCTGTTCCAAGGATTCAACTGTGTTAAATGTCAGGCAAGCTAGTGGGTGCTTACAAATGGCAGCCACAGCTCCTTAGCACCCGCTCTGTCCAGACTAAACGCTCACACAACACATTTACCACTCCTTCACCCGTTCTCCTTAGATGGTATTTTCTAAACCTTTAGCCACTGTTCAGCTTCCCTGTGATTCCCTAAGTTATGGATCTTTGAGCTCTGAAAGGACAAAGTGGGTGGTGGGAGAGGAAGCTGCATCGTTGAGCACCTACAGGTGGCTGAATACATGTATCCTCACTGCAGTTGTGTTATTCTCATGTCACAGATGAGGAAGCTGAGGCCCAGGGACATCCAGTCCTCTGCCCGAGGTTACACGCGTGGGGAAGAAGGGGAGAACTGAGATCTGGGCCTGGGTCTGCCTGACTTTCCTCCTCACCCCTTTGCCTCTGCATAATGTCACAAAGTTCATTTTAGAAATTTGTAGGCCATGACATTGTGTATTTTCTGGACCAGTTATTAACTTTTTGGCTCCAAGGAGATCCTCCTGGCCAGGTGCCTGGGAGCAGTAGACAGGTGTCTCGGGGAAAGTCCTAGCAAATCCTGAACTATTAGTGCTACAGGTTAGCCTTTCTTCTAGAAGGAAGACAGAAAATCCAAGGGAGTCGTTGGGAGGGGTCCCAGGAAAGGGGAACAGCGGGAACATATGTGAGAAAATAGAAGGGCTCTGATGAAGTAGCCCAGTTCTATTACCAATAAAATTGTTTCCCAGGCTTCCCTGGTGGCGCAGTGGTTAAGAATCTGCCTGCCAACGCAGGGGACACGGGTTCGAGCCCTGGTCCGGGAAGATCCCACATGCCGTGGAGCAACTAAGCCCATGCGCCACAACTACTGAAGCCCACGCGCCTAGAGCCCGAGCTCCGCAACAAGAGAAGCCACCACAATGAGAAGCCCGTGCAGTACAATGAAGAGTAGCCCCCGCTCGCCACAACTGGAGAAAGCCTGCGTGCAGCAACAAAGACCCAACGCAGCCAAAGGTAAATAAAAATAAATAAATAAATGTTTCCCTACACTCTATACATGCTTGCTATAAAAATTCCTTATCTGTGCATTTTAAGTAGAAAATAGATTAATAAATCCAAATGTATTATAGGATTTTTCAGTCTTATATGCTCTAATCAGGTACTCTCAGCACCTAAGATACAGGCTGCTAAAATGCATTCATTTGTGCATTGAACACTTCATTTTAGAGGCTATTCCTCTAAAACCATATAAAGGAATTTTCCAAAGACACTTGACTTTTTCTTTTTTTTTTTTCCTTTTTTGGCCACGGTGCGTGGCGTGCAGGATCTTAGTCCCCCTACCAGGGATCAAACCCACGTTCCCTGCAGTGGAAGCGTGGAGTCTTTATCACTGGACCACCAGGGAAGTCCAAGTTTTTTCTAGGAAAGTATATAAACCCTTGGAATCTGGCCAATTAAATTTTTTAAAAAAATTATATATTTACTTATATAAGTTGAAAATATTTATATATTTAAGGAAAAATGCATGGTGATTATTAATGACCTTTTAATTTATTTTTTGGTGGCTTATAAGAGGACATTTATTTTTACTAAAGGTTAAAAATAACCTGGAAAAGAGTGATTATTTTCTTTAAAATAGCTACCAGCAAGTACTGTGATGCAGTGAATATCATCGGTATCCCCAAGTATCAGACAAGTCCCCATTATCACTATCTTCCTGAACAGTGATTATTAAAGAAGGTTCCCCAGGAGTTCTGAGTTTACAGTCATTGAAACAGAAATAATGTCCGATCTTTTAGCTGTAACAGCAGAAATGTACCTTCACATGTGTGTTTTCAGCACTGGTATTGAGAGACGTGTTGTTTTCAGTCTGTAACAGCCTTCATTTTGACACAGGAATGGCAAGTATAGAACTCAGGTCACTTGTTTTTTTAATATTTATTTATTTATTTGGCTGCACCGTGTCTTAGTTGCAGCACACGGGATCTTTCGTTGCAGGGTGCGGGCTCTTTGTTGCGGCACAGGCATCTCTCTAGTCGCGGTGCTAGGGCTCTCTAGTTGTGGCTCACGGGCTCTAGAGCACGCAGGCTCAGTAGTTGAGGCGCCGGGGGCTTAGTTGCCCCGCGGCATGTGGGATCTTAGCTCCCAACCAGGGATTGAACCCACGTCCCCTGCATTGGAAGGCGGATTCTTAACCACTGAACCACCAGGGAAGCCCCCACTTGTTTTTTTTAATCTTTTAACACTGAGATAAAGGAACTTAGCTTTTTCTGAATGGCCTTTTTAAAGCATAATTATCAAAGAACAGCTTCATCATTAAAACACAGCAGACTGTTAGTTGTTCCTGCAATGGGCACTTCTTAGCACGGGCAGTCCAGCTAAGACAGCATTCCCAGCTAGGCACAGCCATAAGAATAAGTTGGTTTCAGTGGAGTGTGAGTGGAAGTGATGTAACTTCCACCCTATTAGATCAAAAGGAGTATGTTTGTCCAGGATTTCCCCTCTGAGTCCCTTCCCACTAGGTGGGATGCAGACTGCCAGCAACGGCTTCAGCTATTCAGATTAGGACAAGATGATGCAACAAGAAGAAAGAAGGAACCTGGGGCCCCAAATAACCTCCAGGAGCTGAGCTGTTCCAACAGCCTGACCAGCTGTACTGTGACTTGAAAGAGAACTTCATTCTTTTTAAGCCACACACACACACACACACACACACACACACACACACACACACACACACACATATAAACTTTTAATTCAAGTTTAGCCATCACAGAGTTTCATATGTCTTAAGTTTATAGCTGGCAGAATTTTCTTAAACTGAACACACTCTAGTAACCTAGATGAAGCAGCATAATACATCCAGGAACGCAGATGGCCTCCCTCATACTCCCCTTCAGAACTATCAGCCAAAGGATTTATAACAGCATAAATCGGTTTTGTCTGCTTTTCTACTTTATATAAGTAGAATCATATTGTAGTAGACGGAAGATATGGCCACAAGCTTCTCCCATCCCTGTATGTGTGACCCTTCGCAAAGTAACTTCTCATTAATAGCTGGGATCTATTTTCCCAGCCCTTGAATCTGTGACAGCCTTTGACTTGGTTTGACCAACAGAATGCAGAAGAACGAATGCTATGCAAGTCTGAGGCTCAGCCTTAGAGAGAGCTTGCCACTTCACTTTCACCCTCTTGGAAAGCTACTCCGAGGCTGCCATGTCAGGGAGTGACCTAGGCCCTGTGGAGAAGAACCCAGTACCACCACACATGTGAACAAGGTCACCTTGGACCTTCCAGCCCTGCCAAACCTGCAGCTGAATGCAGCCATAGATGAAATCGGAAGAGAAACTGCGCAGCTAGCCCACAGAATCATGAAAAACAATAAATTGTTTTAAGACTAAGTTTTGGGACAGTTTGTTATCCAGCAGTAGAGTTAGGTGAAACAATGTGTGCGCTTAATTTTCGTCAGGCTTCTTGGGCTCAACATGTTTGTGAGATAGCTTGACATTGTTTGATAGTATTCTATTGTGTGACAATATTATAATTTATCCACTTAACTACTGATGGGCATATGGGTGTTTCTAGTTTGGGGCTCTTATAGTTGGTGTTGCTATGAACATTCCATTAGCATGTCATCGGGTGAAATATGCAGGCACTGTATTCACTGTGTAACCAGGGGAGGCCATTCTGGGCCACAGGGTAGAGTGCATGACCAGCTTTAGTAGATACCACCTCTTTTCCAAAAAGTTTGTCGCAGGTCACACTCCCACCAGCTGTGGAGGACCTTCGGCAGAGTTTCCGTTGTTCCGTACCCTTGCTAACACTTTGTGCTCTTAAACTTTGCAAGCCTCAGTTTTAAAGATGAGTGTGAAGACTGTACGAGGGAAGTGTCAGCTCCACGGGCCAACATTAGAAAGAAGCTGGACCAGCTGGTCTTGATTATACCTTTCTTCCTGACACCTCCAGTTAAGAGGCCAGAATTTTAACAGTAAAACCTTATATGCTCTATACAAACTACTTTCACAATCATAATTTCATCTGAGTCTTCCAATAAAATAACACTGGTGTCAACTAGCACTGCATGTTCAGGTGCTGAACTCGCAGTCCATCCAGAAATAGTCTTTTGGAAACCAGCCACCTTCACATGACTAATAAACTTGTACACATTTAAAATGGGGCTGCATGAAATGTTGTCCATGATTCACCCTAAGTGAAAAACACAGGTGACAAAACAGCCCCATACAGCCTCATCCCATTTTGGTAAAAATATATCTGCACATATGTCTATGTTTGGTAAAAATAAATCTGCACATTCATAGCTGAAGTTCTGGAAGAAATAGAGCAAAAATGTTAACAGTGTTAGCTCTGGGTATTGAGTTTAAAGATGAATTTATCTTCTACTTTATGCCTTTTTTTTTGTAATGAGGATGAATCAGTTTCATTTTAAAAACTTAATTATTTTTGAAATAGATAACTCATTCACATAGTCACAATCAAGAGTGCAAGAGTTTATACATTAAAGCCTCCCTCTCATCCACGTCTGCCTTCCATCTGGCTCCCTCCAGAGGTAACCAGTGTTACCAGCATCTACTGTACTCTTTCAGAGACATTTCATGCATATTCTACAAGCAAATACATAAATTTGTTATTTCCTTTGTCACTTTTATGATCAAAAACAAGACTATTTTCATTTTGAAGAAAAGGTTGTAGAAGACTATTTTATGATGTGGAAAGATAAGCGGAAAGGCTACAAAACAGTATGACATATTTTATAATAATGTATGAAAAAATTTTGCATTTAAAATACTTATAAAGAGACTGAAAGGCTATACACTGAAAGGCTATGATAAACATACCTTTGTCCAGAAAGAAATTTTCTTTGTTTCTAATTACCATCCATAGAAAAGTTCTTATTGTGAAACCATAATTCAAATTTCATACTGAAGATTCTATGACCCATTTGTTTGAACCATGTGATAATTAGAATACAATAATATAATTACAAAAAACCACTTTGAGTTGCCTCTCATCCAGAAGATGTTATTTTTACAGTCTTATTTATTGTGGAGAGGGCTTTATTCACATTGTTGGGATCCTGAGCTTTATTTTTTCGGTGGTCATCTCTGCATGTAGGATTTTGGGTGAGTTTATTTACTCCTTATAGGTGACAGTGTGGCCTGGTTTTAGGGCGTGGACTCCAGCACCACCATGCCTGGTTCAAATCCCAGTCTGCCGCTCCTTAGCCTCACGACCTTGGGCAAGAGACTTAATCTGCGTCTCAGTGCCGTCATCTGTGCAATGGAGACGGTATGATGGCAGCACCTACTCACAGAGTTGTCATCAGGGATGTCATACGATTCAGGTAGAGCCCCTCGAATAGTGCCTAGCATTGTTCCTAAGTGTCAGTGTTATATTCATCTGAGTTGCCTAATTTTTCCATATTGGACATGTACTACAATAAAAGTTAAAGAATAAACTCCCATGAGAGAAGGGAAACTAGACAGATGTAGAGACGAGCACAAATGAGAAAGTGCCATAGAGAAGAGTGCGAACCATGAGGCCCCGGGAGCCCAGCGAGGGGGGAGGGGCCCGGCTTTTTGATTTCGACTAAAAGCCCCGGGAAAGGATCCCTCTGTCGGTACTGCAAGCTGAGCATTCCAAGAGCAGAGATGGACTTTGGTCCAGGAGCATTCTCTCCGGGCATTTGGAGAAGGCCTTTGAGACCTTCCTGGAAGCTGCCCTGGCCTTTCCTTGTACAAACGGCCTCTTGCAACTTTTTGCCACTGTCTTCCCGGCAGGGGTCATGTGGAGAAAGGCTTCAGAGTAAGTGTCAGGACTTACCTGGCTGTGCCTGGCCCAACTCACTCCAAGGACCTTCAGGGGGCAGTTACTGCCACCCTGATGTGGCGGCAAGTCTGGGGGACTGGAAGACAAGATGCTTCATTCACAGCCCAGCTGGAGGAAGAACCGTCCAATTGCAGTTCTGTGTTTCTAAACACACCAGGTGGCATAGGCAGGAGGCCTGCTGTCCTGTGTCCTCAGCCGGGAACCCTCTGCCTGGGGACAGAGAGGGGAGGGGAAGGCAGATGAAGGGAGAGGAGGAAAGCGCAGGGCTAGGAGCTGGAGGCCCTGGGGTCCAGCCTTAGCTCTGATGTTTCGCATTGATGTTAGCTGGGATAAATTCTTAATTTCATCAAAATCCAATCACTCCTTACAGAATCCCTTGAATTGATCTGGGAATAACAATGCCAGATGTGACCTGCTTGATGAAAGGAATTATGTGAACTACTTTATATTTGAAAGAATATCTAGATCCTGTAGTTCCTGCTAAGTCTGAGGTAAACGAGGGCTGGGAAATAGTGTTATATCAGTGTTTCTAAATTTATTCAATTGACACATTTTTAAAATAAAATAAAATAAAATAATAAAACAGTTCATAATCCTTATCCACAATGCTTAAAATCCCCCCGTTCTGGAAACAAAGGTTTTTTTTTTTTTTTTTGCGGTATGCGGGCCTCTCACTGTTGTGGCCTCTCCCGTTGCGGAGCACAGGCTCCGGACGCGCAGGCTCAGCGGCCATGGCTCACGGGCCCAGCCGCTCCGTGGCATGTGGGATCTTCCCGGGCCGGGGCACGAACCCGTGTCCCCTGCATCGGCAGGCGGACTCTCAACCACTGCGCCACCAGGGAAGCCCTGGAGACAAAGGTTTTTTTCATTAAATTTGGTGCCAAAATTGACCTGATGTTGCTTATTCTTTTGGGTATCAATCTTTATAATAAATTGCAGAATATTAATAAAATAAAATAAATTGCAGAATATTAATGCATTTGATTACCAGGTGCTGCCTCAGGTCTCACTAGTATATGGTAAATGCATCATATTATCTTCCTAAAATATGAAAAATTCTGAAACACATCTGGCCCCAAGGGTTTTGCATGAGGATTGTGACGTGTAAAACAAACTCAGATGCTGCACACAGGAAATGGGGAGGGAGGGACGGTGTCCATTCCCAGGCTGAGATTCACCCAGCCCTGTCTGGGACATCTTCTTCCTGGTGTCAGATCCTTGAGAAGTCTTTAAGAACCTGAAGACAAATGTACCCGGGATGAGTCAAGGAGCATATACTGGGGATATTTTTCCTAAATTAGTCCTCATACTTCAGTGTGTCTCTGAATCCCCCTGGGGATCTAGTGAAAATGCAAATTCTGATTCAGTAGGTCTGGAATAGGCCTGAGCTTCTGCATTCCTATCAATCTCCAGGTGATGCCTCTGCTGCTGGGACTGTTCTGGCCTCCGGATAAGCCTAAGGCATGGCTCCAAGTGATAACAGTGTGGTGCCCCACAGGGAGAGCTGCCCCCTGCCCTTGGCGGGGGTGGGAGCTCGCTCAACACTGATCACCTGACCAAAACCTGCCTCGTCACCGCCTTTTCTCCATCCTCCGCTGCCCATTTACTGCCTCTGCTGCCTCTTCCTCCCTGCATGGTTCATGCCACCCTCCGCCTCCATCCCCGACCTTGGCTGGGCCTCCCCAAGTCTCATGACTCTTCACTCACCCGGTTCCAAGGTACTGCTTAGACGAGGTGCTTTTCCAGCTGACTGACCTCACCTCCGAAGCATGAACTAAATTAGTTCAACTCTCAAATTCCTGAGATGGCTCACTATCTCTCCTGGGTATCTCCCCAGAAAATTTTCCACTGTTTGCAAAGTACTCCCTAGCCCTGACCACCCAGAGATATTAATGATAATGCATTTGCTCACTAGACAAGCAGTGACCCAGGAAAGGGCCATGGGTTATTTTATTTTTATGTCAATGCTTGCAATGCCCTGACTGATTTCTTACACACCCTCCTTGCTTCTTTTTAAGTTCTGGATTCCCGGGTTGCAGAAAACTCAGACTTCCTTGTTTTCCAAGTGAATTTTCTGATTGCAAAAGTAATACATATTTATTAATAAAAGTTTAGAAAATATAGTTAAGAAGAAAATGTCAATACCAGTACACTTAGCATGCAGAGATAACCATTGGCACATTTTGTCTCATGGGCTTTCAGGCTTTATATATAAATTTTGTTTTACAAAATCTGGATCATACATATAACATTTTGTAACTGCTTTGCCCCCCTCCATTTATAGTATATTGTGACCATTTTCACAGATCAATAAAAATTCTTCTGCAATAGCATTTTAAATAAGGGACTTCCCTAGCGGTCCAGTGGTTAAGACTTCACGCGTCCACCACAGGGAGCGTGTGTTCAATCCCAGGCCAGGAATAGAATGAAGGCCAAATACACATATATTTCTTATTATAAATCACAATATCACACATACCTTTTGGATACTTACAGGGAATTATATTATTATGTAAAAGTGTATAAACTTCTTCATGGTTCGCATGAGTTGCCAAACCAGAAAGCATGGCTTCCAAACTCTCAAATACGAACCAGATCCTTTGGGCTGAATCAGTGTCTTGAATTCTCACTAACCTTAGTTAACCAGAAGTGATACTGGAAAGCAGGGCGTTCTAGGTCTGAGAGGGAATTCCAGGCCACCAGGTCATGCCTTGAGGCATCCCTCTGTCTCCTGCTCAGAAAGAGGAAAAATGCTTAGAGGTCTTTGTTAGGGATCTACAACTTCCCAAAGAACACAGCTATTTTTCAGACAATTCAAGGCTAATCTAAATCCTGCAATCATTTTGGTATTTATTTTTCCAGCCAATATTTATATATTTAAAATGAAGGGATTAGGGGAACTTCCTGGCTGTCCACTGGTTAGGACTCAGCGCTTCCACTGCAGGGGGCCCGGGTTCAATCCCAGTTCAGGGAACTAAGATCCTGCATGCCTTGAGGTGCGGCCAAAAAAAAAAAAACCAAACAACAACAAATGAAGGGATTAGATCAATAAGTGAATGGTTAAGTAATCTGTGGTACAGCCATTCAATGAAATATGATACAACCATTAAAAAACTGAAAAAGCTCTTTATGCACTAATACAGAATGATATCTCAGATACATCGTTAAGTGAAAAAAGCAAGGTGTAGAACCATGTATACCAAATGCACATTTGTGTAAAAAGGAGGAATAGGAATACATAGATATTTTGACATAGGAGTTTTGCTTGTGTATTCATAAAGCATCTTTGGAAAGATACATAAGAAACTGATGGTATAATTCCTTAATTTTTAGGGAAATTAGGTAGCTGGGAGAACAACATTTTCATTGCAAAATGAAACCTCTTGTGCTGAACATGCAAATGTATTACCTCTTCTAAAATAAAAATTTTAAAACACAAAATAAGGGGACTAGGGCATTTGATTACATCCTAAAATACATTTATTTCTGTTTATTCTCCAAACCCCAATTTAAATGGTCAGTAAAGGAATAAAAGAAGAGGACCATATGTACAGAGAATAGGAGAGGGAACAAAAGATGGATCGTATGAACACACTTTTGGGAGACAGTGAGGCAACGGCACAGATTTCAGAGTCATACTTGCAGTCCCAGCTCTTTAACTTGCTTCTCATGAGCTCTTGGGTAAACCCCTTACTTGCTTTGAGCTTCTGATTCCTTATCTGTGGAAGAGTAAGGACAAGTCATTTATTTTATGTGATCCATATTGCGCCTTGTGGGAGTGTTGGGAGGATTCATTGCCCCAGATCAGAAGCATTTAATAAAGCACATAAACTGCTATTATTACTTTTAATGATAGCAGCGGGCTTTAGCTAATATTATGTTAATGTTTGTCAGTCTGATAGGAAAAATAGCAGTATCTTATTTAAAATCTGAATTTCTCTAATTATAAATGAGGTTGAACAATTACATATATATTCCACTTGTATTTCTTTTTCTGTGATTTGCCTGATCATCTCTTGATAATAGTTAACA
Organism: Delphinus delphis; assembly: GCF_949987515.2. Taxonomy (NCBI): domain Eukaryota; kingdom Metazoa; phylum Chordata; class Mammalia; order Artiodactyla; family Delphinidae; genus Delphinus; species Delphinus delphis. The sequence goes on from NC_082688.1 coordinate 20,517,984, forward strand.
TTTACTGCATGTTACTGTGTACCAGGCACTGTGTTATGATCTCTGCATGCATTATCTCATTTAACCTGTGGATCAAATAGGTAAATTATTATGCCCATTTTCAGCTGAGAAAAATAATATTTAGAGAAATTAATTTGCTCAAGTCTCCATCACTAGTAAGTAGAGTCTGGATTCTGAGCGAGGACTTGACTCTGACCCAGAAATCTGACTTGATCGAGAACCCAGGCTCTTCAGGCTTATGCTTCAGTGACTCTCCCCTAATGGTTTTTCTTTTGGATTAAATAATTTTCTCAATATTTTGCAAGTGCCCTTTGTATTTTAGTTGCAGGGTGCAGAGTAGGAAAGGGTCGATCTGCGCCGAGGGGCAGAAGTGGCATCAGAGACGACCTGCCTGCCTGTCAACTGCCCATAAGGCTGTGTGTGAGCCAAGGCGGTGCAGTCAGAGGTGATGCAGGAGACCAACCGGGTGCAGAACAGAGGCCTGCAAAGATGAGTGGACTTCGACCCCCTTAGAGAGAAAGCAAGAGTGACTCACAGGAGGAAGATGAAACCAAAGCTTCCAGGCTGTCCCTGGTAGGCTCAGACAGTCCAAAGGCAGCAGAGGGAAGGAGAGAAAATCCTGAGATGGAGCGCTGCCCAAGAGCTTCCTGAAGACCATGCAAATGAGGCACGCCCACAGCTGCCTGGAAACCAGGCCGGGAGAAGTCAGAGCCCAGAGCACATGCTGCAGGGCCGTGCTAGGCAAAGGAGCTGGAGGAGGTGGAGGAGGCACCAAGGGAGCAGGTAAGGAACCAGGGAGGGTCGTGGAGGGACGGCTCACAGGGCCCTGCATCCTGAGAGGCAGCATCGTCCACCGACCGGGTGAACGCTGTCCTGGGAGGCAGGGCTCCTGGGATCATCTTTCAAGCTCAGCCATTCTTTAGCTGTGAAGCCTTGGGCAAGTCACTTCACCATTCTGAGCCTTGATGTTCCCATCTATAAAATGAGTGTAAAAATAGCATGCTACCTGTGTATTGAGCATCTGCTGTGCTTTGCTGGGCACATAACAGTCATTATCCCCTCCTCACAGCAAGCTCATAAGGTGAGATCATTAGCCTATATTACAGAGGAAAACAAAGCTCAGAGAGGTTAAGCCATTTGTCTAAGACCTCACAGCAAAAAAGTCTGGTTCCAGAGCTGCACACTGTCGACTCCTGATCCTGCTTCCTTCAGAGGGTGGTTTTACAGAATCAAATGGTCTATGCAAATGGAAAAAAAAATTGCAAAAGGCAAATTATACCATCAAGATGTGAGTTACCACACTTAGACCCCGGCCAGGACTGAGGCCCTTTGTAAACTGGGAAGTCCTATAAAAATGCTAGTTCTTCACCTCTCTCCTCTGGAGGTTGAAAGTATTGGGGTGATGCTACAGACAATGGATATTTGGCTGACTGACCTGCTCACAGACTGAGGCGATGTCTTTGGGGTGGTATTGGGATGTCCTGGCTTGAGAGTGAGTCGTTGGTGGTTAAGTGGCCAGAGTCCCTCCTGGCGACAGACTCTGAAGCCACAGACAAGGCCTGAGGTGACCATGGCAGATAAGGGCCCAGGTGCTGATTCAACAGCGATCATCTCTCCTCTTGAGCATCCCTTTACAGCTTTGGCCATGGAACTTCAGAAAACAGAAGCCTGCTTTGTGGGGAGGGGAAGATCTTTAAGGGTAGTAAGCTTAGTGCAATAAAGTCAGAATAAAGTTCAAATTTTCAGGCAAGAGAATGAAAAACAAACAAACTAACAAACCTATAATCTTACCCCCAGAGACAACCACTGTTGACATTTCAGTGTTTGTTTTTCCACACATTTTTTTCCATTGCACACATATATTGAAAAATTAGATCATACTGTAATATGTTGGGGGTTTTTTTGTTTTTTTTTTGCGGTACACGGGCCTCTCACTGTTGTGGCCTCTCCCGTTGTGGAGCACAGGTTCCAGACGCGCAGGCCCAGCGGCCATGGCTCACAGGCCCAGCCGCTCCACGACATGTGGGATCTTCCCGGACTGGGGCACGAACCTGTGTCCCCTGCATCGGCAGGCGGACTCTCAGCTACTGTGCCACCAGGGAAGCCCTGTAATATGGTTTTATTACTGGTTCTTTTCACTTAATGACATGTCATGAACGTATTTCCATATCAATAGATGTTTTATCACATCATTTAAAGGCTGCAGAATATCTCTTTGTATGGATGGAGCAGAATTTATTTAATAAGTGTCCTACTATTGGATAATTAGGCAGTTTTCAATTTTTAACCATTAGAGCCGTGCTTTCTACTCAAATCTTGGCACAGGTCCTGGATTATTTCCACAGGATAAATTACCAGTGGGGGAACTGCTGAATCAAGGTTATGTATATTTTAAGGCCTTTGATAAATACTAAAGGTCTGCTTCTGACACACTCTGGAATTCAGGGGCTCCTCAAAGCTCAATGCAGAAAATTTCATGGCCTCAAAGTCAGCCTTGAGCCTTCCTCTCTCTCAAATCCATTTGCAGGGATAATGCAACCACCTCATATATAGTCTTTACTGGGTGCCAGGCTCTGTCTAAGAGCTTTACCCTCTGAGGCACCACTTTTAACTTCCTCTTCAGAAGAAACTGAAGAACAGAGAGGTTAAACAGTTCACTTGGAATCACAGCCCTAACAAGCAGTGTGTTGGGGGTCAATAGCCTTGACAACCTGGTTCTAGAATCTATGCTGTCCACTGCTTCTTGGAAAGTATATTTGATTGCATCTGCAAAGATACCTTTCACCCATCCCTTTGATCTTCTCCACCAACACCTCACATGCATCAAGCCCCACCATCCCAACCTGGACCATGGCTAGAGCCCATAACTGGTCTTCCATTTCCACTCATCCCTTTCACTCTGTCTTCTGCTCTGCAGCTGGAATGTTGCTTTAAAAATGGAAATAGGGGCTTCCCTGGTGGCGCAGTGGTTGAGAGTCCGCCTGCCGATGCAGGGGACACGGGTTCGTGCCCCGGTCCGGGAAGATCCCACATGCCACGGAGCGGCTGGGCCCGTGAGCCATGGCCGCTGAGCCTGCGCGTCCGGAGCCTGTGCTCCGCAACGGGAGAGGCCACAACAGTGAGAGGCCCGTGTACCACAAAAAAAAAAAAATGGAAATAGGATCGGGTAACCCCCCCCACCCCCGAACCCTGCCGGCAAGCACATACATACACACACGCTCAGCCCTAGAATAAAACCCAGATGTATCCCCCAGCCTCCAGGGCAGCCTCTCTGGCTTCTTCCTAAAAGCCACTTCCCCATCCAGACCCACCCACTACACCCCAGTCACCCGACCTCCTTTCACTTCCTCAACGACAGAGCTTTTTCTCACCTTAAGGCTTTGGCACGTGCTGTTCCCTTGAGCTCGAATGCTCTTCTTCCACCCTGCAGGGCTGGATTCTTCTCATCCTCTGGTCTTGGCTTTCATATCATCTCTCTGGAGAAAGCTTCCCTGGTGATCTCACCTGAAGCAACAAGTCCCCTAAGCCCATTTTCCTTTTTGTCCTTTATAGTGTTAATTAAAATTGTGTATTTATTGCCCATTACTCATTAAATGTCTCTTTCCCTCACTAGACTCTAAATGTCATGAGGTCAAAGACCATGTCTATTTTGTTCCCCATTATTTACCCAGTGCCTAGCACAGCACCTGGCATGTGGCGAGCTCTCATTAACTCAATGACTGCTCGTAGAAAGGACGAATTGTCCACAGAGGGAGGCATTCATTGGTGAGGATCTTTGGCAAAGTATCCGAGCTTCAGCCAGAGCTGTTCCACCCTCCTCCTGCATGTCTTCACTTCCTCTTCCCTGTCCCGAAGCAGTGACAGAGGTCTAGGGTCTAGAAGGAAACCAGGAAGCCATGGGTGAGAACGTAAGCAGGTTTTGCTGCAGGCGCCAACTCAGTCAGGGTAGATGATGTCATATCGGGGGCACATGGGAGACTCATTACCCGCAAGGCCCCCCTGCACAGTTCCTGGATTCCTACCATGAGAGACTTCTGGCCACGAGGAATCTCCTAGTGAAAGGCAAACACTCACCGGGAGAGAGGAAGCCCAGAAGGCTCACTTACCCTCTCCACAATGTAGAAGAAGGAAATTGCCACCCCTGCCTTTCCAGGCCAGGGATCCCAGGTCTTGAAGAGACCGCCCACAATCTCACAGATAACTAGGCTTCCAGGGTTGGTTGTTTGCCACGCCCCAGGGGAACACGGGTCCCTCACCTCACTACCCACCACCTGGGCAGCTCTCTGGCCTTCGCTGCAGGCAGGTGTGCTCAGGAGACTGCCGCCTGGGCTACCTGGCAGCTCCAGGTGCTGCGTGGACGCTGCTATGGAGACGTGCCCCGGGGTTGGTGGTGAGAAGGCAGTCTCCCAAAGCTTTGCAGATTCTGGAGGGGAAGAGGCTGGAGCCTCAGGCCCTTCAGGGTAGTCTGCCTGACAGCCGTAGTGCCAAGGAAGGCCAGGTGGGTGCTCTGGGAGTTTCTAGGACAAAGTGTGTGTGTGTGGGAGGAGCCAGGGGAGGCCAAACTTCGGGAGGAGGTTCTGGAAGGGCTGATCTGGGCAGGGGAGCCTCTCCATGTTTCCAGGTCAAGGGGAAAGGCCTTCCCAGAGGCCCCCTTGCCAGGCCAGTGCAGTGCCCTGCACAAAGACTGGGCCAGTGGCACTGAGGATTGGCCCTGCAGCCCAAGGGGAGGAGGGAGAGAGGGCCTGGCATTTGCCCCCAGAGGAGGGATAGACCAGGGAATTCACAAAGCCCATCTCTGGGCTAGTCAGGATCCGAGGCAGCAGGGAAGGAAATATTTGCCCTGTAGCAGGAAGCACTGACTGTGGCTCCTCTCCCTCTCCCTGGAGCCCAAGAGGCCAAGGGCAATCACGTGCAGCACAAGGAGCATTTTTATCCATTTCCAAAGCCAGGGTGCCGTCTCCTTGAGGGAGCTCGATGATCGTGGGGTGCCTGAGGCCTGGGCCCGGTAGAGGGGATGCTGCAGGAGCACCACACCTAATTCTACGGCTTAGGGACTGGGCGATCTGAAACAATCGCTTCATTTTTTTTTTTTTTAATTTTTATTGGGGTATAGTTGATTTACACCTGTTAGTTTCAGGTGTACAGCAAAGTGAATCAGTTATACATATACATATATCCATCCTTTTTTTAGATTCTTTTCCCATATAGGCCATTACAGAGCATTGAGTTCCCTGTGCTATATAGTAGGTCCTTATTAATTATCTATTTTATATATAGTAATGTGTATATGTCAATCTCAATCTCTCAATTTATCTGTCCCCCCCTTACCCCCTGGTAACCATAAGTTTGTTTTCTACATTTGTAACTCTATTTCGGTTTTGTAGATAAGTTCATTTCACTTCACCTTTTGAACCTAAGTTTTTTCATCAGTGAAATGTGGGCGATAATACCTTTTAACAACCCACAGGACACAGCCTAGGGCCAATACAGGCACGGAGCTTAATGGGTGTTCCTTTGCTCCTTTTCCCTTTCTGCCAGGACATCTCCTGCCAGACCTCCCAGTGTCTGGTCTGAGGATGGCGGAGAAGCAGAGCCGGGAGCCAGAGTGCCCTGTGTGCTGGAACCCCTTCAACAACACGTTCCACACCCCCAAAGTGCTGGACTGCTGCCACTCCTTCTGCGTGGAATGCCTGGCCCACCTCAGCCTGGTGACTCCGGCCCGGCGCCGGCTGCTGTGTCCGCTGTGTCGCCAGCCCACTGTGCTGGCCTCCGGACAGCCTGTCACTGACCTGCCCACGGACACTGCCGTGCTCACCCTGCTCCGCCTGGAGCCCCACCACGTCATCTTGGAAGGCCGCCAGCTCTGTCTCAAAGATGAGCCCGAGAGCCGCTACTTCCTGCGCCAGCCCCGGGCCTACACGCTGGAACTCGGCCCCGGGCCTGGGAGCCAGACTGGGCCCCCCCGGGACGTGGCCCCTACCACCATCCCCAGCCCCATCCCCAGCTCCAACCACGACTCTCTGAGGGGGTGTTTCCGCAACCCGCAGTTCCGGATCTTTGCCTACCTGCTGGCTGTCATCCTCAGCGTCACTCTGTTGCTCATCTTCTCCATCTTTTGGACCAAGCAGTTTTTTGGGGGTGTGGGGTGAGCATCTGTTCCAGACAAAGAACCACGCCTTTCTTGGTTGCTGCTGGGTATGAGGACTGCAGAGCCTCATTTGGGGTCGTCTTCCTTTGTAGTATTGTTCTTTTTTACAATCCAGGGATCGGCTAGGCTGTGCATCTGCTTCTGGGAACGGAGACAGTCCTACTATAATGAGAACCTCTGAAAGCTAATGGGAAAAGATACGAAGAGAGCTCTGGGTGTGAACCACGAGTCATGGAAGGGCCGAGAAGCAGATCTGTGATGCCAGGGCTACGTAGCATGTTGTACCAAAGGGCTGGGCGATGGCATCCAGGAACCTGACCCACTCAGACAGCAAGCTGCAATTCTTACTGGAGCTGCTTTGAACTCAGTTCACATTTTTTGGAGTTGCTCTATTATTTGTTGCTAAAAAATTTGGAAAGTGAACTTCAATTGTGAGCAAATGTGTTTGTCTTCCCCTTTCAGTTTTCTCTTTGGATGTTTTGCCACCAGTCCCAGTAAAAATGGCCTGCATTCATTAATTCATTCACTCACTCATTCAACAACCAGTTGGCTTGTCCTCTGTCAGAACTAGGGGGAGAGAAGGGTAGGATGAACCAGGGCTGGCAGAGTCCTTACCAGCAAGGAGGGCACGTTCACTCAGCTGCTTCTTGTACAAGACGACCTCTTGTCAGTGCGTGGTTTATGGAGTGTTAAGAGCAGAAAAGTTTAAAGGTGAAAGAAACCAGAGTCAGTGATCAAAAGAAATCCGGGATTTGGAGGAAAAGATTTTTATTCCTCCTGGTAGGTAGTGGGGGAGCTCTGATTCCCCTCCTCCAACCATTGTAATTCTGGCCTTGAGAGGTAAGGCAGGGAATTCCCTGGTGGCCCAGTGGTTAGGACTCTGTGCTTCCACTGCAGGGGGCACGGGTTTGATCTCTGGTCGGAGAACTAAGATCCCACATGCTGTGTCGCATGGCCAAAAAAGAAAAAAAAAAGACGTAAGGCAGAAACCCCGGATAGAGTAAAAGCCTTAGTTCCCATCCCAGGCCATGCAGGCAGGGGATTCTGGTTTTCATTTTGCATGACAGAATCTAGGAACCAAGGAAAACTAGATAGAATTTGGATGCTGCTTGACTACGGGTCGCCACCTCTGCAGTATCTAAAACCCTGATTTCTTCTTCACTTTTAATACTGCCCGGTGGCTCAGGGCTCTGAAACAATCTCAAAGCGGTTAAAACACCAACACAAAAAGATAACATTTTGTTTTTTGGGATTTGTAGAATACGCTTTCAGAGGCCAGAAATTGGTTTTATTTGCTCTAAATAACATTTTGTAAGTTTAATGAAACCAGCTTCTATAAACTCTTAGGGGTCTTAATGTACAAGATATTCCAAAATAGTTAAGACATACATACTTCATGTTTAGTAAAACCAAACAGTCTTAAGCTCCACTGTGAAGAAAAAGTTCTCCATTGTGAAATTGGAAAGCCGCCTACATATCCTGCCAGGGGACTAGCATCTACCTCTCCATTTGCACCATTGAAGATAATTATGCTAAGGCTGGGACTGGATGTCTCCTCACTGACTTCATTTCTTTACACATCCTTGCTCCTTAACTCTTGTGCTGGGTAAATTAGGCAATGATCTCACCATGTTCTCAGAGCCAATGACGAACAGAGAGGAGCCGGGGGAAGTTCAGGGAAGAACACTTGCCTCTGTACTAGGGACTACTGCTTCCGAGTTAAGCAGGCTTCGTCGCAGACGAAATTGATGCTCCCCAAGTTTAGTTACCTTGTTCAAGGTCACCCAGCTAGCATGTGGTGGAGGCCTTTCAGTCAAAATAGAACACTCTTGGAGTGGCTGATTCACCAAATAAGACACAGCTTTGAGTCTTCTGGGATAGGGAAGGATATATTTAACATCGTGGCATCTTCTGTCTTCACATTCAACAGTTCTAACGTTGGGCAGTGCCGTCCTTCTAGAGAGCATTTAGGAATCTCTGGTACCCGATGCAGGGGTGGGTTATGCTTCTGGCTGTGAGTGCCTCAGAGGTCAGGGATGCTAAGACATGCTGCAATGCTGAAGACATTTCTACACAGCAAAGTATCCTCTGTCCCAAGATGCAAATAGTTTCCTGTTGAATAACACTATAGGCTCCTTGCAAGTTCACAAGGTAGAAGTGGTAAAATTAACTCCCTTTGGCATGAAGTCAGAGTAAGAGATGCAGTGACTCCTCAAAAGGGCAGTATAAATGGTAGAGTGGGCTTTCCCCGTAAGTGGTCTGAGGTGACCAAGAAGTTCAAATCTTCATGTTCACTTTAAGAACACTCGTGAAACCGTCCAGGCCATTAAGGGTATGCACATCCGAAAAGCCACCAAGTATCTGAAGGATGTCACTTTACAGAAGCAATGTGTGCCATTCCGTCATTACAATGGTGGAGTTGGTAGGTGTGCCCAGGCCAAACAGTGGGGATGGATGCAGGGTCAGTGGCCCAAAGAGTGCTGAATTTTTACTGCACATGCTCAAAAATGCAGAGAGTAATGCTGAACTTAGATGCAGATTCTCTGGTCATTGAGCACATCCAGGTGAACAAAGCCCCCAAGGTGCCGCGCAGGATTTACAGAGCTCATGGTCGGTTCAACCCATACATGAGCTCTCCCTGCCACACTGAGATGATCCTTACTGAAAAGGAACAGATTGTTCCTAAACCAGAAGAGGAGGTTGCACAGAAGAAAAAGATATCCCAGAAGAAACAAAAATTTACGGTCTGGGAATAAATGCTGCAAAAAAATAAATGCAAAGTTTAAAAAAAAAAAAGGTGGAGTACTTAAAAAGTTCAGACTTTGTACAGGGAACAGGCCACGCTGGCTGGACTGTTTTTTTTTTTCCGGTCTGGCCCATGTTGCCAACATACTCACTAAAGCCCTATGAAATCTCTTATAAGGTCACAGATGGACCAGACTCTACCATTTACTAACTAGGTAACCTGGAACAAGTTACTTAACTTCTTTGAACTTCAGTTTTTTTGTAAAAGAGGGAATAATAATTAACTCGTTAAGACTGTGAGGATTAAACAAGATGTCTGAATGTGCCTGGTGGTGTCTAGACAGCGCTAAGCGTCCTGTTAAGTGATGACGATGACGTTTGTCTCACTGTTAGCACGAAATGACACACTTGGGGTATGCTCCTCAGCTAACGGCTTTTGGACAATGATACTCCCAGTAAGGAAGTGTATATCCCGCCAAGACATTCATCTGGCCAAAGTCTTAGATGAAATCTTTTCACCCAGTTGCTACCCCTCTAGATCTCTTGGAACCACCCACCCCCCGCAAAACAAAAGACAAGTTTAATGGAACAAGTGGTTAAATTTCAACTTGAAAAACTGAAAACCTTTAACACACTATATTTGAAAGTTGCACGCTAATACACTAACATTCATTATTAGTTTAAACACACTACAAAGGTAGTAATGAAAAATAATTTCTTCTCATGGCTAACTATGGAGGAAATAGAGCCCATTAATACTTAAACAACAGTGAAGTACCCAACAGAGAGTAGAGCTGATAATCCAGAAGCTTAACAGGTACACAGGATATGCAACTACCTGGTTATAATTGAAATCAGATTAAACAGACTATTTAGTTACATACCACATATTCCTAGTTATGCACGATAGAGCCAAACAAAGTCACTCTCATCCTCCCTGGAACAGCAAAGGAAAAGTGTTTTGAACGTTCAAGGAGAAGCCATCATATAAGCCCTTCTTGAATTCTCTCTATACAATCCTTTCTTCTTGCCAATTCCTCTATTTTTTTGTGTGAATTTATTGTGTATTTCCAGAGTTCAGTGGTTGTATACCTGGGGTGGAGAGAGCTGAAAGTAACTGCTACTTGGCCAATAAGTAAGAATTATAGAGTCCAGATACAGTTCACTGGTAGTCTCGCCCACAATGCAACAGCCCTCCATTTAAAAAAAAAATTACTAACAGGATGCTTACTAAGGAGACAGAATTGGAGTACGCCACACTTGAGATCATTTGCTATATCTCAAACTAAAAAAAAAGGGACCTCTGTGGACCAATGCCTAGGATTCAGAAAATGCTTAACTATACAAGATAATTCTTTAAAGGGCAGTTTTTAAATAGGATTTTACTCTTTAGCAAGTGTATAATAAAGAAAAAGTTTATGTTTAGGAATACCCATTAGGGATTTTTTTCCAGAGTTACCTCAACATGAAGGGTACATTCTTTAAATAACCAATAGAAAAGAACTTGCACAATAGAGACATCATGTTTGCTTTCTAAAAATTTCATTGAATCTTGACACAACGGCCTAGCTTTTGGGTAACACAAAGGATGCCAATCTTGAAAGCAAAATGGAAGACATCTTCTGACGAGGAAAATGTTCAGCTCTGAGCTTCCCAATGCAGTTAGCATTCCACGTGAACTCAACAGGAAGAGGTAAAATATTCTCTACTGCAGAGCCCTGAGCATAGCTGTGGTCTACCTCTTCACCTCCTGTTCTCAGGGTTCTTGCTCAGTCAGGCACAGTTTAGCCAGTGCACGGTGAGGCGTGTCTCTCTACTCGAGGGCTTCCAGAATATAGTCCAGCCACCTTGCTCTCTGGGTCACATGTAGTCCTGAAGCATGTACCATGTAACGGAAAGTCAAGTTTCAAGAATTAAAAATGGAGTCAGTCACAATCCGGAGTGCTGTGAGGGAAGCAATAGGGCATTCAAACAAAAGATTAATAAAAACAATGTCTACAAAGTTCATGGCAGGGCTTGAAGATGAAAATCAACATTTCAACCATGAAAGGGGTTCACCAACACCCAGGGACTGGGCTGCCTGCTTGAAGTGGGAGCTGACATGGAAATCCAATTCTTTCAAGGATCTATACATGGTAATTAGCAAAATACATGAAAGAACAAAACACATCAATTCCTTTCCTTTGAAAATGGCTCTAAAGAGAGAGTGAGGCTAGAATCCTTCTTCCATGGTCCTGCCTATTCAGCCATCCAGAGCTTGAAGGTCCTGTCATATGAGCAAGTGGCTATGAGCTGCCCGTTGGAAGAAATGTCTAGGCCCATCACTTTGCCTTCGTGGCCAGCCAGAGTCTTCAGTGGCGACCAGCCTGGGTGGGTCCAGATCTTGGCTGTGTTATCATAGGCACCAGTAAGCAAGAAATTCCCATGGATAGCTACAAAAGAAAAGGGGAGTTGCTTCAGGAATTCAAGTACTCAGAAGAGCATAAGAAAATAAAAGACCCCAAATCTGCTAGAACATACTATTTTGAAAAAGAAGGTATCTACATTCAGAAAAACTCAACACTCTGACCTGTATTCCTACTAGACCTCTACGAAAAAGACAACTACAGGCAGACTTAGGGAAACAAATAACATTATTAAGGTCTTTTGGCTCTTTCCCTGATAGACAACCTATTCAGAATAATATTAAGGATTCAGTGCTTGGACCTTCCATGGAAAAAAAAAAATGAAGCAAAACATTCATGGAAGTTTTCTTTACTTCCTAGGAACAAGACGCAGGCTGTGTCATAGCTCTGTCTGAAAGTGTGGTGGAGGGAAGGAGATTATAATTTTCTCCTTCAATAGAGGCCAAATTCTCTCCTGTTCCACTTCCAAGTCTTAACACCCGGACTGCATTCCTCAAAAGTGCAATTTGTCTGTCTTGTAATTAGGCCTACAACAGGAGGAAAGCTTACGCTCAAACTTGACACCAGTCACTAAGTTCTGGTGGGCAGGAATGGTATAGACACAACGCCGCTGTCGAAGGTCCCACACTTTGCAGGTGTTGTCACCACTGCCAGTTGCAACGTGGTAGCTGTGGATCAGATGTAGTACTGAAGTTAGAAACAAAGAGTACTTTCTGACCAATAACCCTCTCCACCCCTCACTCAGTGAGCTTATTTACCCATTGGGGGAGAAATTTATTCCATAGATTTCCTTCAGGTGACCTTCTAGGAACATGATGCAACGTCCTGTACGCAGGTCCCAAACTCGACCAAATGCATCCAGTCCCCTGACAAAATAATTTATGAATGAACGTTTTGAATACAGTTCTCTGTGGAAGCAAGTATACTTAAGAGGTGAGACTACTGAGCTGCCCCCGCTACGTGGAAGAAGCCTTACCCAGTGCCAGCCAAAGAGCCATCTTGATGGAAGGCAATGTCATACACACCCATGCTGTGGCCTTCCTGATGCAGGATTTCCTCTTGAGCCTCCAAATCCCATAAGCGCCATGAACGGTCATAGCTAAAAAAGTCAAACTAACGATTAACCAGCAGATGTTCAGTTCCTACAATGTATAAAGTGCTATAAACAGCTGTAGCTCAAGTTATGTTTCTGAAACTACTCATACAACCATACTAACAAACTCTTTTCTGGCATAAACAATGTCTCAACAACTAAGCATATCTGTCTTGGGTGCTAACTGGGAAACCATGGTTCCTATAAACCTACTTCAGTAGCTATTTTGTTTTATATTTATTTATTTATTTATTTAAAAACATTTATTTATTTATTTATTGGCTGCGCTGGGTCTTCATTGTTGCACACGGGCTTTCTCTAGCTGCAGCGAGCGGGGGCTACTCTTCGTTGTGGTGCGCGGGCTTCTCATTGTGGTGGCTTCTCTTGTTGTGGAGCACAGGCTTTAGGTGCGAGGCCTTCAGTAGTTGTGGCACGCGGGCTCAGTAGTTGTGGCTCGTGGGCTCTAGAGCGCAGGGTCAGTAGTTGTGGCACACGGGCTTAGCTGCTCCGCGGCATGTGGGATCTTCCCGGACCAGGGATCAAACTCGTGTCCCCTGCATTGGCAGGTGGATTCTTAACCAGTGCGCCACCAGGGAAGTCCCTTCAGTGGTTGTTTTAAAAACAGAATTCCTTAGAATGGCCCAGCAAAGATTCTGTTGCCTTCTTTCTTCCCTTATTTCACTGTTATGTCCTTCCATTCATTGAGTATTTATGTCCTAAACTGAATGTTGGGCATATAAAAATCAATCACAAACAAATAGATCAATAGAATAGAAAAGAGAGTATAGAAATAGGCCCACATATACATGGTCAAATGATTTTCAATGAGGCCATCAAAGCAATTTCAATAGTGAAAGTCTCCTCCATAAATGATGGTAGAACTGTAATACATATGGAAATAAAGACAAAACAAACAAACAAAAACCCCTCAATAATAAAAATGGGCAAAGCACCTGGACCCTGAACAAAAGAGAATATACAAATAGTCAATAAGCATATGACAAACTACTCAACACCAATAGTCATCAGAGTAAAAAAAATTGAAACCATGAGATTTTACTACATATTTGCTAAACTTAGCAAAATGATAAGATTGATTAATGACAAATGTTGGCAAGGATGTGGAAAAAACCAGAACTCCAGAATTCTGGGAATGTAAAATGGCACCAACACTATGGAAAACCACTTGGAAGTTTAAAAAAACTTACATATACATCTACCCTATAACCTTGCAATTACATTCCTAGGTATTTATTCAAGACAAAGGAAGGAAAAACACATCCACTAAAAGCATTGTACAAGAGTATTTATAGCAGCTTTATTCTGACTAGCCAAAAGCTGGAAACAGCCGAAGTGTCCATCAGTAGGAGAATGAATAAACAAACTGTGGCAGAGTTACACAACTGAATACTTCTCAGCAATAAGAAGGAATTACTGATACATGCAACGACATGAATGAATCTTAAAAATGTTATGCTGAGTAAAAGAAGCCAAACAAAAAGAAGCCATATGAACAAAAATGAGTTCATAGACTATGAATAGATAGAATTAATTTATGGTGACAGAAATCAGGCCAGTGATTGCTCTGGAACAGGGAGTTGACTGGGAAAGGGCATAAGGGAACTTTCTGGGGTGATGCAAATGTTCTCTCTATTGACTAGTCTATGGCTATGAGCATAACTGATGCCGTCTTGGGCCTGTACAGTTCTTCCTGTCCTTCTGCTGACCCTACCCAGAACTATACTGTGTGGTAAGTCACTTTCCTATAGTCAAGGGCTTTGTAGTTAATAGATATTGTTTAATAATCATTAGGATCAGGTGGCCTCTATGCTCTGTCAGTCCTCCAACAATGATGAAGACCTTTGCTGATATATTCCCAGCACCCACCCATTCTTCACTTAGGAATGTACTTCCTGTTTCCAAACATGTACCCCCATACCTTAGGTTAACTATAAAATTGCCTCAATGGTCTCTTGGGGGTGCAGAGTGCAGCTGTGAATGCTTCTGGATTGCTGCCTGCCAGATCCCCCCCTGTGAGTAAGTGACCCTATAATAAACGGATCCATTGGCTATATGGAGCTGCTGGCCGTGTTTTTCAATCTCAAGATGCCTTCTCAGTTTGGTGGGCACCTTCTGTTCCCTTGGACCTCCAACAACAGGGATGTGGGCCACATGAGTCTATACATTTGTCAAGACTGACTGAATTACACACTTAAATCCATTCCATTGCATGTAAATTGTATCTCAAAAAATTCTTTAACAGATTCTGGCCTCATTGAATTTGTAGAACCAGAAAAGGAGACTGATTTGTAAGCAGAGAAATTACACTGTATAGCAAAAAAAAAACAAACCAAAACACCTCTAGTATTGGCCAAGAAAGGGAAGAAAGAGGGAAGAACTCTAGTTTTCTGGGAGTCAGTGACTCTGAAATTTCAAATTAACTGCAATTTAAAACCAAATATGCTTAGCCCTAACTATGTCATATATTCTTTTCTGATTCTGATTTATTGAAGTCCAAGAAAATCTCTTGAAGATCTCTGCTCTAAAAACTTACTTGGCAGTTTAGCCATAAAACGTTAACAAGATGCCACAGGCCTGTATGGATAGAACAATAAGAGGATGGCTTACCAGGTGGTACCTAAGAAACGTCCTGATGGATGCCACATTACACGGGCCACACGCACTGTATGGCCTTCAATATCTGCCACTGGTTCATCACTGAAAAGGAATCAAATGTATGTAAGTAAACTATTTTACAGTCCTGTAAATACTCATTGAATTTATTAACTGTTGAGCACATATACACCCAATTCTGCATGGTTTGACAGGCCAAATTGTAACTAAACCTGTAATTTGTTAAACTTTTAGGGCTAATGATAATTTAACTCACTTCCCAAGGTTATTATAAAAGCTTTGGGACTATTTCATGTGCCCACGGGGCAAAACTGCTCTTCAATACACACTATTTCAATTCACTATGTTAATAAACTCTTAATGCTATATCATTTGCTTAGAGAAAATTAAAGATATTTCAGCCTGACGAGCAAAATAAGCTCTCTGCACCAAAGGAGCATTGAGATTCTAGAAAGAAAACATACTTCGATAGAGATGCAAGGCTATATCAAAAAGTTTTGGTGCAAGTGGATTACAGATAAATTTATCTCAAACTTCAGCTTGTCCAAGGATCCACATGAAGAAAGGAACTCCCAAATGGAGGCTTAGTTTCCTTTTGGTGGCCATTAAATTCTACTACCAGCAACGACAGAAAGAAGGTCTGAACACCAGCAAGAGGAAATAAACATGAACCCTAAAGAGGGCAATTAAAAAGGGAACTTTGTCAATGGGCATACACAGAACTAACGAAAGCCCTAAGGGAACAAATATTGCTATGTATTACCAAAGCCAATTAAAACTTGCTGTGCTCACAGGTAAGATCTTGTCTGGCAAAGAGTGGAGACACTAATTAGCTCCTCACAAAATCCTGGAACAAAAGCCTCATATGCTTTCCCAAAGAAAGAAAACTAAGCAACTGAATTCAGATGTCTTTTAGGCAAACAAAGTGCTTCCAAAAATTTCTTGGAAAACAATAATCACAAACACATTAAAAAAAAAAAAACTGTTGTAATTGGAAAATGTAGTCTAGGTAAAGGACGATGCTATTGGGAGTAGACATCACTTCCTTGGCAATACTGCCAGACAGAACCTCCTTCCTCTCCCCTGTGGTTGTTTGCTAAGAACCAATGCGCTGTCTAGACTATTATTTTTAGTCAAACTACCAAATAGTGCATTTCTCCAATGTCAATCTATTGCATGGGAGATATAATAGATCCTTCCAGAATAGCTGGAGCCAGGAAACAGTGGCTACTGTTAGAGGCAAAAATCAAGGTACAAAGTTAACAAAGAAGGAAACCTGACACAACTCCTCTGGTGAGAAAAGGTCTAAGAAAAAAATCCTCCATTCTATTTTCACACAAGTTACCTTGACTCAGAGCATCTCTGGGGTTAAATGCTAGATTTTTTAAGTCTCAAGGGCCAAGCAATCACCTATTTACTTTAGTGATTGCAGTGTGGACAGAGGGTAATATTCACCTGTCAAGGCTCCAAAGCTTCACAGAACCATCAGCAGCACAAGAGGCCAGATTGACATCTTTTTGGTCCAAGGAGACAGTGGATTTTGGATGGAATACAATTGCTCCCACGTTTGTGTTATGGCCTGAAGGAGTGTAAGAGATGAAAATTAAAGGGGTCCTGCTCCCTTATAACTTAAGTGTAAATACATCCATGACAAATATTATATATACACATATCAGAGGACATGTGGACCTACAGAGTATTAAAGTAGCTATTCAACTACTAAAAAATTGAACTATTTTAACTTAATATAAAAATTGCATTAAAAAAAGCTAAACACACAAAAAAATGTTTCTTGGTTTAGAGATTGTAAATGCCAGAGTGGGGCTGGACATGAGAGAAAAGTGGTAAGCGTATGAAGTCATTATCATCCAGCCCTGCAGTCAGAGAAAACCAAACCAAGTCAAATCAAATCAAGAATTAATCTGTGTGTACTGGGTCTGAGTGTCAGGCAGAGTTTTAGAGTTGTTTTGCTTGACAGAGTTCACAGTGAGAAAAAGACTGAGATTTAGACAAGATTCTGACTCACCTCGAAGAGTATGGAGGAGGTTGCAATCAGGAACAGACCAGAGCTTGCAAAGCCCACTCCTAACAAACACAAAGGAAAGCATCTCAGCCAGGGTTGGTCTGGGAAGGAAAAGGTACCTTGGTAACATTACTAAAGGACAATCTCTCTCACCACCCCCCTCCCAAAATGTTACAGTGGCAGACACAAAAAGAAACAGAAAAGGCTTATCGTTTGAAGGGTTAGAGAAGAAAGCTACATCCAGGTCTCATGCAAACAGAGGCCTCTACTGGACTGTAAATATTATAGCACAAGCTGCTCTTCTCCTTAACTTTTGGATCAATTTCTGAGGGAAGGTAGGACAAATTAAACTATCTAACATTAATATTAATAATGATACTATCTTCTTAAATACGAATAGCATTTTGCTGCTTACTAAGTATTTTAATTTTTTTTTTTTTGGCAGCACTGTGAAGCATGCAGGATCTTACTTCCCCAACCAGGGATCGAACCCATGCCCCCTGAAGTGGAAGCACAGACTCTTAACCACTGAACTGCCAGGGAAGTCCCCAAAGTACTTAAATTTTTAAAATAATGTTTTACTTTGGAAAATTTCCAACAAATTACTTTCATATCTATCATCAAATGGTCCTTATAACAGACCTGTGAGGTACATATAGGGCAGGAATGATCATTTCTACTTTATTATTTTTTTTCTTATTTTATTTTTAGTAATTAATTTTTTTAATTGCAGTATAGTTGATTTACAACGTTGTGTTAGTTTCTGTTGTACAGCAAAGTGAGTCAGTTATACACATACTCATTTCTACTTTATAATGAAGGTAACTGAGGCTTGGTGGAGAGGTGGAGGGATCTGTGTAGGTCCCTGGCTTTCTCCTGAACCACAGTCTCAATTTCTGCCTAGTCAAGTAGTTCTTGTGCATACAATACAAGCGAGTTTCCCCTCACTAGATGACAATGTTCCTCAAGAACAACTAAGTAACTAAATAGAACAAAACAACAAAGTTATCACATCCTAAGAGTTTTCTGCATATGTGGTGAGTAGAAAACAAAATGAAGATAAAAACAATAATTCAAGTTTACTGAGTCCTTACCACATACCAGGCACTATCAAGGCAAAATGTTTACAAACATTATCTCACCTTACTTTACAGATGACAAAAGTGAAGCTTACAGAGATTAAGTATCTTGCCTAGGTCACATAACCAAAAAAGAAAAGTTATATCAAGGTGTGTATACTAGTCTATAAGCTCACTATCTGATCCAAAATGATGCTAATGCCAAGAATATGACTGACATGTCACGGGTCTCTGGGGTACCTTGTGAACAGTAAGAACCGCTAATTGAAGGCTATATAGTAAACTACAGTGGGTAACTACTAGCATCTCTAGTTTGGTGTGATCATGAGAAGCAGAGGCAAATGGTATTGAAATGGCCTTCTAAGACAAATACTGATTTTTTCCCCTGAACCCCATTTAGAAAAAAATGTCACTGTAAAATGGGACTTACCAACAAGCTGTGGCCAGCATTTTGGAATTGGGACTAAAGTGACAGTAGGAGATAGGCCGATCATCCCCAATCTGACTGCAGAAATTATTCAAAGACTTAAAAAAAGACAAACAAGGGATCATTAACAGGCTAACCCAAGACTTTCTTGGCTTTTCCACCATAAAAACAAAAACGAAAACCATTCCAGTTTTAACCCTCCCCAAGAATCTTCTACCACCTTTTTGTTGTTGCTGTTAGGAGACACTTTTACAAATGAATGAAGTCAAGGCTTATCTGGAACTCCAGCATGCTGTCTTCTACAGTCTTAGTAACACTAGTTTCTATGTCAGCTAAATATAAACAGGAAGGCCATGGCGAGATCTAAAGTACAGTCTGACATATTAAAAGGGAGAATTAAAGAGTAGACCCATAGGCCTCTGCCTAGTACAAAGCACAGTAGGTTCCCTGCCACCTTAACTGATGGTTCCTCCCAAATAGCAACAGTGTAAGCAGAGAGGAGTAAGTATAGCTGCCTTTACTTGCTAGAGGTGGGCCAAAGTAGAGCATCTATTAAATATTTAAGAATCTTTAAGATATTAGACAATTATATATATGAGAGCATCTTATATATATAAGATGAGAGCATCTTACCC
This sequence comes from Delphinus delphis, assembly GCF_949987515.2. Lineage (NCBI taxonomy): Eukaryota > Metazoa > Chordata > Mammalia > Artiodactyla > Delphinidae > Delphinus > Delphinus delphis. The sequence continues at coordinate 20,537,173 of NC_082688.1, forward strand.
GGAGAGATTTGTGCAGTTCTTGCATCTGGGAGGTTCTCGTTGTCTCAGGAATCTCTTTATGAAGACGGGCCTCTTCCAAGCGTTTCATTGCCCTGTGACACAGAAATAACATTATTAACCCTGAGCAAATGGGTTGGAAACAAAGGTCCATACAAGTCTCTTTACCACTCAATTTCAATTAATAACCAGAGTCATTATAAAGCACCTCCTCAGTCCTTGAGAGGAAATAAGAAAAAGTATGTTTCTTCCTCCTTCTCGAGGCTCTCCTTACCTGGGCAGTGAGTAATTAGCAATCCACAGTCTAGCAACCTTCAGGCTGTTTGGTCCTTCATGGTACCAGGTTTGCTGATACTGAAAGTTAAATTAAGAGCAGAAATGTCAAGTCTGAAGCATTCTTGCCCCTTTCATAGCTGTCAATTCCCTATTGTTAACTGCCCAGAAAAAAGATGAATTAGTTCAGTAATAGGATGAAATCAGGTATATGTGCTTTCTCTTGTGTTTCTTTCTATGAACTCTTATTGGATAGTTTCTGGTTACTTGTTAAAAGTGACACCAGGAATGCTATGGTTCTTTCCTGAATGGGGAACTCACTTATCTCCATTTATACCTACAAAGGAACCACAAACTATTGCCAACAACTCTTCCGGAACAGTAGAGTCTCCAACTCCCCCTGTTGCCCATCCCACAGAAAACAGAAAATGAAAGAACTACCCCCTTGTTTCCTGCATGTTTATACTATGAAGCCAAAGACACATTTTACCTCTTCTTTGGACTTCTTTGATTTCTCATCATCTTTTCTGGTCTTTTTTAAGGCATCAGTACCGACCACTGAAAGGATATTTCTTAACCTGTAACAAAAAAGATCAGAATTTAAACAGAGTTAAGACTGTGAAAAGTATACCTAAGAAGGCAGCAAGCCTGCCCTACTCTCTCACCATTCAAATCCCAAGCAACCTTCTTTAAGGGCCAAGTTGTGATGCCTAAACTTCCAGTGTGATTTCTCTCACTCAGCAGTCTTTATCTGAAGATTCCCTAAATTGAACTAAAAGCAATTACCCTGTTAAACTTAGAGTCAACTAGCCCCAACACTGCTACCACTCGGGCTGTGGATACAGACAACCTTCACTCAATGCCACAATGTGCTGGATACTGCTCAGGTGCTAAGTATAAAAAATGACCAGGAAACAGTCCTTGATTTCAAGTAGCATAGTGAGGGGTGAGGCAGTGGGGGGTGGACAGGACATACAGAAAGTATCGGGGAACTAGAGTACATTCCATTAAGTATTATGACAGTGGTAAGTGCATGGTGCTAAGGGAATCATAAAAGGAGTAAACAACCTAGGCTTGGAGGGAATCAGGGAAGGCTTCATGGAGAAGATGCTACCTGAACTGAGTCCTCAAGTAACCAAGTCAATGGGTCAAGAATGGGAAAGGACAGTTGAAGCAGAGGGTTCAACAAATGTAAAGGTCTGGAGGCAAGAAAAGCATGTTGAACTTGGAATCACAACAATTCAATATGGCTGGAGCACAGAGTACTGGGAAAGGGTTGGTGAGAGATAAGGCTGCAAATCTAAGCAGGGGCCAGGTCACAAAGAGCTCCTAATGCCATGGTAAGGAGGGTTGACATTTGAGAAAGACCCCTGGAAAAGTATGGAGAATGGACTGAAGAGGGAAGAACAAAGGCATACTATTGTATCCCCTGAGTCTTATGGACTGAATCAAGACAGTGGCAGTGGGGACTCAAGACATTCATTTAAGGGACACAATAAGACAGACTTTGCTGGTGGAGAAGACAAACAATAAACAGTAGAAGTAAACCTCTGAAAAGCTATTAAGAAAGTATGTTACTTTCTTAATAATGGCAGGACTTACTTTACAAGGGGTCAGGTGTTAGGAAAGGCTTTTTTGAGGAGGTGGCATTTATGCTGAAACCAAAAGAATAAAAAAGCTCTAAAAGGCAAGAGAGGGGGACAAAAAGAGAAAAATTCAGTGGATAGACAGCAAAAGAGCTTGAGTATCCCAGGAGGACCATTATGGCTGCTAAGTCTAGTAAACTGGGGAAGAGTGGCACAAGGCAAGGATGAAGAGCATGATTAGGAGCTTTGTACTCTAAGTTTAATAAGAAGACTCTGTAGGGGGCTTCCCTGGTGGCGCAGTGGTTGGGAGTCTGCCTGCTAATGTGGGGGACACGGATTCAAGCCCGGGAGGATACCACGTGCTGCGGAGCAACTGGGCCTGTGCACCACAACTACTGAGCCTGTGTGCCACAGCTGCTGAGGCCTGCGAGCCTGGAGCCCGTGCTCCGCAGCGGGAGGCCACCGCGATGAGGTGCCCGTGCGCTGAGATGAAGAGTCGTCCCTGCTTGCCGCAACTAGAGAAAGCCCGCACACAGCAATGATAGATCCAACACGGCGAAAAATAAAATAAATAAAAATAAATAAATTAATTAAAAAAAAAAGAAGACTGTAGGATTTTAAGCAAACAATTAACACAACACATTTGGGGTTATTACAACAGTCTAAATGTGAAAGCAATGGAGGTAGAGAAAAGAGGAAACACTGGAGGTACATTTCAGAAGTAGAAGAGACAAGATTTTGCTGATGGGTTACACAGAAGGTGAGGTTTTCAACTGAAAACTGTGTGAATGGTACTGTTATTTGCAAGGAGAACTGGAAAATAGATGAGTTCAATTTAGACATGTCAAATTTGAGTACCTATAGAATATCTAGGTTACAGAGACCTGGGAGTCATCAGAATATATATACACAGAGTAAACCATGACATGAGAATGGATTTGATCACTCAGGGTTAGTGCAGGATAAGGGCAAAAAACAGCACTTTAAAACAGGAAAAAAAGAGGCTTAGAAGAATTAGGTAGAGAAACAGGAGGAAAACCAGGATGATTTGGTCTTCTGAGAGCCAAGGAAACGGAGTGTTTGAAGGAGGGAATAGGTGGCAGTGTACTAGGGCTATTCTTGATAAGGATGAGTTGATGACCTTAATTAAGAGCAATTTCAATGTGGTAGTGGTCGATCAGTTTGCAGTAGGTTGAAGAGTAAATGAGCGGTAAGGGCTTTAAGAGAGTAAATGTAATGAGTGAGGAATAGCTGAGCCCCAAGTCCTAAAGAAGCAGGTAGGCAGGCTAGGTCTGCATAACTGCATAGGACTAGCCTGTCACTAAGAGATTTTGTAACTTCAAAATCACAAGAGGAGCATTATATGAGGACAGTGCCTTTCTGCGGTAACACCCAAAAAACATTTATCATTATGTCTTATGTTAATGACAAAGAATGCGTTTGTTGTTTAAATTTTCAGAGTTCAGTGACAAATGTTTACCCAACTCACAACTCCATAATGAGGAGAGGAAGGGAGGGAATGTGTCACTTATCATTATGCCTTATGTTAATGACAAAGAATGCGTTTGTTGTTTAAATTTTCAGAGTTCAGTGACAAATGTTTACCCAACTCACAACTCCATAATGAGGAGAGGAAGGGAGGGAATGTGTTAACATCTTCATAGTTTATAAAGAAAAATTAGTAGTGGAGTAAAAACTGGCCTAAGACTTAAATTATGGGCTAAAACATATTAATGCAACCTAATAAGATATTCTGTCAACACTATCTGAGACATTCTATTAAAGTTTTAGCTACAAATTCCAACTGAACTGGAACCCTGTGATTAAAAAAGAAGAGAGTAGATACTTAGAAAGGGCACCTTTCTCTTCTTTCAGCAGGACCCTCTCCAAAAAGTGTGATGGGTTCCCCCAAGGCCCTAAGGCAAGCCTTGACCTCTGAGTCATCTGTGGAAACATTGATTTGCCGGGCTCGCTTCCTCCTCTCAAACTCAGCTAACACCTCGGCCTGTCGCTCACTGATGTGGTCTTCAATTTCAAACACTTCTCCTGTAAAAAGAACCGGCAACATCAGCATAATCACCAGATCTTCCTCAAGTAGGGAGAAAGAAATAATTTCATTTTTTTTCTTTTTAATTTAATTTATTTTTGGCTGTGTTGGGTCTTTGTTGCTGTACACGGGCTTCTCATCACAGTGGCTTCTCTTGTTGCGGAGCACGGGCTCTAGGCGTGTGGGCTTCAGTAGTTGCATCAGGCAGGCTCAGTAGCTGCAGCACGCGGACTCTAGAGCACAGGCTGAGCAGCTGTGGTGCACGGGCTTAGTTGCTCCGAGGCATGTGGGATCTTCCCGGACCAGGGATCGAACCCGCGTCCCCTGCATTGGCAGGCGGATTCTTAACCACTGCACCACCAGGGAAGCCCAGAAATAATTTCTTACATTTGGAGTCTATATGCCTCTAGGGAAAGTTAACTGTTTAATCTACTACAAACTTTACAGTTTCTCAGTTTATTAAAGTATGCCAGGGTTTCCCTGGTGGCTCAGTGGTTAAGAATCCACTTGCCAGGTGGATTAAAGTATGCCAGGACCTCCTTGGTGGCATGGTGGTTAAGAATCTGCCTGCCAGTGCAGGGGACACGGGTTCGATCCCTGGTCCGGGAAGATCCCACATGCCTCGGAGCAACTAAGCTCACGAGCCACAACTACTGAGCCTGCACTCTAGAGCCCGCGAGCCACAACTACTGAACCCATGCACCTAGAGCCCATGCTCTGCAACGAGAAGCCACCACAATGAGAAGCCCGCACACCACAACGAAGAGTAGCTCCCACTCCCCGCAACTAGAGAAAGTCTGCGTGCAGCAAAGAAGACCCAAACAGCCAAAAAATAATTAATTAATTAAAAATAAATAAAGTATGCCAAACACAGAAAACTAAACGAGGTTTTAAAAGGCAGGAAAATAGTTGAAGCCATCTTGTTTCATTTGGCAAATTTACATAAACACATAGCTTGCATGAGACAATAAGAGTATGGAGCATCTTTAACAAATAAGTTATGTACGCTTTCTATCCATGATAAAATAGAAACATTATTTTAACAATTGCCAAAGCTCCTCTCTCAAATAGTCTCAGTATAGGGACACTAATTGGAAATAATTACCATGAAAATGATATTCTTTGACTGTAAGGTTTTTTGGATAATCTATCAGCTAGTTTTAAAACTCACACCAAATACAAGCATTTCGATGAAAAAGGAAAAGTATAGTAGTGATGCAGTTACGTTGAAAATAACATAAAAGGTTTAAAAAGTCACTACAGTGCATGTGTATAGAAAAGAAAATGTATGGGAGGATCCATGAGAAACTTGGAAGTCCTATCTGCAGAGAACTCTTTTTATACCCTTCTGTACTCTCTGAATTTCTCATGACAAACATAAATAATTTTATTTCAAAAATATAGTGGACCACTAGTTACTGACATGAAAAAATATCCTCAACAGTATACAGAATGACAAATGCAGGTTACAAAACAATTTGCTTATCATGGTTTCATTTATGGAAAAAAACTTGTATTTTGATTTCTTTCAAAATAAAAATGACTACTACTTTCATAATCTAAAAGAGGTATTTCATTTTGGGTGAAAAATAATTGGAAAACTAAAAAAGCAAGAATATTATAAACCACAGTAGCTCCAAACCAATGCCACAACTATGCTAGATCTCCAGAAGACAAATGGAATCAACTTGAATCCAAATACACAATGAATAAATTCCTAGTAAAACTACTAACAATTCATAGAAGAAAAACTGTATAAAAGGTTTTAAGAAAAAGGTTCTCCAGATGATACTAAGTGGAGTGGGCAGAGTATGGCCTTAAGATAGATGCAAGTTTAATATTTGAAAGTTTTTGACACTAAACTAGTGATATCTAAGTTTAGGAAGGTAATCATTACAGATAATTTGAGCACCAAAGGTAAAGACGGACTCACAGTTTGCATCTTACCAGAGGTTATGTTAATGTTCCCTGCTTCAATTCCTGCTTTAAGTCCTTCTTTTCCCAAAATCCCAGATTCTCCTTTGGCCAGGCGCTCCCTCTCCTTCTCTTCCAAACTTCCATAATAGATGTGTGGTTTCTTCACAACAGGAGCGACTAAGTCATCAGATGCCTTAGTTTTGGTTGCCTGCTAAATCAAAGACCTGGATTAACCTAAAACTTAATCTTAAGCAATTTACTAGACCTCCCAGAAGGATGACGCTTATCCAGAGCTTCAATCCTATTTCTTCTCTAAAGAAAACACAAATTGGACACCAGTTAAGATGTGTCTTCCCTGATTTGGACGTGGTCTGGGGGTGATTCCAGTCTCTCGGTCACTTAACTTTTGCAGATAGGAAGAGACAGATAAAACTAGTGAATTTCTCTTGGTGATTTTTCTATCAAAGGCGTGCTTTGGAACATGTTTACTTCATTCAGTTCCAAGTGCAATCTCTTCCTGGGTTTTACGAAACTTCCAGGGTTTCTGCTCATCACAGGCGATATCAAGGATAACTGAAATAACCAACGCGATGGTAAGGGCGACAAGTTACAAAGTTACTGTCTATATATTTCAAACGTTTTCAGACGTGGGGCAGTAGATAGGAAGTTAGGAGGCCTCATTACAATGAAGAGGTCTGACATTGTCATAAATCTTGGCCAAGACACTACTCCCTTCCAGAACTCCGTTTCTGAACCAGACGGAGAAGGTATTTACATTTCGGGGTTGTAGCGAGAGCTGAAAATGAGCTAAAATACGAAAGCACTCAGGGATCATGAAAACGCTGCTCCGCTCTCTAAGACCAGACCGAGTCTGAGGAGATCTTTCCTCCTCAGCCCTCCACCGCCGCAGCCTGTTCCCTAACGGCCCTGTTCCGCAGGGACCCCCAACCCTCCGCGCTCCCTGCCAGAGTGAGCTGAGACCTGTACCGCGGAGGAAGCTCGTGAGGAGGCCATGCTGGGCTCCGGAGCCGCGAAGCCCCACCGAAAGCCGAGCTCTACGTTTCACACCATCCACCGCGCGCCCAGCAAGGCGGAATTACGACACCTACCGGAAGTGGGCCGCGGGCGGACGCAGCGTCCTGGGCGGCGTGAAGCATGATGGGAATCGTAGTAGGAAAGAGTCTGGGCGCGTCGAGTGGTTTGTTCCGTGGAGCCTCCGAGAAAAGCACGCGAAGGACAGGGTTCTGCGAGGAGAGAGACTCAGAGCAGTCTGGGAATTGTAGTCCAGTTGGCTTAGCCGGAGATTCGGGGTGAGCGCCGAGGTTCCGGGAAGGGGCTGAACAGGTCTGAAAAGAGGTAGGTGCGGCGAGTCGCGCGGCTACGGACGGAACTCGGGGAGTGAATAGACGGCTTCCGGGGCCTGCTGTCGCTCCGGGTCCTGCGAGGGGCTTTAAGTCCTACTGGAGCGAAGGACCGTGTTGCCATGGAAACCCTCGCTCTGGACCAGCGAGTGCGGCCTTGGAGCTGCGGGGGTGCTATTCTCTTCCGCTGTCAGGAAGTTCTCTCGGCGGTTTCTTCTGAGCTGGCTGGGTTTTCGGTGGATTTGGGCAGTGGCGAGAGAATAAGTTCGAAGAGCCCTCTAGCGCCAAAGGAAAATAAAGACCTGGCGGAGGAGCCAAGGCCTGATTTTGCTGTCTTCAGCCCGGTCTGTCTTACTTCGAGTGAGATGATGAATGTGAGGCGTCAGGTAAACTGCACGCCAGCAACTCTGCACAGCCCCGTGTGCGCTGGGTGCTGGGGCATCAGAGATGGACAAGACAAGGTTTTGTCCCCGTGTCGGGGGTGGAGATGGTCAAAATATTGGTGTTTCCCGAGCTGGACAGAGCCCCCTACCCTCCCCGAGGACAATTACAATAATAATGCCTGTTTATTGAGCGTTTACTAAATGCCAGGTTATGTTACAGGAATTTACGCTGCAATACGACATTCAGTCCATACAACAATAGAGTACAGGTACAGACGAGGAAACCATGATCTAGTGAAAGGTGAAGCTGATGGTCCAAGATCAGTGGCGATGGGATTAGAATCTGTGCCCTCTGCCCTTTCGCCTCCAGAACAAGCACTTTTACCCATTACTCTATACTGCTCCCTAGTGGCGATCTTTTCATAGTTTGCAGAAAAGTTAAAATGTATCACAGTTTCTTTTTTTCCCTTTTTAAAAATAATTAATTAATTATCTTTTGGCTGCGTTGGGTCTTCGTTGCTGGGCGGGCTTTCTCTAGTTGCGGCGAGCAGGGCCTACTTTTCGTCGTGGTGCGTGGGCTTCTCATTGAGGTGGCTTCTCTTGTTGCAGAGCTCAGGCTCTAGGCGCGTGGGCTTCAGTTGTTGTGACACGTGGGCTCAGTAGTTGTGGCGCACAGGTTTAGTTGCTCCGCAGCATGTGGGATCTTCCCGGACCAGGGATCAAACCCGTGTCCCCTGCATTGGCAGGCAGATTCTTAACCACTGCACCACGAGGGAAGTCCCTGTTTTTTCTTTTAAGCAATCTCTCCCCTTGAAACTTTGGCTTCCTCTACCTTTTGTCTACTTTGGAATCAAGATAGTATCTGTATCAATTTACATTCCCCACCAACAGTGCAGCACTATTAAAATAGCCAGGACATGGAAACAACCTAAGTGTCCATCGACAGATGAATGGATAAAGAAGATGTTGTAAATATATATAATGGAATATTACTCGGCCATAAAAAGAAATGAAATTGGGTCATTTGTAGAGATGTGGATGGACCTAGAGTCTGTCATACAGAGTGAAGTAAGTCAGAAAGAGAAAAAGAAATATCGTATATTAATGCATATATGTGGGATCTAGAAAAATGGTACAGATGAACCTATTTGCAGGGCAAGAATAGAAAGGCAAACGTAGAGAACGGACGTGTGGACATGGCGGGGAAGGAGAGGGTGGGATGAATTGGGAGATTAGGTTTGACATAAATACACTACCATGTGTAAAATAAATAGCTAGTGGGAAGCTGCTGTATAGCACAGGGAACTCAGTTCCGTGCTCTGTGATGGCCTAGTTGGGTGGATGGGGGGGAGGGAGGTCTAAGAGGGAGGGGATGTGTGTATGCGAATGGCTGAGTCACTTCGCTGTGCAGCAGAAACTAACACAACATTGTAAAGCAATTATACTCCAATAAAAAAATAATAAAAGAAAAAAAAGATAGTATCTGATTTAGTACAAAGCAATTTGAAATGTAATGTGCCATTGTTTCGTGTTGATAACATCACTTGTATCTGTCCCAAGCTTCATGGTAGAAGGAGGAGACATTTCTTCCTTTGTATACTTCACAGTCCCTAGCTATATCCTAGATACATGTAATAATAATTTATATCTGTACATATTTTAAAGGAGGCTTCACTTACATCATTTTCATTTAATCCTCACCATGTGACCTATATATAATTTTCCCAGGAGGCTGACTTCTGTTTTTGGTTGCTCTGCTGCGGCATGCGGGATCTTAGTTCCCTGGAGAGGGATCAGACCCGTGCCCCCTTCAGCAGAAGAAGAGTGTAGCCAGTTTATTCAACAGAACATTTAATGGCTGGTTATTGCAGACATTCTCTACTGGACGCTGTGAGAATATAAAGATGATGCCATCAACAGCTTTTAAACTCAGTTGGGGAGTTTTATTTTCTTCTAAAAAAACCCAGCTCTTCTTTTTTTTTTTTTTTTAAAGCATAAGCATTACTTTGGGTTTTCAGATTCTAGAGTGTTCTCTTGAGCTTCTGTGCATACTTGTTCTCTGCCTGGGATGCCTTTAATCCTCTCTGCCTGCCCTTCACAAGGCAACTAAGACATCATCTCCTCCAGGAAGTCTTCCACATCCCTGTTCACCCCACTGGATTGTGTGTCTGTGTGATGCCATTGCATTACCCTCATCAGAGTTCTAATTACAGTATGCTGCAATTTTCCATTTATGTGTTTGTTTTCCCCACAGACTGTGACTATGCCTCTTAACTCTGTAGCTGGAGCATAAGAACTGTTTGTTTCATGAATGACCTATCCATTTAGGACCTATTTAGACCCTGAGGATAACCCTGTGAATTGGTGAGTTAGAGGGAGTTTTCATAAGACTTAGTAAACTGATTTTAGCATTCGGGAGTGATCACAAATCTCTCATAATTCCCACATACTGTTGATCAAATTTAATGGTTTGTATACTCTCTACTAACTGTACCGAATTAAAATGTGATATTTTAACGTTATTCTCTTAGCTAAAATATTTCTTTGTGAATGGAGCATGAGATTAAAGTGATTGTTGCCTAGAATCCTCTTTTACAGGCAGCTTGCTATTTTAAGTTCTGGAAGAAAGAGCTTTTGAGAATTACAGAGTGGTGGATCTCCATCACGTAATAAAAATGTAATAATGATACACGTAAAGACTTAGAAGTCAATGTGTGAATCCAAATGAGTCTTTTGTATCGCCATTTGTTTTAGTGTGCCTGCTTACAAATTGAACATATTTGTAGCTGAGATTTATCCCTTCCAATTTTTCCTCCTCTCTGCCATTTTTAACAGCTGATAGTTCACTGGGTCTGTCCCTTAATGTTGGTTTCATTATGCTGAGACGAAAACCAACCCGTCTGGAGCTGAAGCTTGATGACATTGAGGAGTTTGAAAGCATTCGAAAGGACCTGGAGGTAAGAGTGCAACTTTCAAACCGTTAGGAATATTTAAAACAATAACTCTAACTTTTGGACTCCAGATTCTTATACCAACAGCTTATTCGAAATCTCTATTTAGATGCTTTACAGGCACCTTAAACATAATGTATTAGTTTCCTGTGGCTGCTGTAACAAATTACCACAAACTTGGTGGTTTAAAGCAACAGATATTTATGCTTTCACAGTTCTGTAGGCCAGAAATCTGAAATTGGTATCACTGATCCAAAATCAGGATGTCAGCAGGACCATGCTCCATCCAGAGGCTCTAGGGAAGAATCTATTCCTTGACTATTGCAGTATTTGGTGGCTGCTGGCATTCCTTGACTTGTGGCCATATCACTTCAGTGTCTGCCTCCGTGATCACACTGCCTTCTCCTCTTCTGTCTGTGAAGTCTCCCTCTGCCCCCTCTTATAAGGATACCTGTGTTGGCATTAAGGGCCCACCCAGATAATCCAGGATAATGTCCCCATCACAGCATCCTTAATGTAATCACATCTGCAAAGACCCTTTTCACATACAGGGCAACAATTACAGTATCCAAGGATTAGGACCTGATAGCTTTGGGGGTCATTATTCAGCATACTATACTTAACATGTTAAAACAAAAAACTCTTGATTTCTTCCTCAAACGAGTTTCACCTCAGAGTTCCCTGTGTCAGTATCTAAGTAGTTGCTCAAGCCAGAAACCTAAGAGTCAATCTTGAGTTCTCCCTTTCCCTCACCTTTTATATTCAATCTGTCCATAAATCCTTCGGCTCTATCTCCAGAATATTTCTAGAATCTACCCATACCTTTTCATCTCCACCATTAGAACCCTAGTCCAAATAACCATCAACTAACTCTGTACAGTTTCAGTAGCATCCCAAGTTGTCTCTCTACTTCCTTTTTTTTTTTTTTTTTTCCGGTACACGGGCCTCTCACTGTCGTGGCCTCTCCCGTTGCGGAGCACAGGGTCCGGACACGCAGGCTCAGCGGCCATGGCTCACAGGCCCAGCCGCTCCGCGGCATGTGGAATCTTCCCGGACCGGGGCACAAGCCCGTGTCCCCTGCATTGGCCGGCGGACTCTCAACCACTGCACCACCAGGGAAGCCCTCTACTTCCATTTTTGTGTCTTCAATCCATTCTCCATCAGGTGTCTAGAATGATCTTTAAAAAATTTCAGATCATGTCATTCTCATGCTTAAAACTCCTCAGTGGTTTCCTGCACTTGGAATAAAACCTCAGTTCCTTTTCATGGCCTACAAGCTTTTAAATGTTCTTTCTCCTTCTGTCACTCTTTGCCTTGCCCACTGTACCCTAGGCACATTGGTTTTCTTTTATTTCCTTGAATATGCCAAACTATTTATAACTCATGGCCTTTGCACATATTATTTTCCTCTGCCTGGAGTGCTTCCTGTTTCTTCGTGTCTCAGTTTGAATGTCACTTCCTCAGTCTGAAAGGCCTCTTCTGACCGTATCCAACTTAGGTGTATCATTCCTACCCATGCTGCCTTCATCTCATTAGGGTCTCTCAAAGCACTTTATTCTTTTATTTCATACCACTTATTCTAATTTACAATGATTTGTTTGTTTATTGTAAAATCATTTATATTAGGAACCCTGATTGTAGAAATCATGTCTGTCTTCTCCACCGTTGCGTTCCCAGCATCTAATACATAGTAGGAGTTCAATATGTATTTTTTTAAATTAATTAATTAATTAATTTACTTTTGGCTGCACTGGGTCTTTGTTGCTGCGCACGGGCTTTCTCTAGTTGCGGCAAGCAGGGACCACAGTGAGAAGCGGTGCGTGGGCTTCTCACTGAGGTGGCCTCTCTTGTTGCAGAGCAAAGGCTCCAGGCGCGCAGGCTTCAGTAGTTGTGGCATGCGGGCTCAGTAGTTGTGGCTCGCGGACTCTAGAGCATGGGCTCAGTAGTTGTGGCACACGGGCCTAGTTGCTCCATGGCATGTGGGATCCTCCCGGACCAGGGCTTGAACCTGTGTCCCCTGCATTGGCAGGTGGATTCTTAACCACTGTGGCACCAGGGAAGCCCCAATATTTTTTTTTTTTTTTTTTTTTTTTGCGTTATGCGAGCCTCTCACCGTTGTGGCCTCTCCTGTTGCGGAGCACAGGCTCTGGACGCGCAGGCTCAGCGGCCATGGCTCACGGGCCCAGCCGCTCCGCGGCGTGCGGGATCTTCCCGGACCGGGGTACGAACCTGTGTCCCCTGCCTCGGCAGGCAGACCCCCAACCACTGCGCCACCAGGGAAGCCCCCCAATATGTATTTTTAAGTATAGCCTTACGCCACGGTATTAGATGCCCATTGATAAGACTTAAATTCTTTTTTTGGCCTTCAGAATGAAGTCCAAATTCCTTAGGATGGCATGTAAGGCCCTTTGTGATCTGGTCCTTGGTCATCTCTCCACTTTATCTTCCACTGCTGAGCTATCTTTAATCTCACTGCCTATGCACACTCTGCTCTTTTCCTGAAGTGCCCTTTATGGTTCAAAACTTCAATTGTAATGAGTCTCATAAAGTGTTAGTCTTATACCAAACTTTGACTCTGCAGAGTCAGCTCACTATTGAGTTACTTTTTTTTTTAATTGAAGTAATTTTTATGACTGAGTAGTATTCCATTGTGTGTATGTGTGTGTGTGTGTATATATATATACACCACATTTTCTTTTTTTTTTTTTTTTTGCGGTACGCGGGCCTCTCACTGTTGTGGCCTCCCCTGTTGCGGAGCACAGGCTCCGGATGCACAGCCTCAGCGGCCATGGCTCATGGGCACAGCCACTCCACGGCATGTGGGATCCTCCCAGACCGGGGCACGAACCCGTGTCCCCTGCCTCGGCAGGCGGACTCTCAACCACTGCACCACCAGGGAAGCCCTAAACACCACATTTTCTTTATCCATTCATCTGTCAAGGGACACTTACGTTTCCATATGTTGGCTATTGTAAATAATGCTGCGATAAACATGGTGGTGCACTTACCCTTTTGAATTAGTGTTTTCTTTGGATATATACCCAGGAGTGGAATTGCTGGATCATATGGTAGTTCTACTCTTTATTTTTTGAGAAACCTCCATACAATTTTCCATAGTGGCTGCACCAGTTTACATTCTCACCAACAGTGTGTGAAGATTTCCTTTTCTCCACATCCTCTCCAACACTCATTATTTCTTGTCTTTTTGATAATAGCCATTCTAATGGGCATGAGGTGATATTTCATTGTGGTTCTGATTTGCATTTCCCTGATAATTAGTGATGCTGAACATCTTTTCATATGCCTGTTGTCCATCTGTATGTCTTCTTTGGAAAAATGGTTATTCAGATTCTTGGGTTGTCTGTTTTTTTGCTGTTGAGTTGTATGAGTTCTTTATATATTTTGGGTATTAACCCTTATCAGATAAATTGTTTGCAAATATCTTTTCCCATTTGATAGGCTGTCTTTTCATTTTGTTGATGGTTTCCTTTGCTGAGCAGAAGCTTTTTAGTTTGATATAGTCCCATTTGTTTATTTTTGCTTTTGTTTCCCTTGCCTGAGGAGACATACTCAGAAAGATACTGCTAAGAGCAATGTCAAATAGCATACTGCCTATGTTTTCTTCTAGAAGTTTTATGGTTTCAGATCTTACATTCAAGTCTTTAATCCATTTTGAGTTAATTTTTGTGTATGGTGTAAGATAGTGGTCTAGCTTCATTGTTTTGCATGTGGCTGTTCAGTTTTCTCAACAGCATTTATTGAAGAGACTGTCCTTTCTCCATTGTATGTTCTTTGCTACTTTGTCATAAATCTATTATCCATATGTGTGAGGGTTTATTTCTGGGCTCTTAGTTCTGTTCCATTGAGCTGTGTGTCTCTTTTTCTGCTAATACTGTGCTGTTTTGATTACTGTGGCTTTGTAGTAGAATTTGAAATCAGGGAGTGTGATACCTCCAGCTTTGGTTTTTTCTTTTTCCAAAATTGCTTTGGCTACTCGGGGTTTTCTGTGGTCCCATACAAATTTTAGGAATTTTTGTTCTATTTCTGTGAAAAATGTTGTTGGGATTTTGATGGAGATTGCATTGAATCTGTAGATTGCTTTAGGTAGTTATAGACATTTTAACTGTTAATTCTTCCTATCCATGAGCATGGAATACCTTTTCATTCTTTTGTATCTTCTTCAATTTCTTTCAACAATATCTCATAGTTTTAAGTGTACAGGTCTTTTCACCTTCTTAAATTTATTTCTTGGTATAAATTTATTCCTAGGTATTTTTGTTGTTTTTAGTCTTTCTACTAAAGGCAGTTATCCAATGGGTTTCACCCATTTTAGAGCAACTTAGGAGAGTGGGATAGTTTTTGCCCTGCACTAAAATAAAAACAGTAGAAAACTGGTATTTTATTTGTTACTGAAATTAGTTTGATTACATTTTGATGACTCTGGTTTTTTTTTTGGCTGCGTTGGTCTTCGTTGCCGCGCATGGGCTTTCTCTAGCTGCGGCAAGCGGGGGCTCCTCTTTCTTGCGTGCACGGGCTTCTCATTGTCGTGGCTTCTCTTGTTGCGGAGCATGGGCTCTGGGCGCATGGGCTTCAGTAGTTGTGGCACGTGGGCTCAGTAGTTGTGGCTCACGGGCTCTAGAGCGCAGGCTCAGTAGTTGTGGTGCATGGGCTTAGTTGCTCCGTGGCATGTGGGATCTTCCCGGACCAGGGCTTGAACCTGTGTCCCCTGCATTGGCAGGCGGATTCTTAACTGCTGAGCCACCAGGGAAGCCCTGACTCTGGATTTTGAAACAGTCAGCAGTTGTTCATAGTGGGAAGCCTTTTAAATGATTTCATTCTACTTGGATATTCCGACTTTCTCATGGCTTATAAGATGAAACGATATCATCCTGTGCCTTTTAGAACTTGTTTTCACAAAGGTGTTTGGGGAGAACTTTCTAATGTTATTTATTGGGTAATGTAGCCTAGAGAGTAACTCAGGAAGGTCATTATGTTTGTATATATATAAAAAGTAATACCTCACTTATTCACTATAATACTTTGACACTGGCATTTAAATGCTCACAGTTCAGCAGTAAGTGGTGAAGAATAGCAGTTATTCCAGAGATTAGTTTAGTGGAGCTATTCTTCTGGTAAGGAACTCTCAGGTAGTGGTAGTTGTGGGGTGTTAGTTTTTCTCTTTGAAAATGATCAAACTGAGACACAGACTTTGTGAATTCTGCAGTTACTTGTGGCTTAAGAGCCAAACCTTTTATCTGAAAACAAAATGAATTTCCCAAATCAGGCCTCATGATAAGATAGCACAAAACCTTCTTTTCCTGCGTTACATTTAATCTCATGGTGTCAGCTGAGCTGTTAATTTCTGGTGGTTATTGTTTTACTGGTCGCTTTATTTTTCCATCTCTTGTATGGACTTCCTTCTGTCATAGCCCTGATCACCCTGTGTTGTAATGGTCTATTTACCTGTTTCCCTGTTAGACTGTGACATCCTGGAGGGTAGGGGTTACATCTTTTATCGCTATATCCGTGTATCCCCCTTGTGCCTCTAACCATCTAAACCTAGGATTTCAGTTTATTGTTCTGTAGACCCGAACCCTATCCTTTACCCTGTGCCTAATACATGGTAGATGCTAAATAAATGTTTGTTAATGAATAGAATATTGCCTTAATACTAAAACTTTTATACTTTCAGACCCGTAAGAAACAAAAGGAAGATGTGGATGTTGTAGGAGGCAGTGATGGAGAAGGTGCCATTGGGCTCGGCAGTGACCCCAAGGGCAGGGAACAAATGATTAATGATCGAATTGGTTATAAACCCCAACCCAAGCCCAACAATCGTTCATCTCAATTTGGAAGTTTTGAATTTTAGAGGTGGATTATCTTGTGTGCCAGAGCCCTGGAATGGAGTAAAATGATGGCAGAAATACAAACAAGATTTAGAGAATTGAGTGCTTGCAGTCAAGCCGAATATTTTACGTCCTGCAGAGAGAGATACTTCTGCATGAGATTGCTGATGCTCAACTTTCACTCGGAAAGCTGAAATTCAAACTCTGGTTTGTCTCTGGAAAATCTGACTCGATAAAACTTGTCTGATTTTTGTTTTTAAAAATAAATATATTTTTGGAAAAGTGTGCGACATCCTTAATGAAGTATAATAGCACTGTTAAATTGCTACATCATTTTTCCCATCTTTATTAAAAGACCCTAAACAGAACACTTCCAGTTGATCCCTGTCACTGATTTTTAACTCGTTTATTCAACAAGTATTTATTGAGAGTGCCAGGTACCATTCTAGGCACTTGGTAACATCAGTGAACAAATCAAAGATCCCTGCCCTTGTGGAGATTAGATTCTCATGATTTTGTATAAACTCGATCAAGTTGTGGATTTCCAGTATCTTTACAGAATGGCTTTGTAACCAGTTTGGGTGTAATTTTGGGAGGACAGGCAGTGGAGTATCAGTATTACCGTCATTCCAGTTTTCCTTCCTTTCCCAAATCGCCTAAGTTTTTCTGACAAGCCAATCTGCCAGGCAGCTCAGAGGCTAATTTAGAATCATGTCTTATTGTTTTCACTGTTTAATTCAACTGCTGGGAACTGCTAACTGTGGTAGCAAGAACCTCTGGAATCATCAGTTCCAAAAAGACCTGTTAGCAGGATTTTACCCAGCCTTTCTGGGGCAGCTTAAGTCTGGGAAGTAAGAATGTGGGAGAGAGGCAGGAATAGAGGAGGATGTACAGTTTCCCTTCTTCCTCCAACCATTCTTACAAAACCTCTGTTCTTCCAGTTTTATCTGGGATCTCCCATTCATTTATCTTAATCTTGAAAACACAGCAAGAATGGGTTCCAGATAAGGAAATTGAGTTTGATTATTTTGAATCCTACAAAATTCAGTCTGGAAGGGCAAAAGAAAAGGATCAAACAAGACTGCTTCAACATGTCACTGTGACTTCCCAGCATGAACAGGCACAGAAGCATGAAAACATGGTGCCCCCTGATACCAATACTCAAGAGGAATCTGGGTGGAAGACACTGTACCAAGTGCTTTATGCAGATTATCTCATTTATTTTTTATTTTCTTTTAGATTATCTCATTTAATCTTTAACTCTTACAAGGTGAGTACTTTAACCTAATTTTATAAAGGCAAAACTAATTCTCAGCTGTTAGGGGATAGAGCTGAGATTTGAACCTGGGCAGAATGATTTTTGAACCTGCGCCTCTAAACCTCCTTGCTACACTGCTTTCCTGGTCTCCCACTAGTAGGTCTCACTCCCTCGGGGTAGAGTGAGAGGTTGCTGTTTCAGTTCTCAGGAAATATCCATGCTATTTTATTTATAAAGAATGAGGCAATTACCAGATTAGTAATAAATCTGAGCAGCTATAAATCTTTTTATTTTTTTGGCCGTGCCACGCGGCACGTGGGATCTTAGTTCCCCAACCAGGGATCGAACCCGTGCCCCCTGCAGTGGAAATGCAGAGTACTAACTACTGGACCACCAGGGAATTCCCTGTAAATCTTTTTTGACACCACTGAAATCACATGTATCGATTCTTTATTTCTTAGGTCCTAGTGTTCATTTCTGGGTTGCCCAAACCCAAGAAGATGGTCAAGTGCTTGTGAAGAGATACCAACTGCAGCCAGAAGCACGTACCTTTCATTTTCCTGAAAGCTGGAGTGACAATAATCAGGAGATTAATTCAAATAGGTACTATTATTGCCTTTTTATAAATGAGAAAACTAAGGCTTAGGGATTATTAAAATAACTTGCCTAAGGTCACACTTCTAGGAAGTGGTGGAGCTACGAGTCAAAGCCAGGTGTACCTGACTCCAAAGCCCATGTTCATCACACTACAGTCTAGGAGTGGTGCTGAATGGCAAGATGCCCATCTGGGGGCCAACAGGAAAGGCACAAAACACCACCATTCTGGCAGAAAGCAGACAGGCAGGGCCAACTCCTAGCCTCTCACCTGACAGCATAAACACAGGGAAGCGATTATATGACAAGTTCGCTTTTAAATTCAGGAATCCTTGGTATACTGAGATACTGCAGCTTCATGAAGACCCTGTCTCCTGTGCAAAAGGTCATGTAGATCTTCTGGCATGTTCAAGGCTTGTCATGTAGAGTAGGAGAGTAGGAGGAGAGTGAGATGAAAACATAAAGGGATCACGCCACCTAAAAGATGGACATCTGAAAAACCGATGATAGTGACCAGACTCCATGTGAACAATGATGAGACCACTTATTCTGATATCACTCTGGGGAGAAGACATGCATAGAATCACAAAATCAAAATATTTATTTGTTCCTTTGCACATGACACTGTTAAAACATTCCTACTACAGCAATACTGCCCTCCAGGAGCTTACAATCTAAAACAGTCAACATTAATTGTAGACCCAATGATTAAGGCATATATGAGATGCGGACTCTGTATCTTTAGGTGTATCTTCTGAAGGAAGCAGCTGGAGAGGGCAGGATCAACATTAAATGACATGAAAGTGTACTCCCTGCTAACTCCCTTTCCAGCTTCTACAAGGAACCCTTGTGGCTAGAACCCAAAACCAGTACCCCACAGCCTAAAAGGGAATTCCAGACAACCCTACCATAGAAGTAGTGAAGAAACCTTCATCTCTAATTCCCTGGTGGACAGAGAGGACTCTGCTTGTGGGCAGTGTGGGGCTGAGTGTTCTTCCAGCATAGATTGGAGACGGCACCTAAGATGCTGTAACTTTGTGGATGGTACCAGGTAGCCCCTTGCTCAGCCTTATAGAAATTCCAGTGGGACAGTTGCTCCTCAAAGTGTGCTTAGGGTCTCTATCAAGTTTTACAACTTCTGGTTGGTATCTATATCCACATCTACTGCACAGCATTATCCACTGCATCAGGAGGGTGAGGGAGATTTAATAAACCAGACACATGGGATAAAAAACTGAAAGAAAGGGAAAAGGAGAGCAGAATAAGGGGCCAAAGATATGGGGATACAGCTTCTAATAGTTGTGAACAGGAGGAAAAGGAATTTGGATTCAAAAGGAACAAAGAAGTCAGGCACTAAATTCCAAATGAACAGGGTTACAGAAATGAAAGTCAACAAGATCATTATATTATCACGATCCAAGAGCTCAAGAAAGATAGAATTTAAGCTTCACTTTTTTTTTTCCTCGCTAGTTTCTTCCTTTGGCAACCTAGCTCAAGATCACTACAATTCAGGTTTTTCATGAGACTCTATCTTGAATACCTGAAGACTTATCCCAAACTGATGTTTCTCTCCCGAGAGTTTGAAATTCACAGCATTTTGTCTAAACTGGCCTTGATTTTTCTTACCTTACTGATAAGGTCCTGTTCCTGAAAGGGTATTTTATAACAGATCATGTCAAGATTTCTAGAGAGTACCCGGATCACTATTAAACATTGATTTCTCAGGGTTTTATTATTCCTTGGCTTCTGAGGCAATAACAGGCTATTTGTACCTTAATGTTGGATTTTTATCAGTACCTGTCATTCCCTTTACTTATGCTAAGTATCAGCACTACAAGGGGTTGGAATGAGAGAAAAACATAAAACTCTAAATGTTGGTTCTTAGATTTTAAGCTCGATCCAGTAAGCTCATAACCCTCTCTTGGTTCAAAGCCACGGAAGTACACATTTCTCGCCCTCCAATATTTAACTGGCACCAACAGAGAAAGTACAAACTTCAAAACCACAAGAGGCCAACAGGATAGCTGTGTTTTGTCTCTCCTGCCCTGAGGCACAACTGGAGTCTAGCACCAAGGAGGGCAGGATTTAATAGACCAGCACAGGAAGAGTCACTTTACAGAGGTAGGTTGGACTGGGAACAAGACTGCGGTGTAGACTAACAACAGAATAAAAATCCAATGTGATTCTTACTGAGGAAAGTATTTTTGGCCACTTGTGATCTAATTAAGTCCCCCCGAGAGTAACAAAGATGGTCATGCAGAGAGTGAGGCTCTGCCTGGTGTGGGCATGGATGCCCATCAGCTGACCACACCCTAGGCCTCTCCAAAGAGAGGGCTGGGCTTTTGCCCCTCCAGCCCATGACTGGCTCATTTACATTGCAGATCAAAGATTCTCAACCTTCAAGCCATTTCCAAGAAATTACAGATCTTTAAGAATAAGGACTAGTGATTTCACACATGCTAATAAAAGTTACTTTGGCTACAGCCCTTTGTGCTTGTGTGCCTGGGCACAAAAACACAGTTGGGGCTGAATAGATGTTTGTGGAATGATTAAGTATTGACCAGCAGCATTTAGTACATGAGTTAAGCCCGGAAACACCACCAACTGATAGCAAGTCAAATTCCTGTGCCCAGTACCAGGTAGCTCACCCACCAGGTGATACTCCCTCAGTTGAAAGCAGAGATGCTCAAAGTGTGGTCCCCTGATCATCAGTAGGCACATCACCTGGGAGCTTGATAAAAATACCAATTTGGGGGCTCTGGTCGAGGCCCAGCAATCAGGGCTTTAACGAGCTCTCCAGGTGATTCTGATGCATGCTGAGGTTTGAAAACCACTGGTTTAGAGGCAGAGGCATGAAAACAATAGTGGAAGAAAATTATTTAAACGCTTACTTCAGTTGTGACATACGAAGGTACCAAGTCAAAGTAAAATGTCAATGGTTTCATTTTAAAATATCTATTTTCTCAAATTGATTGTCATCTTTTTTTTTGATTGACAAGTTCATTCTAATCAAAATGTTAAGTGGGAACACAAGTTGATGAGTCAGCCCCCCAAGAATGCACACTCCTGCAAGGTCTGGGCCTGTATTTATACAGTCTCAAACCACCTCTCTGCCCCCTACAGAGATTTCAGTGCAACACTTCACACCTAGGGAAAGGCACAATCTGTCTCCCACTCATTGAGTCCAAAGACTAGAACGTATTTTTAAATGTTAAGTTTGGGTTCTGGGCTTAGCTGGGCAAGACTTTTCCTCACCTGCCATCAATCCTGGCTAAAGTTAATCCATTTCCATCACTGACCCAGGAAAAACCCACCAAATTCGCAAACTGTTAAAAAATAAGAACAGAAGACTAAAAAAGGAAGCAGGTGATCAAGCCATCAAATAGAAAGCTACCTGGATTAGATAAGAACATATAATTTGGATCTAAGATAACGGGGGAAGAGAGGACATCTCATGGGTGGCTTCACCTCAAGAGAAATGGGAAACTCAGCTCATTAGGGAAAAAAGGCAGGGAGGTTACCACTTTAGCTCAGAGACTGTAAGCTAAACCTCTGTTGAGCAGGCGTGTGTGCATGTGTGCGTGCGTGTGTGTAAGGAGATAAGGAGTAAGAAGAGGAGATTGGAATCCTGTCTTCCAGTCTTGAACTGCTTTCCACTGCAATCGATAAGGCCACACCATAGCGTTAGACGTTAATGGCAATGTTCTGTGATGTCCACTACCACTGCCTTCTTCCAGCTGAAGAGAAAGTACCCCATGCCAGCCCCTGCCGCTACAGCAATGCAGAGGTACCCGTTGTAGGTCATGAAGATGAGCATGAGGAAGTAGCTGATGACCACCTGGATGATGTGCAGCACTGTTTGCAGAAGGTGAGGAAAGCTCAGCATCTGTTGCCTGGAGAGTAAACAGGGACACAACAGTCAGGGCCCCAGGCGTGTTCAGGCAGCTCTGCATGCAGATCAGGAGAAAGGGGCAACAGTTGTAGTCACGAGCTCAGCTTGAGCTGGACTCTCTCACAGCCACCCTGGCAACTCATGGGTACTTGTGTCTCTGCAGGTTGTTTATTGTCCTTGGAAATGAAACATGATAGGGTTGTGAGGTTAATAAGCATCGGCCAGATATGATTATGTGGCAGCAGGAGGAATGCTCTTCAGGAGGAGGGGAGAGGAAGGAGGAGTAAGCTGACTTACCTCCACCTTGGATACTGAAAGGGATGACCCACATCCTCCCATACTTATTTGCCTGAACTTTCTCAGGCCTTCCACCTTTGCAGAGTTCATACTCTAAAAAATTGGAAATAGAGGACTTCCCTGGTGGCGCAGTGGTTAAGAATCCGCCTGCCAGTGTAGGGGACACGGGTTCGAGCCCTGGTCCAGGAAGATCCCACATGCCGTGGAGCAACGAAGCCCATGTGCCGTAACTACTGAGCCTGCACGCCACAACTACTGGAGCCCGAGCACCCTAGAGCAGGCACGCCACAACTCCTGAGCCCACGTGCTGTAGCTACTGAAAGCCGTGCGCCTAGAGCCCGTGCTCCACAACAAGAGAAGCCACTACAATGAGAAGGCCGCGCACCGCAACAAAGAGTAGCCCCTGCTCGCCGCAACTAGAGAAAGCCAGCATGGAGCAACGAAGACCCAACGCAGCCAAAAAAAAAAAAATTGGAAATAGAGTTGAGGGTTGGGTGGTACAGTAGAAAGTTTTTAATTAGGGATCAGGAGACCTGGCTGTTTATCCCCTTTGTCACTTACTCGTTCTCTCACCTTAGTTAAGTCACAATGCTTGGCCCTCAATAAGCCCAATCACTGGTACAATTGGAATAAATAATATTGTGCTTACTTGAGAGCAGGACATTGGTCTATAGGATTCCTTGAATTCCAGTTTAGCTTTAAGACCTACATTTCTATTATAACTAAATCTTAAGCATTTGCCAATCTGTGGGAAAAACCAATAGTCATCCATATACTTGCTTAGGTGGAATACAGACATTAATACAGTCTTACATTGTAACAAAATGAGACTAGAGCTGGGCAGGCACAACTTTTTATAGAAAGGAATGAATTGGATTCTGCCATTCTTCTATACCCTGACCTGAAATTTCTTAACTTTATTATTATTTTGGCTAATATGTTAAAATATGGATTCTTTTCCTTCTTCTAAAGTGACCAATACTTAAAATTTGGAATAAATGTTCATATTAGCAGAAGGGTTCCTATCATTCCTCTTTTGGCCTGCTAATGACCCACAACCCCAAGCCTCCAAAAACAGTTTTGATCAAGGTCATATAGAATCATTAACTCAAGAAGAGGGCTGTTGCTAATAAAATAGCTGCTTTCCTATTTAGCTGATTCAGCTCTCCAGAACTTCCATCTGGATCTGTTCAATATTCTTACCCAACAGTTTTGTGGGTCTCCATAAGGATGGTTCCATTCGGTCCTGGGACAGGCATGGAATTGTACCGAATGCTGACTTGTGACTTGCGCAGGAGGCCCTCTCGGGCTATCTTGAGTCCTTCGTAGAACATGGCTAGTAAAAACACTGCCACAAAAGCTCCAGCCATTTCTAAGTAGGGAGGGAAAAGATGGCGGTAATGTCAAACATGCAAAATCATTAGCTGGTGTGCTCTCCAAGCTAGAAAGACAACACAGAAAAACTGCTACACTTTTTTTTTTGGGGGGGGGGGTTATGCCACGTGGCTTGTGGGGTCTTAGTTCCCCAACTAGGGATTGAATCTGGGCCCATGGCAGTGAAAGCACCGAGTCCTAACCACTGGACTGCCAGGGAATTTTGAAAAACTGCTACTCTCTACTCTTAATTTCAGAGTATGTTATATTGTTACCTCTTCAATCATACAGATGGAAGAGAAGAACTAAGATGGTGTCAGTGAGGACTACTGCCTCCACTGCAGATCATACTCATTTTCTGATTAAGATACAAAAAAAATGAACAACAATAACCTTTTGGTCTGGCTGCTTGATGTCATTAAACTAGCTTGTCACACTGAAACACACAATGTAGAATATGCAAAAGAGGAATAAAACAACTTATTTTGAAGTGCTGACAATTTCTTGAATGGGCGTTTCAATCTAAGTCTTTCACACTGTGAAGCACTGGTACCAATATGAATGTAGTCAAAACTGATTTAACATACTACCAGAATTAAATGCTTCCCTTCTTCCCTAAACAAATTGATTTTGCGGGTCCAAAGATTTATCTTGTACCTAAAGTGGTCCACCTGACTACTGAACTTGTGCAATTTAAATTTAAGGCATACCAACTCAACATTATAGACACACAAAAACTGGGTGATTAGGTACCCCAAAACTAGGACTGCCCCTAAGATGGGCCAAGGAGTCAGGAATGATGTATACCAGTTTGGTAAGCTAGAAAGAGAACTGGATTAGGCAGGAATAGAAGCCCTAGGTCCCTGTCCTAGCTCTGACATACTAACTTTATGGGATTTAGGACTAATCATTTCACTATTTGAAGTTTAGTTTATCTGTAAACTGGAAGGATTGTACTTGATTAATAGTTTTTAAGCTAGGGTTATTTTGTGGTATGTATATATATAATGCTTTTTATGTCATTTGAGCTTCGACTATAGTCTTATATCCAAGAGCAATAATTTATCAAACAAGGAAACACTCTGGAAAAAGATGAAAGGAAATGGTCTGCAAAAGACTCCTACCTGGTATCTAAATTATGTTTCAGAAATTCTAAAACATACACATGCTATTTAAGGGAGGTTTACTGTAGGACCAAAATAAGCACCGTGTATCCTTACCTTCCAGGTAGGAAATAGGAAGCAAGATGGTTACGATCATAACCATAATGACTCAGTAATTATGGCAGGAAGAGGTGTTGGGTTTCCAGATTCTCTGTCACTGTCTCTCATGTGAGTGTCACCTTCAAACAAAACCTGATGGCTTACTCACCTCCAGCTGTATTGATCACCAAACCAGAGAACAATAGTTCCACATTTTTAAAGCCAAAGTAGAAGGTCATAGGCTGCCAGGAAACCAAAACGTGTCAATTAGAAACAACTGAAGCTTCTACGTGAGAATTTCAGGTCAAGAAGCTTAGAACATTTAAAAGTAGCAGTTCTGGGTAATAAGAGGCATTCACTGAAGTGGGAGGCTTTCTCCCTCATTATAGTACAGTATTAACCACAGGCACTTCTCCACATGTATTCTCCTTTGTCCCCACCGTCAACTTTTGTCTTTTTCTCTTTTCTACACAAAGTGTAAAAGACCAGAACTTAATCCAGAAAAAGGTCATTTTTGACAGAAAGGAATACTGAAGAAAGAACCATAGAAATCTTGGTTCTGGTGTGGCTCTGAAACTAACCTGCCATATAATCTTGGTCAAATCACTTGACTTCTCTAGGTCGACCTTAGTTTTTTCTCATTGGTAAATTGATCTTTAAAGATAATCATCTTCCAGTCCTAAAGTTCGATTATTTCTATTCCCCATGTGGGTGGGAAAGGGCCTGGGCTGCCTCTCCTGTGGCACTTACCATCATCATCATCATGTGACTGTGGGAGTGGGAGGCTGAAGAGGTCGGGTGATGGTGAGAAGGTGCCATGGTACTGTTGTCGTCCCCACTGCTCATCCCCATGCTCATCCCCACGTGGTGGAAATGGCCCATTTTTCCGGGAAAAGTTGAGTCAGCAGAAGATTCTTTTAAGAAAAAGAATTACATATAATAATTAAAAATACAAAATCTTGATTTGAAAACAAAATCTTCATGATGTTTTATCTTGTCCTTTTTTTTTTTTTTTTTGGCCAAGCCGCACGGCATGCAGGATCTTAGTTGCCCAACCAGGGATCGAACCTGTGCCCCCTGCAGTGCAAGCACGGAGTCCTAACCACTGGACCACCAGGGAAGTCCCCAAATCTTGATTCTTGATAAATTGTCTATGTGGGATTTCAGCCAGTGAATACATGCTCTCCTAGCCTCTTTACTCATAATTATTTTTTATAATATACAGATGGAAAGAGAAGTAACTGTACTAATAGGGATCACCTCTGGAGACTGTGGCAAAAGGGATTTGCACGTAGGGTTTCAGAAACCTAACTCTTTTTTTTTAAACTAATTTTTATTGGAGTATAGTTGCTTTACAATGTTGTGTTAGTTTCTGCTGTACAGCAAAGTGAATCAGTTATACATTATCAGAAACCTAACTCATTCTGCAGAATCACTCCTTTACTAGATATGTTCAATGTATGTTCAAATTTAAACATGAGATAAAGAGAAGAAAAGTAGCTTCTTCGGGTTGCAGGAAACAATTTGTAATAGTGGACAAATTCATGGCATTAATGAAATTTAACTGCTTTTCTAATCATAAATGTCAGTAGATAAAAAGCAAGTATTTCAAGATAATTCACCTAATTGGATGGCCTGTGTTCAATCAGGATATTAAGAATACATTTTCACATATAGGACAACCAGCCTTCAGCTAATTTAAATTAGAAGAAAAGGTCTATTGCTGCCCTAGGCAAGCAGTGTGCCCTGAATTTAGATACAGTATCAATCCCAGCAGGGCATTAGAGCTGAGAACACTGAAAACAAGGTATAAATTGGATATTCGCTATTAAATTAAGTCTAGACAACCTGCACATTCATTCTTGTGTCTTTACTATCACTTCACTATTTTACTGCAAAAGTCCATCTGAGACATAATCCAAGGAGCAAAAACTCCTATAGCTGGGGTGGGGAGTGGGAAGTTGAGGAAGGTGGAGAGGGAGGTGTTGGTGGATTCTCTTAAGTGTCCCTCAACTCCAGTTTGTGGAGGAAAGAGTGCTTTAGAAATTCCAAGTAGATATTCATGTTCATGAGCCTAAGTGTGCCTCTTATTATTAATTATCAAGCTCTTACACGCACCAAACTCTGAGCTAAGTGCTAGTAATTCAACAGTGAATAAGACAAACAAGGTACAGGATGGAGAAACAATAAACAGAACACTTTCATGAAGCGATTAGTGCTGTGATGGAAAGAAACAGGGTAATATGGTAGTATCACTAAGAGGTTGAAAAGAAGCATACTTCAGATAGGAAATTTATACAGATTCAGGGAGTCTTGGATGTCTAATCAAAAGCACAAATATTCAGCCATCTATTTTCCCCTCTTCAACTCCTATCCTATGATACTATGGCAGCAAGCTTAAAAAATAGGTTCTTATTGGGACTTCCCTGGTGGTGCAGTGGTTAAAGAATCTGCCTGCCAATGCAGGGGACATGGGTGCGAGCCCTGGTCCGGGAAGATCCCACATGCTGCAGAGCAACTAAGCCCGTGCGCCACAGTTACTGAGCCTGCACTCTAGAGCCCACGAGCCACAACTACTGAGCCCGAGTGCCACAACTACTGAAGTTGTGGTGTGCCTAGTTGTGAAGCCCGCGTGCCTACAGCCGGCGCTTAG
This sequence comes from Delphinus delphis, assembly GCF_949987515.2. Classification (NCBI taxonomy): domain Eukaryota; kingdom Metazoa; phylum Chordata; class Mammalia; order Artiodactyla; family Delphinidae; genus Delphinus; species Delphinus delphis. The sequence goes on from NC_082688.1 coordinate 20,564,804, forward strand.
CAATGAGAGAAGCCACCGCAATGAGAAGCCCGCACTCCCTGCAACTAAAAAGAAAGCCCGGGCGCAGCAACAAAGACCCAACGCAGCCAACGTATAAATAAATTAATTAATTTAAAAAAATAGGTTCTTATTTCCAGCAAAGGAAAAGGCAAAGCATCAGTTACCGATAATCAAAATTCAACTCTGAATTTAAATAACTTTCATGCCAGACACTTTATTACTTCATAATTGGGGAGCTGGACAAGCTGGTATTATTAATACCATTGCCATAAAGGGACTAGATTGGAGGTACAAAGAGAGACACAATAAGATCTTTGTCCACAAAGGTTTTATAGCGAACAGCAAAAAACACACACACACACACACAAATAATCAACAAGCGAGAGCACACACAAAGTTTCAATGATGGAACAAATGGTAAGAGGACAGCAGTTTTCAGATAAAGAAACATAGTAGGATGGAGAGATCACTGGTATCTGAGTGATCATAAATTATGATGTTGAACCAAGCAAATAAAGTGAAATAAGAATGAAAATACTTTTGCCTGCCAAGAAAATTGATAGCACATCCTCATAAAGAGTAGAAGTCACAAATTTTGTTCTCTTCTAATAAGGGTCTAGAAAATGATTATATCATAAGAAAACCATAAAGGATAATTTCATTTCATGTTATCAACATGAATCCTGACCTTTTATTCAGTGAATATTGGTGGAGTGCCTTTTGGTGTAAGAGACTGAGGGACATACAGAGATGAACCAGACATAGACTCTTTCCTCATGGAGCTTCAAGGTTAAAAGCTAGAAGGGGAAACTGAACAGTCATAATTTTCATTTTGGGGCATAAAATGAAACGCAAAAGGCCAATTAAAAAGGCAAGAACACAGCACCAGAAACTAAAGATTTGTACCCTTGATTTCCCTGATAAACTTTTATAGTCTTCCCATCAACAGGTTTTTTTGAAGACCCAAGGTTCCTAATTGTTCAGGCACCTCATTACCAATCAGAGACACCTGCTCAGTGAAGATCCATAATCAAATCTCTTCAGACATATCAGTGACCCAGTAATTCATATGCCCGAATCTCAAGAATGCCTTTCAAAGTATGCACCTATTTTGAAATGTCATCTTGTAGGATACATTTCACATTGAAATATACTAGGAAATAGAGCAGGAATAGAATCTATTTCCTTTCATTGCCGATGGACAATGGATTTCTTTCTTCTTTTTTTTTTCTTAAAAAAAAACCCTTTATCAGGGGACTTCCTTGGCGGTCCACTGGTTAAGATTCCGTGCTTCCACTGCAGGGGGCACTGGTTCGATCCCTGGTCAGGAAACTAAGATCCTGCATGCCCTGCGGCAAAAACAAAACAAAACAAAAAACAAAAAGCCTTTATCTTAATTTTTTTTTTTTTGGCCGCGCCATGCGGCTTGCGGGATCTTATTCCTTGACCAGAGATTGAACCTGGGTCCCCTACAGTGGAAGCAAGGAGTCCTAACCATTGGACTGCCAGAGAATTCCCAACAATGGATTTCTTATAACAGAATCCTACGCAAATGTCAGTTTTCTGTTAGCTTCTCTCCTGCAGAGTATGCCAGCCAAGACCACTTGCAAGCCCCTTTCTGCCTATCCTGTCTCCCGAGACCACAAAGTGACTATCGACACATGTGGATAGTTCATAATAGCTCCTGCTTCTAGCATAGAAAACTTCTTTGATTTTTAAGGAAACAGAAGAGAAATGGTCTAGGAATTGGCTATAGAAAAAAATCAAGTATGAGTTTCTATGGAAATTTGTTCATACGAAATAGGTGAGAAGTTTTATTTCTCAGGAAGGCTTTACACTATTCAGTTTTTAGGGAACATTTAACTTCAGCTGGGTACTTGAAGTTGGCTATATGCCAACTTCTTTGTATTGCCCTGAATACTATTAGATATGGAAAATGAAATGGCACATTCTACATTGAATGCCATATAGCTTGCACTTCTTTCTGCCTTCCCCTCTCCTCCATTTAGTAAGTATGGTGCAGTATTTATAAAAATAGGTTTCAAAACTTCCTTGTATTCAAGGGTCTAATTCCTTCTCAGTCTACTTCTGAGGATCATGAAAAAGAAGTTTCCTCTGTTCCTGCCAACACTCCCCCCCAACACACGCATTGTAAAGCTTAACTAGAGGGCCAGATTCTTTGCAAAATCTAGCATCTCTAGAAAAATGAATATCAATTTATAGACAGAAGTTAGGGAATTAGCAAGAAGGCTAAATTCTGATACCCATTCTGAGTCTTAGCACTGACCTTACTTCTAACAGGTTTAGTCTAAACTTCAAATTCTCTTTTATCTTCCTGGTATTGCACAATGATGAATAAGAAACAATAATCCATAGGGACTATGGAGATTAGACCCCACAGAAAGACTACACAGAAGTGGTCATACATCTGCCACATGGGCCCTCTCCTCCAGCTCAGACAGATGTAATCTGGAGTCTCAGATAATTCTTCTGGAGAATGCCTCCAGTCTTTCCTGACTTCAATGATAAGGAAGAAAGTTTTTATTCTTTTTTTTTTTTGTGGTATGCGGGCCTCTCACTGTTGTGGCCTCTCCCGTTGCGGAGCAATAGGCTCAGCGGCCATGGCTCACGGGCCCAGCCGCTCTGCGGCATGTGGGATCCTTCCAGACCGGGGCACGAACCCGTGTCCCCTGCATCAGCAGGCGGACTCCCAACCACTGCGCCACCAGGGAAGCCCAGAAAGTTTTTATTTTTAAAATGATTAGGGTCGGGACTTCCCTGGTGACACAGTGGATAAGACTCTGTGCTCCCGATGCACGGGGCTCGGGTTCGATCCCTGGTCAGGGAACTGGATCCCACATGCATGCCACAACTAAGAGTTCGCATGCCACAGCTAAGCAGCAGGCGAGCCACAACTAAGGAGCCCATGTGCTGCAACTAAGGAGCCTGCCTGACGCAACTAGGACCTGGCCGAACCAAATAAATATTTAAAAAAAATGATTAGGGTCATGTTCCTTTTTTGATTTGTAAAAACATTAAACAAAGGGAAATCTATCTAGTCACTCTTCTGCTTTCTGTAGTCATTATTTATGATTGATGACACAAGCTTTTGGCAAGCACAGATAGGGGAAATTCAAGGTCAAAGATAATATACTACCATAAACAGGGACTCATGCTTATGGGCTATGTTCATGTGATCAAGTTTCACTGGACTAATCCTGCCTTTTTATGACCTGTATGGGGCCAGCAGATATTCTGAGATATGGCTCTGGCTTTGTTTCAAGTGCCTCTATAGGTGAACTTTGAAATTCTCCTATGGCTTTATGAATTCTGCACTTATGTTGTTCTTTGGGGGAGGGAGGTGGTAAAGGAGATGCAGGAATAAAGGGGAGACTTTGATATAATGCAATAACAAATAGGGCTTAGGTGCCTCTCCATAACTTGGCATTCCAGGCCAATACACTGGAGTTGTTTAGAAAAAAATGTAGTAGTTCCCAGGGAAGGGAAATACAATTTGATGAATATATATGGGGAAGACCCTTCCCGTTGATGGCTATGATGTTGTTCCACTCATCCTCTAGGCCCTGGCCTCATATTCTTACTCCAAATTGACTGGCAGAAAAGTGGTCATAATTGTTCGAATATAACCACACCATGCTTTGGATATTTTAGCTGCCTTTCCTTGGCTTGTGTCCCTCTTGAGGTGCAGTAATCATAAGGATACTTACACCAGTTTCATTTCCAAAAAGTATCAGGCTGAGTAAATCATAGGTTTACACAGGTTCTAGCCAGAACTGGCAAAAACTTTTGACTCCCAAAGTTCTGCCGTATCAGTGTACTAAAAACAGTTCAGTAAAATGAGGCAGTAGAGGTAGTGAGAAGATAAGTCAGGCCAATAAGAAAAGAGGAAATGGAAAAGACCTTAAAAATCACACACACAGAGTTCTCCCCAGACTAAATGTGGCAGGTGATAGGAGTTGATAGGGCACTTGCTACAATTGCAGGTTTATAAAGACAGAACTCTGGAGAATAACTGCCAAAACCCCACCACCATCACTACCACTATCATCAAAAAAAGTAAAAAAGAAAGAAAGAAAACTTAGATTTTATCCTTTTAAAACTCCTTCAATAAAACTAAGGCTACCATTTTCTCTTCTAACTTTGTGCCTTTGTTGATAATAAAAATAATTCCAAGGGATCATCTACAACAACAACAAATTCTCACTTGCTTTTCTTTGTGTCAGTGGTTGGGTTGAGATGAGAAAGATGTTGATAGACCTGGCAGAGAATTAATTTAGTGATTACTTGCAGATTTCAATATTATTTTCTCTTTCTTCACCATATACCAAAGTGAGCTCTACTGTAAGCAGATAGTGTAGGGAGTCCCCAGAGAAAAGAGCCAGATATAGCTTTTTGATATAAGAGAAGCCATTTTAGGCCAAAGCCATCTTGTCATCTAAGCCTGGCTACCATGCTTGCCCTTGAAAAGGTCTCAGTAATAATGACCTTAAGGGAACATAAGAACAAATGACTGTTTATCAGGCAAGAGCAGTAACAATAGCAAAGATAATAAACCAGTTGCAGGATTCCTTGAAAGCACTTTTTGTGGAAAGAAACCAACCTATGCACAGTCTACATATTCAAATAATAAGCAGAGTCTATGTGGCTGTATTACTCATACATCAGACTAATGGGATGCATCAAAAGTAACCAACTTCCAGAGACACAAAGGGGAAAACGACTTCAAACACTTACACTTAAAACTTAAAGGGCCTTCATTTATGAACGGCCAATGATCTAGGCAAATAAGAAATGCTCCATGGACTGACAAGTTTTTAGAAGAATAAAAGAGTAGCTATAAATTAGTGAGAGTAGCTCTTTTACATAGAAGTTCTTGGCTAAGAATACCTATTTTAGTAAAAAAAGACGATAACTCAGGAGCTGCCCTGAGAATCTCTTTCTAACTATCCACAGAAAAGACAGAAAGCAAACCTGTGATTCGATTCTAATCAGAATAAGACGAAGAAAGGCTTTGCTTCCAGATACTGGTTCAAGGTCACCCCCTTCTACCGTAAATTTTATCTTTCCCTATGTCCACTCCACCTTATTAAGCTGCTCAGGCTGAGCAAAGGAGATGAGAAGCCTGTTTGTCTTGGAGGAACTGATTACATGGAGAATTATATGTATAATAATGGAGGGCTATCATTTTTAAGAGAAAGCATGCTAAGGACAAACTCAATTTTTTAAATACCCACTTTCCAATCTCTAAATCATCTATGCCTTCCAGGCAAACATGAATGGACCAAGCTACTACAATATAAGAAACAGGAGGATTGGTTCAAGATGGCGGAGTAGAAAGACGTCACTCCCTCTTGTGAGAGCACTGGAATCACAACTAACTGCTGAACAATCATCGACTGGAAGACACTGGAACTCACCAAAAAAGATACCTCACATCCAAAAACAAAGGAGAAGCCACAATGAGACGGTAGGAGGGGCGCAATCACAATAAAATCAAATCTCATAACTGCTGGGTGGGTGACTCACAAACTGGAGAACACTTATACCACAGAAGTCCACCCACTGGAGTGAAGGTTCTGAGCCCCAGGTTAGGCTTCCCAATCTGGGGGTCCGGCAACGGGAGGAGGAATTCCTAGAGAATCAGACTTTGAAGGCTAGCGGGATTTGACCGCAGGGCTTCGACAGGACTAGGGGAAACAGAGACTCCACTCTTGGAGGGCACACACAAAGTAGTGTGCGCATTGGGACCCAGGGGAAATCAAAAGAAAGCTGGAGCAGCAATACTCATATCAGATAAAATAGAGTTTAAAATAAAGAATGTTACAAGAGACAAGGAGGGACACTACATAATGATCAAGGGATCAATCCAAGAAGAAGATATAACAATTATAAATGCACCCAGCATAGGAGCACCTCAATACATAAGGCAACTGTTAACAGCTATAAAAGAGGAAATCAACAATAACACAATAATAGTGAGGGACTTTAACACCTCACTTACACCAATGGACAGATCATCCAAACAGAAAATTAATAAGGAAACACAAGCTTTAAATGACACTATAGACCAGATAGATTTAATTAATATTTATAGGACATTCCATCCAAAAACAGCAGATTATACTTCCTTCTCAAGTGCGCATGGAACATTCTCCAGGATAGATCACATCTTGGGTCACAAATCAAGCCTCAGTAAATTTAAGAAAATTGAAATCATATCAAGCATCTTTTCTGACCACAACGCTATGAGATTAGAAATCAGTTACAGGGAAAAAAACCGTAAAAAACACAAACACATCCCTGGGGATGTTTCCCTTCCAGAAATATAAGGAAACAAACACTCTCTTTCCAGCCAAGCCAAGTACAGGAGATGGTTCATAGGAGCCTGCATTTTGCTATTTTTTGGTGATGGTGTTGATAATAGAACCAGTACTCCCACCTACACTAGTGTCCAGATACCATTTGCATGTATTTCTCAAGCTGTAATTTGCATTTTAGGTTGTACTCCTAGAAACTAATCTCTCTGCAAAGAGGCACATAAGTATCCTCACCTCCAACTTCTCATATTGATACACTTATTTTATGTTCACTGCGTGGCATTTATGTCTCTGTTACAGATTTACTTTCCAGCCTTATCCCAATCTCATCCTCTTCACATTCAAATATTCCACCGAAATTGATTTACTCAATTTTCCTGAATAAATTTAGTACTTTGACACTTGTATGCCTTTTTGGCCGTGTCATTCTCTGTAGTCCCGCCCCCCCCCCCCGATTTTCTGAATATGAGCAAATCCTATCATTATTTATTCAACATTTACAGTGCACTTAAAATGTGTCAGAAGTAGGATAAAGGTAAAATACGGCCCCTGCTCTTTTGAGTTTACAATCTAGTTCATTCTTTAAGGCTGAGTTAAAATGCCACCTCTCCTATGAGGTTTTCCTTGAATTCTTGACAGAAGAAATCTCTCTCTCTTTTCTGAATTTTTCTAGCAATCTTCTCTTATGGAAAATTTGACTTACAGTTCTTAAAGTACGAGATAAAAAATACCACATATACACAGCAAGTTCTTAGAGGGCGAGTAACTAATTTATACCTCCTTACTGCACCTGGAAGAACACTGGACAAATATTCACTCACTCAAAATGTATTTAATTCTTACAAAACCCATGTAGGTTTCATACCTACTTACAAGGAGCCAGCTGCAAAAGACAAGATTCTTGCCTTTGCGGAACCTACTCTAGAGGAGGAATCCTCATTAAATATGGAAAAAAATAAATATGTATACGTATATATAATTATAAATTTGATAAGTAATATGAAGGAAGTAAACATGGTACTGTGATAGGAGAATAACAGTAAAAGAACTAATTTAGATGGAGGCGGTTAGGTGGAGAGAGAAGAGAGAAGCCCTCTCTAAGGAGGCAACATTTAAACAGACTGATAAATTACTGGAGTTGGGTAGAAGAGCAGAGAATAGCACCCTTGAGGCAAGAAAAGAATCAAAGCCATTCAAGGTCAGTATGAATAGAACACACTGAGTGAGAAGAGAGGCCAATGAAGTTGAAGAAAGAGGCAGAAGGGGTATACTGAAGAAGGCCTTATAGGTCATTTAAAGGAGACTAAATTTTATTCCAAGGGCAAGTGGAAGATATTTAGGTGTAATAAGCAGGGGAGTGATGTGGCCAGATTTATATTTTAACAGAATACTTTGATGTGTAGAATAACTGGCTTTTATTTGTTCTTCCCTAATAATATTTCCTGCTCAAGTTTTCTGTGAGGCATTCACAGATGGAAAAAAAAAAAAATCCCCTACAGAGCCATGGGCCATAATCCTTTACTTTGCCAGAATCCAGAAAGACATCTGTTAAAACTTTAGAAGGATTAGAAGAACCTTCTAATTTCTGGGTTATTTAATGGTTTGAGGGGCAAAACTGAAGGATATTCTACAAGGACTGTCCTGGGTTGTAAAAGCTTCTAAAGTCACACATCACCTTTTGTAGGAGAGAGTTAAGCTTACTGAATATTGTTAAGAGCATGAGTTTGGAGTCAGATAAGATCCAAATCCTGGCTCTGCTAATTTCTCTCTGAGTATCTTGGTGACATTTCCTATAAAAGTCCCAAGGGTCTTTAGGTTGGCAGTAGGTACAATGCATAGAGGCTGCTAAAGGGGCCATATCCAGATTTCAATACCATTTGGGTAAATTACTCAAATTTGGTAGTTGCTCAATAAGTTAAAAAATATGACGAAGGTAGACTAAGCTCCCTGTGGGACATGGACAGCAGACTGTAAGATACACAGCAAGTGTTTAGTAGATTTTTATTGGATTATACAATCTGTACTATACATGGAAACCTTTAACAGTGATATATGACAAACCCCACTTTTCACTCACACCTCCACGAAACATTGGCAATAAGTCCAGAATTTATGTGACTGCAGTTTTTAATGCTAAGGGCAGTGGAGAATATACTAGACTGAGTCCAAGATCTGGATTCTGGTTCATCCAACTCTGTCACTTTGTATTCTTTTGGATAAAACACCAATGTCAGTTTCTCAATTTTAGCCTTATTGACATTTGGGGCTGAATAACTCTTTGCTGTATGAGCTGTCCTGTGCACTGTAGGATGTTTAACAGTAAGTATCCCTAGCCTTTACTCACTGAATGACAGTAGCACTGTCCCATGTGTGACAATCCAAAATGTCTCCAGACTTTGCCAAATATCCCCTGGGGGGCAGAATCACCCTACTTCTTTGAGAGCCACTATTGATCTCTGAGTTTTAGCCTCTCATCCGAAACTCAGGGGAATGAGATAACATCTGTCTTGTTCTCCTTTAGGGTTATTGTATGATTCAAATAAGATAATGAATGGCAAGAAATACTGAGAGAGAAAAAAAGACCATATAACATACATAAAAGCATTATTATTACTCTGTGAGTTACTGTTATTATTATGTTCTATGAGTGCTCAAAAACAAGGCTGAAGAAAACTACTCACATCTTGTTTATGGAATGCATTCTAAGGCCTACGTTAGGCTATGTGCAATCTAATACACCTTTTACGTTTGTATTCAATAAATATTTGTTGATTGAATGATTTTAAGTCTGGGCCCAATAGTAACTTCATTTTCTCTTCTGGCATGTTCTCAGGTTTTTCTGCTGAGCTACCACAATGTAGTGTGTTTCTAGACCTAACTCCACATGAAGGACAGGCCTGGATTAAACAAGAATGGCTACTTATTTTACAGCTGGAAAACTGAGGTACATGAGGTTAACTGACTAGCCAAGGTCACGTGTCAGTCAGTCTCGAGGCAGTCTGCAATTAGAATCCAGATTCTGACCTCAAGTCCGGTGACCTATTACTTGTATCATTGTACTTCTACCCAACTACTTGCGTCCCTGTCTCTTAACACAAAGGTAGCTATTTTACTTTATGGGGGCAATTCTGAAAAATTGAGATAAGGAAACAGTTATAGTTTTTAGGGAACTTAGAAAGAAATGTAGACCTATTTCTATTGGGAGGCACAAGTGAATATTCCCTACATTTGGGGTAAACAAAGATCAAGTTATCCAAGGGCACTGTCAAGTCTATAAACCCCATTAAGTTGTCCAGGAGGAGCTAAATCTAGTTGTTATCTACCTCCAGAGTAGTTGTGTCTTGCAACACTTTACACCATGCTATGGCCTACAATTTGTGTTAAAACTATGACCTGCAGTATTCTTGGCTGCTCTGCCTCTGTAGCTCTAAGTGAGAATGGACTTCCACATAGCCGGAGCTTCAGGCCACATTTCAGCATTCCATTAAAATTCACAAAAGCCCCAAATGCCATTCTACTATATATTTTCAGTGTCAGAAACAGAACTTTTAAAGAATAACTCATAAAAATGTCACCGTTAAAAAAAGTCACCATTTATTCTACTCCTTTAAAATACCAGAACACATTTAATTATTATGCCTCTGTGTGAACTTTCAAACGGTGAATGTCACAAAGAGTCATCACTCTCAACCGTTGATTCAATAGTCTTCTGAGTAATTCTCAGGCAACGTATGGGTTGTAGCCTACCTTAACCTTTATAATTATTACAACTCGAAAGAAAATAAGACCCGGGTTCTAGCCCGGGTGTTTCCATTACACTAAGCAATTTAATCTTTATGGTCACAATTTCCTTAGTGAAGAAATAGAATAACTCATCTTTAGGGCCTATTTCAATTAGAAAAGTTTAGGTGTGTATAATATCGTTTCAAAGAAGAACAAATGCATACTTGTCTTTTCTAGGAACATTCTGAATATTAGATGATATGCTTTAGACATTCCAACATTTCAGTGGCTTTAACTTAACAGACTGTTCCTATCACTTTCTAATATATTCCAATTCACCAATCTTATACAATCATCTCTTCTGAGAAATACCTAAAGCAGAAATACTAAGAGCAACAGCCCTCCTGGTTCTTGGAGTCACTGCTGAGTATCATAATGCCATGCCATCTTTGGAGTTCAGAACAAGTTACTAAAACTTTGTGGGGATAATACATACACAGAAACCTGGGTTAATAAAATCTCACAATTTTTTTGAACATCAAATGTAAAAATATATATGAAAACGACTGGCACATTAATAACATACGTAGTAAATAATAAATGATAATTGCTTCCCTCCTAACTCAAGGGTTTCTCAAAGTATGGTCCAAGGACCGCCTGAATCAGAATTATTTGAGATGTTTGGCTAAAAATGAAAATTACGGACCCCACTCCAGACTACTGAATCTCCTCTCAGGGAATGGGGTCTCAGACTCTAGGTATATATCCAGATATATAGGCAATTCTTATGCGCTCTAAAATTTGAGAACCAAAGTTCTGAATTACAGAGATGTACAACATAGATATAGTATACAGGCTCTAACGACTGTATGTTTAAGAAGAGGGAGATAAAAAAAAAAAAAAGAAAAGAAAGAAAGTCAAGATTCAACCAGGAACTAAAATAAGACATTTGTTTATTCTGATATTCCAAAAGGGCACAAAGATTGCCCAGTCTCACTTAGAATTTACACACACCACCACCTACTAATCAAAGAACTTTCTGGGCTAACACTAAATTTAATACCAAATGGCTCATCTTTGGGATTTGAGAGAGGTTTCTTTCACCCACTGTGTGAATAAAATCTGAGTTCCAGATGAAGGGGAAGTTATATATCTTCTACAGTTCTACTTTTCTAGATTAGTTGTGAAATACAGGAATTGAACTATCAGAAAAACAGACTTTATTGCTGACTAATAAGACAACAAAAAACCTTCTGTGTGAAGAAAATGCTGTATATAGTTCCCAACATGATTAATGAAGTTAAGATTTGTTCCCAGCTGAGCACTCCAGGGCCTGTCCCTAACCATCAACTCCTGCATTTCTGAGAATGAGAGTTCAGTTAGAGATCCTGAATAGGTCACTAAAAACAAACAAACAAAAAAAAAACATGAGGAGGAAACTGTGGGCAGAAGAGATATTTTCTCTTTCTTTTTTATGGCGGCTTTCCAAGTATGCAAGGAAGTTATTCTCTAACTAGTAAAACTGCACTTTCTGGTTGTGGGCCCTTGGGCAAATTACTTAATATCTCTGGGCCTCAGCTCTAAAATCAGGTAATAAAAGTAGCCTCTCTCGGGCTTCCCTGGTGGCGCTGTGGTTGAGAGTCCGCCTGCCGATGCAGGGGACATGGGTTCGTGCCCCGGTCCGGAACGATCCGCGCTGTGGTTGAGAGTCCGCCTGCCGATGCAGGGGACATGGGTTCGTGCCCCGGTCCGGAACGATCCCACATGCCGCGGAGCGGCTGGGCCCGTGAGCCATGGCTGCTGAACCTGCGCATCCGGAGCCTGTGCTCCGCAACGGGAGAGGGCACAGCAGTGAGAGGCCCGCGTACCGCAAAAAAAAAAAAAAAAAAAAAGTAGCCTCCCTCACAGGATTGTTACGAATTCACTGAGGCAACAGCATAGTGGTTAAGAGGGTAAGTTAGTTTCCTCTAATATAGGGATGACAGTAGCACCTACCTCGTGACAGTGTGCATTTAAACACCAACTTAGCACAGTGCCTAAACACAGTAAGCCCTCGATACATAGTCATTACCGTTACTTCTTAATCTACTGTTCTTTCTAAACTTGGCATAGGTATAATTCCCCAAATCCTTTGATTTGTCCTTCGCCCATTGCTCCATAGCTAACCTTTCTTTCTAACCTTTGCTGTTCTCATTTTCGGAGTTTTCAGAGTGTGCTAGTGAACTCTATCCACTTCACTTCACAGGGAAGGATGTTCTTCACCTATAAAGAATCAGGTGGTCAGTAATTTGTTTCAATTTGATTCCAATCTGCATTTATATTCTTTGAAATGTCTCGAAGTTTCAGGCTTCTTTCTCTCTGTTTTCTAATGATAAAGGATACTTTTTTTTTTTGCGGTACGTGGGCCTCTCACCATTGTGGCCTCTCCTGTTGCGGAGCACAGGCTCCGGATGTGCAGGCTCAGCGGCCATGGCTCACGGGCCCAGCCGCTCCGCGGCATGTGGGATCCTCCCGGACCGGGGCACAAACCCGCATCCCCTGCATAGGCAGGCGGACTCCCAACCACTGCGCCACCAGGGAAGCCCCAAGGATACTTTTTTTACGGGTGGTTTCCCCACTGCCAAACAATTCTCCAACACCACCTGGGTGTCCTACAATTCAACTCAATTCTGACACTATCTTCTCAGAGATAGCATCAGATTACACAGATTTAGGACCCAGTCCTACAAGGCTGCTCTTCACTTCAGATGCCAATTGCAAGCCTGTGCTTGTGATCAGCTGGCTATAAATCAGAGGCTCCCACAATCCCCTCTCCTTGAGTTCTACAAATTTGCTAGAGTGGCTCACAGAACTAAGGAAATCCATTTACCCACTAGATTACTGATTTATTACAAAGTATATTAAAGGAGATAAATCAACAGCCAGATGAAGAGATATATATAGTGAAGTCCTGAACAAAGGAGCTTCTGTCCTTGTAGGTTGGGGCCAGCATGGTGGCACTTGGAAGCATTCTCGTTCCCCAAACCCAAAGCTCTCGGAACCCTGTCCTTTTGGGTTTTTATGGAGGCTTCATTACATGGGCATGATTGATTCAATTTGGCCACTGTTGATTAAACTCAATCTTCAGCCCCTCCCTTCTCCCAGGAAGTCAGGGGCTGAAAGTTCCAACCCTCTAGTCACTTTGGTTGGCTTCACAGGCAACTAGCCCCCATCCTCAGAGAAGTTACCTTATCAACGAAAGACATCTTTATAGCTCTAGTCACTTAGGAAATTCCAAGGGTGTTAGCTCTGAGCCAGAAATGGGATGAAGACCAAAAATATATTCATTATAAATCACAATATCATACTTTTTCTTATTTTTATATTTTTAAAGTCATTTCATTAGGATTTTGAGAAGGAAACGAGATATGCGCAAAGCGCCATCTTGCAATGAAAATACATACATTATAAGATGTGCCGTGGACTACTTTGCAGCCATAAACAAGAATGAGGAAGCTCTTTGTATACTGATAATGACCTCCAAGGTACCTTATGAGATGAAAAAAGAAGGGGCACTATATGCTCTCCTTTGTAAAAAGTTTTGAAAGGGAAAAAAGTATATACATATTATTTGTAAACACCTATACTACCTCTGGGCATGGGGGAATAAGAAGGTAGTAACACTGTGATCCCTAGGAAGGCAACTGGTCAGATGTAGGTTGGATTTGACGCAACATTTTTCATTATACATCCTGTGTACCTTTTGAATTGTGAACCATGTGAATATATTTCCTACTAAAAAATTAAATTATCAAGTCCAACTCCTTTATTTTACAGATGGGGAAACTGAGGCCTAGGTCATTGAATAATGATGCTAATATACTCTTTAGTCAACTGAACCTGTAACATCTGCTTCTTGTACATTGCTTCTGTAACACTAGGCTAGCTACTTCCCCCAACCCTCCCATTTCTCCAGATAGTTTGTTGGGAAGCAGCTAAGTAGGAGGGGTTTCTGAGCTTTATGTATCCTGTTTTAGTGGCAAATAATATAGAAGCTCCTGTTTCTCTTGGCCACTCTCACCTTTCTGTACAAAGAAGATCAAGTGTACAACTACATTCTTCACAAAGGCCTTTGGAAAAGCTTTTATTTGCCTGGTCCGAATAGGACAACTCAAATTTGATATGTCAAACAAACAAACTGAAAAGGTCTTTTAGTTATGCAATGATAGAAGGGCCTAAGTCCAATGGGGAGTGGATCTCCCAGTTACTATACTCTACTTCTCTGATACCTTTTGTTGTTGGCTAAGCCACATCCTGGAATAAAGCAATCCCGAGATGCACCCTTTCATACCCCTCTTACTGGATCCTTTTGTAGTCTTGACACATTTCCACCATGCTAACCATGAATGCTTAAGTATGATTTATGTAAAGATCCGAGTGTTTTATAAAAAGCGTGATAAGAGTAGAGATAGCCCTGGACTAGGCATCAGAGACTCTGAACTATAGACATAAGTTTGCCATACATTAGCTATGTGACATTAAGCAAATCACCTGAACTCAACATGTACTAGTTCATTTATTACAAAATGGATATAAAAATATCCACCCTGCCAATCTCACAGGTTGTGAGGATCAAATAAAATATGTCAAAATACTTCCTAATTCTAAGGTACAGTAAATATGAGATATTATTAATGGTAGCTTGCTTTCTCATTAGAGGACAAAATTAATCTCTGAAATTAGATGTCCAAGTCACACATAGGGCTCACTTTCATGTCACTTAAAACACACAGACTCTTATAGCCTGATTTAAAGAACACTAGCTAGTTAGATATGTATAGGTTGGCAAAGCATTGTTTTAAATGCCTCTTTGTTATAATCAAAGGCAGACAAAGGTCCCCCTTGCTAAACCTTCCATTTAGTTATATTATACGGGATTTCAATCGTCTATATCACAGTGTTGTTGGTTTGCCTGTGGAGAATGCTGGGAATTAATTTGGTGTGAGGCAGAAACTAGAAAACATTTTACCTTTTCCTTTTTTACTCCTCCCTCCCTCTGAGAGAAAAGTTGTTCAAAACCTCAGATAGAGACTGCATGGCATGGTAGAAAAGTACTGGGCTAGGAATCAGGAGACCTGGGTTCTATATCTGGCTCTAGGGGTTTATTATCTGTGTGACCCGAGGAACTAGGTCTCTTCATTCATTCATTCATTCATTTGTTCGTTCATTCATTCAAATTTATTGTGTACCTACTGAGTGAAGGTACTATGATGAAACCCTATCCTCAAGAAGCGCAGTCTGATGGAGAAGGGATACATACAAATAATTAAAATACAGTATGAGATGAACTAAGATATAGGTTATGCACAGGGTTGTGTGGGAACTGATAAAAAGCCATTAGGAAAGGTAGGAGACAGGAATGGGTGCCTGCGGGTACAGTTAGCAGCATTCCTCTTCTTTCATTTCATAAACTGAACGGATACATTCTAGATGCTCCAAATTGCTTCAAAATTATACAAACACTCTGTATAGTTCTATAATAACTCTACTACCTATTTAGGGAAAGACTCAAACTGGCTAAAAAAGGTCCCGCTAACGTTTTACTGGTTGCTAAAGTTTTGCTCTTTATGTGTTCCCCGCAAATCATTTCTCTTATTTACTTTTGTAATGCAGGTTTCTATGTCATTATGCTGTATTGCACAATGTCCTCAGCCTACAAAAGCAGGTTGTATACAAAAGCCTAGGGCCTTTGTGCAAAGGAAAAGAGGTAGGGTGGACCCTTCTCAACCCTTTCCTTCTCTGCAGGGCTTTGTATTCCTAAGGATGGCCCCCCCCCCTGCTTGGGGATGTTACCTAAATCATGAAATGATATTACTCAAAGCAATGGAACTTCAAAAGCATTTCCTTCCCAGTGCCTACTCTAAGATTTCTTTTGGCATAAACTGCTCACTTTAATGCATTAAGTATCAGACCCTTGCTGACTTCTCATACTTAGTCACAAACTATAGAAAAGTTTTGATTTTTTTAATAGCTTTTTTATGCTAAAAGCTGCATGTGGGAGTGCAGGCATCAATCAGCAACATGCCCTCTCTCTTCCCTCCCTTTTCCCCAACCATGCCTGGCTTGCCAACTTTAAATGGCAGAGTTATCTGGGTGCTGCCTGGTTATTGACTTATCTGACATCTTCCACTAGTTGAAGTCATTCTGTCTCTGTAAACACTTACTTTTTTCAGTGATAACTATGTCATCTTTTTTGTCTTTTGCAGCATGTCTGGTGAGGAAGGCAAAAAGAAGAATCAACAGCAGAGGCAAACTGGAACAAGGAGAGGAACGGACTTAAGAATCAGAGACTCTTAAGAGTATGGTATAAATTGTTACCTTTAGAGAAGTCATTTAATTTTATTCACATTCAGTCTAGAACATTTATTTTTCTCAATTCAAAATTGAGATTATAATCAAAAGGAAAACTGGACTGAGGTCACTTAAAATAAAAAATTCTATTTCCTACTGGGCTAAGTACAAACTTGTTAGCTTGGCCTTCAAGGTATTTGACAAATATGGCCCTGGTCTCCTTTTCAACTTTAATCCACTATTTCCCTATGTATACTGTTTAAGATAACAGTAAACTATTAGCAAACTATTGCACAGAACTCTCTTAACCAGTTTAACTGATCACACATTAGCTAGGCTATTCTCCAGTATCATGGGAGCAACACTTCTGCTCTCCCTCTCAGTGAAATTATGTGCTTATTGAGGGTATCAGTTGTGTTTATTCAGAAAACAATTTATGCCAATTGTGTTTATTATTCTAAATATATAACTTAATAAAGTATTACATAAAGCAATGAAGTATAAATGAGAAGAGGAAAACAACATCAGCAGCTAATATTAACTGAGTACTTACTACCTGCCAGGCACTGTTCTAAGTGTTTTATGTGAATTAACTCATATAATCTTCATAAGAACCTTGGGAACTAGATACTATTATTGTCCCTATTTCACAAAGGAGGAGACTGAACAACATGCCCAAAGCCTATACAACTCAAAATTGGCAAAACAATTTGGCTCCAGAGCTTTAACTACTATGCTATACAAGTTGAAAGCTTAGGAAAGACTAGATAAAGATACACATAACTATGCTCCACTCGACCTTGTATGTGAAAGTAGCCACAGATAATACATAAACAAGTGAGCAAGGCTGTGTTCCAATAAAACTTTATTTACAGAAACAGGCAGCAGGCTAGGACAAGATTTAGCCCTCACACTGTAGTTTGGAGATCCCTGAGACCCACACTCCAAGAAAAGGCTTATGTCAAAAGAATGGCAAAAAGATGTTTTAAGTTTTAAGTTAAAATAAAATGTTTAAGATCTACAGGTAACTAATATCTGTATGATTCCCTGCTTTGACTTACTTTTTTTCAGTTAACTTTTCCCTTCAACCTGGAAAGTCTTACTTCCTTACTTCCACTTGGAATCCCACTCACCTTCAAAGCCCATTTTCTAACCCACACCTTCCTCCAAACTATGTAGATTTGATCTCTTCTTCCTTTGCTATCCTACAATCATTCATTTCTACTTATGAGACTTACTTTGCTATATCTTCTATTATGGCTATTTGCATACTTCAATTATCGTCATTATTCAAGTATAAGCACTTTGAGGACAGGAACAATGACTTACTCATTTTCTCATCCCAGGCAACACCCAGCACAGCGTGTATACATAGCAGGTTTCAGGTGATGTTTCTTGAATTGTGTTCTGACATTCTTCTGTTTCAGTGACTGAACAGAAAGAACACTATACCCCCCCAAACCTACGTTCAATTCATATCGCTAACACCACACCTAAGATCTAACTTGGTTATAATTTTAAACTATTAATTTTAAAACGCATCCACCAGAACAGATTAATATAGGTGTACCTGTATATAAAAATTGTCATCTAATGTGTAGCAAAATTGCTGATAATTCTAAAGGAACTGTTAAAATTGATGCTTTCTGGTTACTCTTCAGGGGGTCAATACATTTTATAAACACATCTAAAAGCTGTTTACTTAAGCAAAACAAAAAAACAAAAATGCTTTATTCAAACTTGAGACAGGGTTGTGCCTATTTACCTCCCAGCAGTACTATTTGATAGATACCTGGGAGTGTCTAGGGAGCCTGGCCCAAGCTCTGAGTGAGTTAGAAGGGCTGGGACAGGCATTCAGGTTTCCTGATTCCTAGTCCAATATTCTACTTCAGGAAGACAGTGGCTTTTTAGGTACACTCAATCCTGCAGTTCAAAGCCTGGAAGACTGAGGAAGCCTCAGCACTATCTTCCCCTTCCTCATACTGCCAATCAGAACCAGCAGCTGTGTCCCACAGTGGCAATCTGGGCACCCATATTTGTGGTGTTTCCATCACCAAAAAGGCTGATCCAGATTTTAGGATTCCAGCCTATCTAGAAAGGTGACTTAAACACCCTGGATAAAAACACTCCCAACTCAAGAACGCAAAATAAGGGCTCAATGATCCCATGTAGCATTCTTTTCCCCCCTTCAGCATTTTTAAAAAGCACTATTCAGATGTTGTGGTGCTGGAATGACAATGACCAGTACTGGGGAGAGGGGTAAGAAAGAGCTGTTACTTATGCAGCTTATTCTTTTTTTTTTTTTTTCCTGAGAGTAGCCAAGCTCACATTTAACAGAGAGCTACCACAAAGGGTTCCAGTTCCAGTGCTTGGATTCCAGTTGCATCATTGCTTTAACATTGTCAGCCTTCACTGCTTTAACCATCTTAATCTGTAAAATAAACACAGGAAGCAGACAACAGCCCTATCCTTCAGTTTAACAGAGGAATACTTTACTAACAAAAATTAGACCTACATATAATATTTTTAGCTATCCTATTTCTCTTTCCCCTCCCCTAGAGCTTTAAACAATAGGAAAATCATCTTCAATTGACACAAGAGACTAAGCAACCCAGACAGTTCACAGCTAGTACAGCATTTTTATCTTTCTGGAAGCTACCTATAAAAGGCAAGAGCCATTGCTGGGCTCTCTGGGTCACACGGAAAAAAATATCCTAAGAGAATAAATTAAGGAATAAGGAAACAAGGATGAATTCCACTACTTGGTCTAACAAAGAATTAATGAGGACCCATTACGGGCAAGAAGGCATAGTGCTCTGTGACACAGGAGACACCAAGATGAATAAAACTGTTATCGTCCTTGAGGAGCTTACAATTTAGTAGAAGCACACAAACTATAATAAGAAGCAGAACAAGGCAAGTGCCAAGAGGTATAAAATCTCTGGGAAGGAGCTACCAACCACTTCACTTTGATTTCATGCCAACAGATTAAAACATTCAGGTAAGGGACACCTGTTGTACTAATCTGATTGTGAGGAGAAGCCCAGAGTGAAAGCTCTCCTGAGATCTATGGAAACAGAAGCTACAGTGGGACATGATCTGCTTATCCACACTTCCGCTAAGCCAGGCCTACCCCGAGATTGTTCCAAGAATGACCCTACGTTAACCAAAGAAATTCTTATATGAGATTCAGAAAGGGTGGAAACCGGAGGCAGAGAAGTCGACAGCAATTGATGTTGTCTTAGGTCTGTGGCAAGAAGACTAAGCAAAACCCAGGCCAAGGTTGGTGCTGGGGGTTTTCAGCTTCTGAAGTTTCCTCTTTTCCATCACCCACCCCCAGAACATTCCAGCTCTCCTGCTCATCACCTGCATAGGTGGACTCTAGGGAGGGGACTTCTCTCCAGATGTATGCCACAGTGGAGCAATAACCACTCTGTGAGAGAATACAGTACTTAAGGACTGGTAAGGTTCTTGTTGACCCGGCAGCCCGCTAATTCCCGAATCAAGAGACTAGGGATCCAGCTCCAGTCTGCCCTTTACTCTGTGTGACCTCGGACTAGTCATCCAAGTGCTTAGTTCCTCTCTTTCCCTACCTGTAAAGTCTGGGATTAGGAGGAGACTGGGATTGAATTCGATGACCTCTGAGGTCTTAAAGCTTCTTGACCAGTCGGCACACGGAAGCACTGGACAAACAGCCCGTTGAATAAATAGCGAGGGCGGCCACAGGGGACAAGCGGCAGAGGGATCAGGCTGGTTTTACAGACGGGGAAACTGAGGCACGGAATACCTTGCCCCAAGGTTACTCCGGTTATGTCACTACGGGGGCCGGGCCGAAAGCTCGGGTCTCCAGACCTCCAGTTCCGGGCCCTTTTTCCTTTCGCCGAGCTGAGAAGAATGGCGTGGAGGTCCTCGTCTCGGAGGGGAAAGAACTGTGCTCGTGCCAGGGTTGCGAGAGGGGCGGGAGAGGCCTTACCTTCCCAGATCGAGTCCAGCCACCGGCGCCTCCCTCTCAGAACCTTATTCTGTCACACTCCCAGGACTCTTCAGGAGCCCCCTCCACTTGTGACCCTCTCGACGTGTCCAAGACCGCCACCGAAGCGCCGATTCCCGCCCCTACCCCGCCCCCTGCCTCTCTGGCCAATCGCCGCGCAGGGTTTCGGAGCGCCTATGCGTCTCACCGCCTCTAAGGGCCGGAGAAGCCTTTCGTCACGCGGCGTGCCTCCCCCTCCAGGTCCTCTCATTTGCCTTTGCTCCACCTTCTCCAGAACCTAGACTCCTCCTGGCCGAGTCACAGTGCGAGAGTTCGTCCTGCCGGAAAACAGCACGGCGCGGCGGCGTTTTACGACGTCGGCGGTGAAAGGCTCTGGAAACCCTCCGACTTCTTCCCTGAAGCGGGGCGAAAGGCTGCGGGATGTTCGGTGCGGGCGACGAAGAAGACACCGACTTCCTCTCGCCTAGCGGCGGGTGAGTGACACATGCGTGGAGCAGAGGGCGTGGCTGAGAGAGCCTGGCCTTACGGTTGGAGGGACCGCTTTCTTAGACCTCTTCCCAACTTCCGGGTCCAGACCCTTGCCACATTCCGGTGCTCCACAGCTCTCAGAATCCAGGCAGAGCTCGAAGTTGTGCTGCGTCTGTCCACCTGGATTCTGGACCTGGCATCTCCCCTGACGCGCAGTAGGACCCTGGGGTTCGACTTTTGCTTTCTGGGTCACAGTTTCTCCTTCTGTGAAATGGGGGTGATTATTGATGAAAATACCTGTCTCAGAGTTTTTATGAGTCAGCTGGTGCCTATAGGAGACTTTCTCTTTTCCGTGGACAAGGCGGTGACACTTCAGAATTGGCGCTGGTGGGTCAGCTTCAGCATCCTTCAAGGCCTAGCTCGGATGTCACTTTTTGGTGCTTTCCTTTCTCCCACGGCCCCAGGGAGAATAAATTGCTTTCTCTTACTTATTCCCACAACTAGGTGTACTTACCTTTATCTTTGTACACAGAACCTACTAGATTTTGAGCCCTGACAGGACGAGAACTGTTTACGTTGTTCACACTGTTCTGCGCTCGGCACGGTTCACCGTTCCTGGCACATAGTGAGTGCTCAGGAGGTGCCTACTGAGTGAATAATGACTGTGAAATTGCACTGTAAAGCCTAAAGCCAATGTAAGAAACTGCAGTTGCTGTCCCCTGTCCCCAGTCACTATATAAACTAGCCTGGGGTACAGGTCTTCAAGAGGCAGGGTTTTCTCTCTTCCACTAATCAATGTTGTGTCGGTAGACAGCTTGACTCCCTTCAAACTTGTGAGCTGCCAAGTTCTGATCCTTGCAGAGTCTTTCTTTGAACATCTGTTTAACCAATTTAAGAATGTACCGAAGGGCTTCCCTGGTGGCGCAGTGGTTGAGAGTCCGCCGGCCGATGCAGGGGACACGGGTTCGTGCCTCGGTCCGGGAAGATCCCACGTGCCGCGGAGCGGCTGGGCCCGTGAGCCATGGCCGCTGAGCCTGCGCGTCCGGAGCCTGTGCTCCGCAACGGGAGAGGCCACAACAGTGAGAGGCCCGCGTACCGCAAAAAAAAAAAAAAAAAAAAATGTACCGAAGAATGATGAATACACCAATATATACTCCTCATTCTACGAAATATTTAGAGGTTACAAAAATGATTAAGCTGTTCTCTCTGGTCTCAGGTTGCTCCTAGTCCTGATGGAGAGTCCAGTACATGATTGACCTAAAATGACACTGGCTCTCTTTTGGTCTTAAATAGGATCTTTTGACTTACACTGTGATCAGCTCTACATTAGCCATCCTGAGTCCTCTTTTCACTCTCACTGCCCTGTTCCACCCCTACCCTCGCTCTGGATGTCCTACATCCACTTAGTTCCCCCTTGAGTTCTTTCAGTTGCTCAATTATTTTAGAGTTAAGCAGTGCTTTGGTTCCTTTTTTCCCTACTCCACCCAAAACATTCAGTGTTTCCACACATCCAGCCTGTTGCTGTTGACTATGTAGTAAGCCATTTGAATTAATGTTTTTTCAGACAAACTTGTTTTGTAAATGGCTGTGACTTTTGAAAGTTTACAAGATATACTTTATTTATTTTTAATAAATTTATTTATTTACTTATTTTTGGCTGTGTTGGGTCTTCGTTGCTGTGCGCGGGCTTTCTGTAGTTGCGCGAGCGGGGCTCCTCTTGTTGCGGAGCGTGGCCTTGCTCAGTAGTTGTGGCTTGCGGGCTCTAGAGCACAGGCTCAGTAGTTGTGGCACACAGGCTTAGTTGCTCCGTGGCATGTAAGATCTTCCCGGATCAGGGCTCGAACCCGTGTCCCTTGCGTTGGGAGGCAGATTCTTAACCACTGCGCCATCAGGGAAGCCCACAATATATACTTTAAATTCACATTCTTCACTAAGTGAAAGTCTTTGAGGGAAGTCTGTAAATGAATGTTACAGCTCCCAACTTTATTTTTAATTTAATTTTTATTTTATACTGGAGTATAGTTGATTTACAATGTTGTGTTAGTTTCAGGTGTACAGCAAAGTATTTCAGTTATACATATATATATATCCATTCTTTTTCAGATTCTTTTTCCATATAGGTTATTAAAGAATATTGAGTAGAGTTTAGGGCTTCCAGCTTTGATGCAACAAGCAGTACACTGCTGACTGAAAATTCCTGGGTAGATAACGTCAGTCATGTGCTCTTCTCCACGTTCCTGGCCTGAGATAAGTTCTTGGTGGCTCAGCTATGCTGATTTCCTGGGCAGGCTCCTTAAGGACCTGAGAAACTAATTCTAGGCAGGAGACTGTACTCCTAAACACAGACAACAGCTAATTGAATGATAAAAGGCTTAGTAAACGAAGTTATACAGGTGACTTATTTTTGTTCCCCGTAATAACCAGAAAAACTAAATCAAGTTTGAGAATACAGAAAGTTTCACCAACATTCCCTGATTCAGCTATTCCTTTGTCAGTTTTCTCTAAGGAAGTAAAACATATGACAGTGAGTACTGCGGCTGCTTTTCAGTTCCTCTTGTACAACTGTAATTTACTGTAAATATTACTTGATTATTATTTTTTAAGTATCTTGACTTAAATGTGTGACTTACTTGATTCCACTTAAGATAGTCAAGCCTAACAGAAGTGAGAGTATTAGTGCCTAGGATGGCTGTCTAGACGATTGATAATCTGTGTTCCAAATTTCCAGGCCTCTTGGTCCATGGTTAACCTAGCAATAGTAAAGTGGTAATCAGAAGGTTTGTGGGTTTTTTTTTTTTTTTTGGTCTTAGCCCTTTCTTTCCGTTGAGACTTTGAAATGAAGAAATATGTGAATGCCTACTAAGTGTATGGTACGTGGCTTCAGCTAATACAGATAGGAATAAGGAACAGTTCCTGCCCCTAAGAAACTTCCAGTTTAGTAGTAGAATAAAACAATCCAATAATGATAATCAAAAAGCATTCTTAAGGGGCCAGTAATGTATATACCGGTGTTGTAGATTATATAAAAGTTATATCTAGGCAGGGACTTCCCTGGTGGTCCAGTGGTTAAGACTCCGTGCTTCCAACGCCGGGGGCGTGGGTTCGATCCCTGGTTGGGGAACCAAGATCCCACATGCCACGCGGCGCTGCAAAAAAAAAAAAAAAAAAGTTATATGTAGGCAAATCTGATTAGCATAATGATGATAAATCACCAGTGTAGAGGTAGAAAAAAGAAATCTGGAACTGATCATCAGAAAGCATTTTCGGTATTTAAAAGATACTGAAAAGCCTAGATTCTGATGTTGATTCTGTCCCCAGTTAGGAGTGTGACTTTATGGACAAGTCACTTACCATCCTGACTCTCCATTCCCCAGTCTATTAAATAATGGGGTTGCTCTAGGTGATCTTTGAGACTTTTCCCAATCCTGTAGTTTGTATTTATGCTAATATCAGCTTATAGTTGCAGGTCAGTTTGTGCACTGGCCAAGCATGGTTTCTTCCTTCTAGGGGTATCTGAGTTGAATCGACATTTTAAGGTAATAGGATGTGGACACGTGTATAAAATATATTGTGTACTTACCCTGTGCAAGGTACTGTACTAAGTACTATATATACAGTATTGTATTAATTTCTTTCTACTACTCTCTGAGGCAGTTTTTACTAATATTATACTCATTTTGCAAAGGGGAAATTAAGGCAGAGAGAGGAAAGTTGCTCAAGGTCAAACGGCTAAAAAGTAAAAGAACCTAGATTTGAAATCAGGCAAGCAGATTTCCACCAGACTGCCTGTATGCCTTATTATTAGTATAGAAGTAAATGTTTGATACCACAGTTTGGAAAAGAAGTACTTGAACAACCGAAAGAGTCCCCGTTTATTAAAATACATTGATAAATCATAAATGCATGTATTACTGTTTTGTTGTTTTGTTTTTTATTTTTGGCTGCGTGGGTCTGCGTTGCTGCGCGTGGGCTTTCTCTATTTGTGGTGAGCAGGGGCTACTCTTTGTTGCGGTGCGCGGGCTTCTCATTGTGGTGGCTTCTCTTGTTGCAGAGCATGGGCTCTAGGCTCACGGGTTTCGGTAGTTGTGGCATGCGGGATCCATAGTTGTGGCTCACGGGCTCTAGAGCACAGGTCC
The DNA here is from genome assembly GCF_949987515.2 of Delphinus delphis. Taxonomy (NCBI): domain Eukaryota; kingdom Metazoa; phylum Chordata; class Mammalia; order Artiodactyla; family Delphinidae; genus Delphinus; species Delphinus delphis. The sequence goes on from NC_082688.1 coordinate 20,589,790, forward strand.
AGTAGTTGTGGTGCACGGGCTTAGTTGCTGTGCAGCATGTGGGATCTTCCCGGACCAGGGCTCGAACCCGTGTCCACTGCATTGGCAGACGGATTCTTAACCACTGCACCACCAGGGAAGTCCTGTATTACTGTTTTTAATGAGAAAAGAAAAGGAGTATAAAATTAAGGTTAGATAAGACTTTGATAACTAAATGCACAGGCTAACATTTTTTAAATATTTTAAATTAAACAAATCTTTTTTATTTTTTGGCTATGTTGGGTCATCGTTGCTGCGCACAGCCTTTCTCTAATTGCAGCGAGCGGGGACTAGTCTTTGTTGCAGTGCACGGGCTTCTCATTGTGGTGCCTTCTCTTGTTACAGAACACAGGCTTTAGGCGTGTGTGCTTCAGTAGTTGCAGGCTCAGTAGTTGCGCCACGCAGGCCCTAGAGTGTGAGGTCTTCAGTAGTTGTGGCGCATGGGCTCAGTAGTTGCAGGGTGCAGGCTCTACGGCACGCGGGCTTCAGTAGTTGTGGCTTGCGGCCTCTAGAGCGCAGACTCAGTAGTTGTGGCACACGGGCTCAGTTGCTTCGCGGCATGTGGGATCTTCCTGGACCAGGGATCAAACCCGTGTCCCCTGCATTGGCAGGCAGACTCCCAACCACTGAGCCACAAGGAAAGTCCAACATTTATTTTTTAAATGTGATTAATGCTGGAATGACTTTTCCTATGAATTATAAACTTAGAGACTAAAGTCCAGAGTTAGCAAGCTCATTCTTGCTAACATAGTTAGGGAGATGTGTACATTTGAAAACATTTCAGAAGTGGAAAGTGTAATAATTTACAAAAAACCTATGCCCCTAAGTCTGTGTAGAGTTCATTTTAAAAAAATAATAGAAAATAGAATTAATATGAAAGATAATTAGGTTGACCTGGCTTTTGGATTGATTTTGCAATCATCAATTGGCTGGCCTTTAGGGCATCTGTGGAAACTTAGTTTACCTACAGCACTTTTGTCTTTATGTTAAAAAAAATAAAACGCACCTGCAAAATTAAAAAAGCAAATCCAATACCCATAGTTTACTGAAGCTACCAAGGACATTCTTTCTTATCAATGATTTGTGCATAATCTGTTAATCTTAACTAGGTTCTAAGCTTTGCAAATTTTTCAGGAGGTTAAAGGCATTGTTCAACTTCCTAGAATCTTATTCTTTTAGGGAATCTGCTCAGATTGCCCTGAGTAAAAAGAGAACTCTTGGTCTTTTCTAAATTTCATTAGCATTTGTTTATGTCTTAATGTAGGCCAGCACTGCTCTCTATAATTGCAATATCATTTAAACCTCTTAGTCCTTTAAAGTAGACATTGTTGGCCCCATTTACAGGAAACTCAACACTACCTTGAGAAAACAAGGTAGTAGTTTCAAATCATATTAAATTTATTTTGCAAAATGCTAGTATGTATTATACATTAAAATTATCAGGGAAAAAAGACCAAAAAAAGTTGTTGGGATGTTTCAGTATTTAATAGTAACCAATTACCATGTTAGATGATAAAGACTGAATAAGTTTTATTAAAAATCTCTATGGAGTGTAACTCCATATAACAGCTGCTTGTTATATATCTCATGTTATAGTTTGCAATTATATAGTATATACCTAATTCCCTTGTTAGAGTATATAAGCTACTTGAAAACAGAACTGAGTTTTGCTCACCAATGTATACCCAGCACTTAACACAGTGTCTGATGCATATTTCTTTTTTTTTTTTTTTTTGCGGTACGCGGGCCTCTCACTGTTGTGGCCTCTCCCGTTGCGGAGTACAGGCTCCGGACGCGCAGGCTCAGCGGCCATGGCTCACGGGCCTAGCCGCTCCGCGGCACGTGGGATCTTCCCAGACCAGGGCACGAACCCGTGTCCCCTGCATCGGCAGGCGGACTCTCAACCACTGCGCCACCAGGGAAGCCCTGATGCATATTTCTTGAATGAATGAAGTATAGAGTTCTGTGGGAGCCCCAAGGAAGATCACCTAACCTAGACTTTGAGATTAAGGGTCAGCTTCCAGGGGAAGAATGTTTCAGGCAGAGAGAACAGCATATCCAGAAGCTGGAGATTAGAAAGATCTTGCCTTATATGAGAAATTAGAAGTTCCACAGTGTGACTGTAGCATGCAGTTGGAGATGAGAAATGGTCAGATAGGAAGCTGGGGAGGTAAGGAGAGGTGCGGTCTTGAAGGGGCTTGTAAAACTGTCTTATGGAGTTTGGACTTTTATCTTGGTAATATTGAGGTGTCATTGAGAGTTTTAAGGAGGAAAGAGACTTGGTCAAATTTGGTTTTGAGAAAGGTCACTGTGGGTGCAGTGGGAAGGATGGATAAGAAGCAGACACGACCAGGGTAGGGAGATGAGACAGGAGGTGGCTGCAGGAATTCAAGCTCTGTAGATGTGATGGTGGTCTGAAGTAGGGAAGTGTCAGTGAGGCTGGGGAGAAGTGAACGAGTTCGAGAAATAGCAAGTAAGATCAAATGGACTTGAGGATTGGTCATGAACACCAGGGGAAAGAAAAGTCAAGGTCGATGCCCAGATTTCAGTTTTGGTTGTGGGTGTTTGCAGAAAAGGGTTAACATAGTAGACCTGAGATGGTTATCCTTAGAGAGTCTTGCTTACAGGGTTGGCTGGCAGCTGGAAACTCGATTGGTAAACAGTTCCCCACGCTAAAGCTTTCCACAAATGATAAGAGCGGCTCACTGTGCCTACACTGTTTGTACAGACGATATGGTTTATTACTGAACCTTATCTTCCTTCTGGGAGTCTAGAATTTTGGTACACGTTAGAAGGTTTCTATGTGACTAGCCCACAATAAAAAACCTTGGGAACTGAGTGTCTAATGAGCATTCCTGGCAGACCACTCTCACATGTTGTTACAACTTATTGCTGGAGGAATGTAACATGTCCTGTGTTACTCCACTGGAAGAGGACTTTCGGAATTTTGTTCCTGGTTTCCTCTGGACTTTGCTCCAGTGTGCCTTTTCCCTTTGCTGATTTTGGTGTGTATCATTTCCTTGTAATAGACCTTAGCCCTGAGTGTGTGTGTGTGTATGTGTGTATATATATATATATATATATTATACATTATGCTATAATTGTATGGTAAGTCCGGTGAGTCCTTCTAGCAAATCACTGAGCCTGGGGGCAGTCTTGAGGATCCTGGCACAAAATGTCATTCATCAAGAGAGGGAGCACAAGAGTAAGAACAGGTTTTCTGGGCATTGGGCATTGGAAGATATGAGTTCTGGTTTGGACATGTTGCATTTATGTTCCCTGTGGGATATCTGTGTTGTCTGCACCCAGGAACAAATTATGGGCTAGGAATACAGATTTGAGCACTATCAGAATTTGGATAGCACTGATATCAAGGTAAATAAATTAGATTGCCAAGGGAGAGTGAGTATGAAATCTTGGGGACATGGATATTTAAAGGTTGGGCAATAGTAGAAGAGTCCAAGGAGTTAAATGAGGAGCCAGAGAGATGGAAAGACAATAAGAGAGGGATCCCATTAACATTTATTGATGTCTTATTTGGGCTGGTCCCTCCTCGCACCCCTGCAGGTATCCCCACAGAAATCAGAAGAGTTTGTTTAAAGAAGAACAAGTTAGTTGACAGTGTAAAAAGGCAGCATGAAAGCCAAATAAGATAAGGACCGATAAACTGTTTATTAACAAATAGGTTGTTGGTGATTTTAGTAACAGCAGTTTCAGTGGAATAGTTGGAGCATAAGATTCATCACAAGGGATGATAAAAGAATGGTTCTGCTGTGAAAGATAAAAGATGAAATCATATATGGGACTATGTTTGATGCAGTAAGTTTGTAATATGGTGTTTTTTTTTAAAGGTGGTGATTTTCTTTCTTTCTTTCTTTTTTATTTTTTGAAAGCGTGGAGTCCTAACCACTGGACCACCAGGGAATTCCCTGTAATACAGTTTTACTTCAATGTAATAAACTAGTGAAAAATAGGGAACTATGACCTGCTAAAGGCAAGAATGTACAGTTTGAAGAGACCATAGGGAGCACCTGGACTAATCACCTTAATTTACAGATGCAGAAACTGAGGTCCAGAAAGAAGAGATGCCTTGACCAAAGTCCTGTGGATGGGCAAGGTCATTTGATGCTGTTCATATCAGAGATACAATCTTGATTTCGAAGAGACTTAGTTGCCGCTTCTGTTACTGAGTGGTGGGATATATAGTCAAGGAGGTATTTGTTCGAGGTAGGAGCATGAGCAGCTTTTATAATGATTCCAGGTTTGAGATATGTCAAATGAAATGTCATTTTCATTTTCTACTAACAGTACCAGATTGGCCTCTCTTTTCGGACTGGATCAGGCAGCTGCTGGCCATGGAAATGAATTCTTCCACTACACAGCCCCAAAGCAGCCTAAGAAAGGCCAGGGAACAGCACCAACAGGTAAGTTAAGAGGTTAGGATTGGCCCCTGACAGGTTAGTTGGAATGATAAACAACCTTCTAAAAGTGACATGCCAGGTCATCCCTCCTTGATCAGTCTGGCCAAGCTCACCACCAGCGAGGTGCATGCTGCTCTGAGCTCTGAGATCCTGAATTCTGGCAGCTAGGTAGTATGCTGTTTTTTGTTTTTTTTTTTTAATTTATTTATTTGGTTGTGCCGGGTTTTAGTTGTTGCATGTGGGCTCCTTAGTTGTGGCATGCGAACTCTTAGTTGCCGCATGCATGTGGGATCTAGTTCCCTGGCCAGGGATTGAACCCAGGCCCCCTGCATTGGGAGCACAGAGTCTTAGCCACTGCACCACCAGGGAAGTCCCAGTATGCTGTTTTTTGGAAACTGATGGAGGAAGGTCACAGGCAAGCTCTTCTGCCCCATGTGGACACCACTCTCCAAAACTTTGCCCAGCGTGCTCTACGTAGGCGCCGTCCAATATTTTGGCAAGAAGGAAGAGCTGCTTTTCCCATCTTTCACTTGGGTGGGTTAGATATGTGCTGACAGTGAATTTTTCCCAACTAGAGAATGATGCTCAATGCTGTATCCCCTGAACATTTCATCAGGATGAACACAAGACATATTGAATGAAAATTTGTTGAACGAAAGGAGAAAAGGGGGGACTAATATTTCTAAAAAACCTATGTGTTTGGTCTCAGGTGCTTCACCTAGATTGTCTTATTTAATTCTCACAACAATTCTGTGAAATAGGTGAGACTACCACCATTTTAGAGGCTCAGAGAGGTTTAGGCACATGGTTAAGGTCATACAGCAGTAAGTGACAGAGTTGAAATTTGAACCCTGATCTGACTCACTCCAAAGCTTGTCTACCATCCTCTACACTTTGCTGTCTTTGTGTAAGAATCTGAAGAGGAGTGAGGGACTGATAGAAATAGCCCAGAGCAGAACAGGTGGTAAGGGACATTAAATTAAATATTTGTTGAATGAAGAAGGAAGTATTGAATGTCTTTTATATGCTAGGCGCAATGCCAACACTGAGAATGTTGTTACGATATTTAGAGTTGAACAGTTGCAACAGATACTGTATGGCCCATAGTCTAAAATATTTACTGTTTGGCCCTTTACATACAATGTTTGCTGACCCCTGCTCTAAGTCTTACCTGTCACTTTTGGCAGCTTTGCTGTGGATTGCTGGCCCTGTTCTCCAAGCCATAACCTGGCCAGATTTCTAGTAGGCTATGCTTTTACATTTCCTGTGGCACAACTCTTCTCAGCAGTGTACTTCTAACTCAGTTTAAAGTGGTTGAATTAATGAATGTGGATTAAAACAAACAATCTCAGTCCCCACCCAATGAAGTAACTTGCTTTTTAAAATTAGAAAACAACAACTGTGAGCTAATTATACTTTTAAAGGGGAATTATAGAGGCATTTCAACTTAAAACTACTGTCTTATGTAGGCATTTACAAATAAAATAAAAACTTGCAATACAGGAGACGCTCTCTGTTCAAGGAGTATTTATATAACAAGTCTTTTTGGGAAAGGAGGTGGCTGCAGCATAGTTCTTGAATCTCTTCAGATCTCTAGAAAAACAGAGCAACTGGACAAACCTTGGATAATATTTACAATAAAACCAATTGAAAAGGTATCCTTAGGAACGCCCCCAATACAAGCAGGTATGGACACAAGGCTTCCGTGGTGTCAACATTTGCATGGGAGAAAACAAGGAAGCAATGGGAGAATATTTGAATCTGAGAATGGGCGAACCCAAAGTGGCCAACAGGTATTCATGGGAAATGTGGCAGGCCAAGCTGGAACTGCAAAGCATTTTGCCCATTTTAGTTATGGGTAAGTACAAGGGGTTGATGATGGTGACTAGAACAGGAGCAGTCTTGCTCCTATGAAGTGTTGAAACTCATCCACTATGGTGACCTTCCAGGAGAGGTCCCCACCCTGAGTAGGACCTGCTGAGAGTGGAATTAAAATGAAGGAGGATAGGGATATTAAAAATGAAGAAGAAAAGATCCAGATAAAAGTAGCTCTAGAGGGCTTCCCTGGTGGCGCAGTGGTTGAGAGTCCGCCTGACGATGCAGGAGACACGGGTTCGTGCCCCGGTCTGGGAGGATCCCACATGCCGCGGAGCGGCTGGGCCCGTGAGCCATGGCTGCTGAGCCTGCGTGTCCGGAGCCTGTGCTCCGCAACGGGAGAGGCCACAGCAGTGAGAGGCCCGTGTACCGCCAAAAAAAAAAAAAAAAAAGTAGCCCTAGAATAAAATCAGGAAGTCTCAGGAGGAAGCCCATTCTTCCCGCTTTTTTGAACTCTGTATCCAACAGAACAGTGAGTTCCATGAAGTTAGGAAAGCCACCCTGAGCCATGCCTCTGTCTAAAAGTTCAGAAAAGCAAATTTCACATAAAAATGAACAATAAAAAAGTATCAGAGTCAAACTCCATGCAAAGTTATAAGAGCAAGGAGCAGAATAGTATCTCTACAGTGAGAGCTCTACTCTGTGAGAATGTTTCTTACTGAATAGATCAAAACTAAAACCACCTATTACCATTAAGAAAATAACATAAGACATGAAATGAGAACATAAGTGAGAATTTTAAAATCTCAGAAGTAAGTGACAGGACTTAGGCAAGAATTAGAGATGTCAGAAAAATTATTTCAGAAATGAAGACTAAACTAGAAGGAACACAAGAATGAATAAACACAACAGATTATGCCTTAAGAGAAATAGAAGGTTAACAGGAGGGTGTTTTTAAAATAAGAATTAAAAAATTTAAGAGATAAAAAGTTTTGAAAGGAAAGTGACCAATATTGAAGATAGCAAACAACTTCCAACGTGTGGAATATACATATGTATATTCCCTGAAGAATTTAAAAAAAAAATGGGGGAAAACAGGCACCTAAAACTATAATTCAAGAAAACTTTCCTTGGGAAAAAAAAAAGATTTGAAAATACATATTAAAAGCAGTCCTCATGAGCGGGGAATTCAAGAATCTGTACAATACTGATTTCCGAGAGGAAGACGTGTTTAACCAATCACATGATTGTGGCATCTGACTCACTTATCCCTCTAGCAAATCCATGAACAGGGGTGTTAAGTAGGGAGATGAGAGTGTACTGGGAAAAGTTGAAACTAACCTGAAGGAGGATGCTAGGCTGACCTTGGGGAGACAGTAATTTTTCTGTGTTTCAGACTTGGCCTGATAACTGAGGCCTTAGTTCCTCCGTTTTTTGGTATTCACTGCTTCTCAGGAGAAAAGTTTTATTGTAGCATTACATACAACTGTAAAGTACTGATTGAATTTAAAACGATGTTGTAGGTTTTTACAAAAGAATAAGGAAAACAAGAACAACCCAGACTAGGAAAATAAGCCAACAACATAAAATGGGCAATTCATCAAAATAAAACAAAGTAAATGGCCAATACAAATCTATAGAAAATGTTAAATTTCTCCTTCCCTGTAATCAATAAATGCAAATGAAAACAACAGTGAGGTGGCATTCCCCTTTCCCTAATGCCACCCGTATCCCATTGGTAAAGATTTAGAAAGATTATCTCCCCTTGCTGTCAGGGATGCAAAGCTGGCCTACCCATACTGCTGGTGGGAGTGTAAACTGGTAATGGCATTTCTCAAGGGCATTTGGGCAGGTTGTAACAAAACCTTAAAAATTTTCACACTCTTGCATGCCATAATTCCATTTTTGGGAATTAATTCTAAGAAAGTAATTAGAGGTACATGCAAAAATGTGCATTTTAAGGACGCTCATCATAGTGTTATTTATCATAGAGAAAAATTGGAAACAGCCCAAAGAAATGTCAAACAATAGGAAGTTGGATGAATTCTAGTAGAGTCAACATAGTATTTAACCATCAAAAAGTGTTTTTAGGACTATTTTGTGTTTTGGAGACTGTTTTGAAAAGTATAAGGAAATGCCTACACTAAGTGAAAAAAGGAGATTGTCAAATCATTAATTTTCTTTAAAAAAAGATGAAAAAGCTGGAAAGTTTATGTGTATAGAAAAAGGACTAGGAATAAATACATCATATTATTAATGTTTATTTTTGGGTGGTGAGATTATAGGTCATTTTTTTTACGTGTTTCTGTATTTGCTAAGTTTTCTACAGTTGTACATGTACTCTATAACCAGGAAAAGGTATTTCAGTACTGTTAACAAAATTCAACTGAGTGAATTTTAAAGATCTTATTGGCTGTATTCAGTGATTCATGAATTGAGAAGCATCCAATCTAGTAGATAGGGGCTCTGACAAAATGAAAGTCCTTTATAGGCAGAAGGGAGCAGGAACCAGGCAGAAGGGGGAGTCTAGTGTAACACTAGGCAAAAAAGTGGGTTGCTTATTACAAGGTTACTTTCCTTTAGGGGATAGCAGAGGTCTATCAAACAGATTACCTAATTAGTGCTGATCAGATCATTCTGGTTTAAGATTCCATTTCTGGGAGAGCCAAAACTGTAATTATGTTGAATCTCTGTTTGGTGGGGTGGGTCTTAGCCTAAGTGACTCCATTTTGGGCCTGTTGTCTTGTTTTTAATAACCACAAAAGGAATCAAACAAGGATACTTTTGAAAATAAGTTCTTGGTTGCTATGGCCATGCTTGTGTTCTCAACAGATTCATGTGGTGAGTGTGAATATGTTATTTACTCTAAATACACTATTTTTAAATGTTAGTGTTACTTTATACCACTGTAAAAGTAAAGTAATGGATATAATCTTAATATCATAAGTTTTCTACCCCAGAAGTAAGGGAAGGGGAAACAGCTTCATTTTTATTTATTAAAGCTGTCAAAATATTGGAAGGAGAAAAGGAAGATGGAATGTGACCTTGTTTTCTAGACAGTGCTTCTCGTCCAGCCCAAAGACTTGTTTGGAGTGGAGCCAGAATCCTGGGTTCTAGTCCTAGGCTTGCTGCTGTCATCGTGTAAGGCACTTGGGGGCTTAGAGCCTCAGTTTCCTCATCCCCAGACACGGCCATAGGGCCATTTTGTGGATCAAATGAGGACAATGGTCATGAAAGCATTGTAACACTAACTACAAGGTTAAAGAAGAATTTTGAAGCTGCTTTAAGGGTTAAAAATCAGTTTCAAGCAAGAAATGAATGACAACTTTGTTTTCTGCCTTATCTCTTCGTCTTCAGGAAATCAGGCGACACCAAAAACAGCACCCACCACAACAGGCACTTCCACAGTATTGGTTGCAACAGCAGTCCATGCATATCGCTAGTAAGTAGCTGAGAAGGAACACTTTATAAAGTTGGTGGGGGTGTGGGTTAAGCTCCTGCGTTTTGCAGTAAGCCTTTCTGTTCATTGCAAAATGGCTACTCAGTCCTGCCATAGACAAAGTATCAGTAATGCTTTTTAATGTTTCATTTGGAGAATTTTGCACACAAAACTTTGAAGAGCCATTATCTTGTGTACTTTCTCTAGGAACTGCTTATGCCCTCAACAACTGCCTTTTTAAGCGCTCAAAGAAAGCCACTCCACTGAGATATCATGAATAGTAGATGTTTAAAGAGTAAAGAAGTTGTATATGAGCTTTAAATTATAAACTACTCACCTCTGTCCCTTTCTAGAGGCTGAATGACTAGATTCCCCACTTTATATGGCAGAAAAGAAAGCTGGTTCTACTTAGTTGAAGGAAGTATTAATACCTGTTTTTCTTGCTTCTATAGCACAAATGGTCAATATGTAAAGCAGGGCAAATTTGGTGCTGCAGTCCTGGGAAATCACACAGCCAGAGAGGTAAGATTGCCTCCTCGTCTCATATATATTCACGTGTCCCAAATTATATCAGTGAGCCGGTTTTTATCGGGACTTGTCTGATGTCTTACATATCAGAGGATTAGATTGATTGTTTGTACTGAATGTGAATTTTTAATGTTAGATATATAATAATATTTATAGTCACATTTTGCTTACTGTTGTGTATTAAAACAAATTCAACTGCTCAAAGTCAGTAAGTTTGACCTTTGTGAAATGGATCTAGCTTAAGAATTTGGAGAGTTTCAGAGTAAACCATTTACCGAGGACATCCTTTCTTTAGGTAGTGAACAACATTTAGTGTACCACTTAGAGCATGACCACCGTTTATCCTTTGAAAGTTTGATGAGTTGGGTAGTCGATCACACAGCAAAATATTGGTTTGAGTCAAAAAGATGTGGATAGAAGTGTGGAGACTGATTTCCTTTTGTGGGTTGTATCTAGCTTCAAATTCTGCTCCAGAAGGTTTTGAACATTGTTGAAATATGCATAAGAAATAATAGAGGGCTTCCCTGGTGGCTCAGTGGTTAAGAATCCGCCTGCCAATGCAGGGGACATGGGTTCGAGCCCTGGTCCGGGAAGATCCCACATGCCGTGGAGCAACTAAGCCCATGCGCCACAACTCTTAGCCCGCGCGCCACAACTACTGAAGCCCGCGCGCCCATGGGACATTTAATGAGTTTGGGGGTGGTGTGGAAGTCCAAGGGCTGTGCCAGAAAGGCAGAGGGAAACTTCTGCAATCTTGTGGGGCATAGGAGATAAAATCCTACTGTAGGGTGGGAAAGCAACAACCTTCCTCTCAACACATGTGCTAGATTTTGAACTTCATGGGGAGGAGGCTAAAGAATCTCAGCTCAGAATCTCTGATGGGCAGAAAAGTCAAGACTGAGGAGTCAGAGACCTTCCAGACTCTTAATCAAAAGCTTACGAAGATAGTGCTCAAGAGTAGGGACAACCAGAAATGGACCAGCTCTTAATAAATCTGTGATCCTTTCCTGACCAGCTCAGTCTGTAAGATTAGCTCCTCACTCTATCTGCTTCACATAGAGTAAAGAAAGTCCTTTCTGGTGCAAGATTGTATATGAGCCCCCATAGTCAGTCCCTCCCTCCCTTCTGGGGTTGAATTTTAATTTGTGTGTGTGTGTGTGTGTGTGTGTGTGTGTGTGTATTTGTGTGTGTAGTAAATATATAGGAGACATAAAATTTGCCATTTTAACCATTTTTAAGTGTACAGTTCAGTTGCGTAAATTACATTCACAGTATTGAGCAACCATCACCACTATTTCCATTTTTTTGTCACCCCAAACAGAAAATCTGTAATCACGAAGCAATAACTCCCCATCCGCCTTCCCTTATTCCCTGGTAACCTCTAATCTACTTTCTATCTCTATGAATTTGCCTACCCCAGGTATTTCATATAAGTGGAATCATACAGTGTTTGTCTGGCTTATTTCACGTAGCAGAATGTTTTCTCAAGATTCATCCATGTTGTAGCATGTATCAGAACTTCATTATTTTTTATGGCTATATAATATTCTATTGTATGTATATAACACATTTTATTTATCCATCCATCATTTGGACACTTGGTTGTTTCCACCTTTTGACTATTGTGAATAACAGGCAGTGAACATTGACGTATAAGTGTATGTTTGAGTCCCTGTTTTCAGTTCTTTGGCATGTATACTAGGAGTGAAATTTCTGTGTCATATGGTAATTCCTTGTTTAGCTTTTTGAGGAACTGCCAGACTGTTTCTACAGCATCCATACTGTTTTACATTCCCACAAGCAATATATGAGGGTTCCAGTTTCTCTACTACCCTGCTAACACTTTATTATTTTTCCTTTTTTTTAATAGCCATTCTAGTAAGTGTGAAGTGGTACCTTATAGTGGTTTTAATTTGCATTATCCTAATGCCTAATGAGGTTGAACATCTTTTCATGTACCTGTTGGCCGTTTGTATATCTCGTAGTCACCCCTCATACAAATAAAAACACCAACAAAATAAAGACATAGCTAACTATAGTTAAAGAGTAGGGTCAAAATGAGAAGAGATTAAAGTGGATGGTGAGAAGATGTAAGTTAAGCTTTAAGGGATGAACTGAGTTTTGAGTTTTATGCCTATATGAAGCCTGACTCCTGACATCTTACTGCTAATTTTGTATTGCCTTTTAATTTCTGTTCTCTCTTTTTTTCCTGCCCATCTTTGCTTGAGTACAGTATAGGATTCTTCTTTATATCAGTCAGCAACAGCCAGTTACTGTTGCCAGGATTCATCTGAACTTTGAGCTAATGGTAAGGCTTCCTGTATTGGAATCATCAATCCTTTGGGATTGGTTTATAGGAGAGATTGATCTGTGCATACCTGGTGGGAACTAGATCCACTACTTCCGCTCTGGAGAGCAGAGTGGATAGATTTTTTTTTTTTTCCCTTTTTTTGGCTGTGCTTTGTGGCTTGCAGGGATCTTAGTTCCCCGACCAGGGATTAAACCCGGGGCCTCAGCAGTGAGAGCACCAAGTCCTAACCACTGAACTGCCAGGGAATTCCCCAGAGTGGATATCTTAACAGAGCCTCTTGGAAAGGTCTCTTGGCTGCCTTCTGGGAATGTGGACTAAGGGGTGATTGGTGGAGGGTGGGAGGGAAGAAGAAAGTTCCCTGATAGCTCTCTTTGGGTCCACCTGAGTCAAGGCCCTTCTACATGAGCTTAGGCAGCCAGATTTATCTGCTACACTGCCTGCAGTTGAGTTATCCCAACATTTCTCCTTTCCCCAGGTTCGGCCCAATAACTATAGCACCTTTTATGATGATCAGAGACAAAACTGGTCCATCATGTTTGAGTCTGAAAAGGCTGCTGTGGAGTTCAATAAACAGGTAATATCTATATATTTTTTAGTGACAAGCATTAAAAAACCCACTAAATTCATCAGTTGAGCTTACTGTATTTTAGGGAAATAATAAGAATACTTATTGAAATTGCTTGAAAATGAGACTTTAAGGAGAAAAAAAAGGCTAAATGTAAACTTACATCTTTAAAACACTTTCCACTTCATAAATTATCTTAAGGAATAAACACAACTCTTTTTTTTTTTTTTTTTTTTGCTGTACGCGGGCCTCTCACTGTTGTGGCCTCTCCCATTGCGGAGCACAGGCTCCAGTCGCGCAGGCTCAGCGGCCGTGGCTAACGGGCCCAGCCGCTCCGCGGCATGTGCGATCTTCCCGGACCGGGGCACGAACCCGTGTCCCCTGCATCGGCAGGCGGACTCTCAACCACTGCGCCGCCAGGGAAGCCCACAACTATCTTTTTAAAGTAGTGTTTCAAGAGAATTTTTTAAAGTTATTTCATGGTCATTATAGAAAATTTAGAAAAGCGTTTTTTTAAAAAAATCATTCATAATCTTACTACCCAAAGTAATCACTGTTAACGTTTCATTTTTTTCTATTCATGAGTTACATAAGTAGTTGTAGCCCTTTAAGAGCTCTTGCTTATTTTATTTAGTGATGTAAAATGCGTCTTTCCCCACCTCATGAAAAATTATTTAGAAACATTTTTGAAAGCTGCATAACATGAATGTTCCTTAATTTATTTAATCATTCCCTTACTTTTAGGCAGTTAGATTATTTTCAGTCTCTGAGATAAATGATACTGTAGTGAGTATCTTTGCTATACAGATTTGTATACAAATCTGTCTCTTTTTTTCCCTCTGATTATTTTTTAGGCTAGAAGAAGTGAAAGATTGAATCAAAGGGTTCATATATTTTTAGGTTCTGTATACACTTTGGCACACTGCTTTTCAGAGAGATTGTACAATTTTACATCCCTGTCATTCTCTCACTATGCCTTTGCCAGCATTTAGAATTACTATCTTTTTTCCTTCTTAGTCTTATTTGCTTGATAAAAAATGACTTCTCATTGTTTTAGTTAGCGTTTATGTGATTGCGATAATGAAACTTTTTTAAAGAAAATGAGTAGCAAGTTTCTAAGGTATACTATGTTTAAACATTGACTATAGAAAAATTATTCATAAAGATGTATCTGAATTCCTTGCCTAGAATCTGTGCTAAGGCAATATGGGTAAATCTGTAGGTGGTAGAGATATGAATTCTGGGAATACAGCATGGTTTTGAAAAGGGCCTTTATTTTATTGTCTTTAGAAATGCATTTTGAAATTTTTTAGAGGCTCCCCTAGCTTTCACAGGTTCCCAAACACTGAAGCAGTAAATCAGTATAGTAATGATAGCTAATGTTTATTGTGTACTTACTGTTATTTGCCGGGCACTGTGCCAAGTACTCTACTTGTATTAGCTCAGTCTTCATAACTACCCTAGGAAATATGCAAAGCTTTTATCTCCATCTTACAAAAAAAACTCTGAAATAAGGTTCACAGCAGTTAAGTTATTTGGCTGAGGTCACAAGTTAATAAGTGACAGTGCCCAGATCTGTACCCAGACAGTATGACTCCAAAACCATACTTCTTAGGCACTTTGATTCCTGGCGAGATTACTGACTTTGGAATGGTTTACTTCTGAACATGTAATCTGTTTTGCTAGTGGGTGCCACTGTTTGGAAAAGAACATTAGCAATAACTGAGTGAGTACTTACTGAGCTTAAACTAAGTTTATGCTGCTTTGATTTCATCGCACAGGTATGCATCGCCAAGTGCAACAGCACCTCTTCCCTGGATTCAGTGCTGTCACAGGACCTTATTGTAGTAGAAGGCCCTGCTGTAGAAGTTGGAGATTCTTTGGAAGTGGCCTATACCAGCTGGCTCTTTCAGAATCACGGACTGGGCCAGGTAAGAAAATGTATCCTGCAAGTTCGTTTGTAATTTAAATAGCATGAGAGCTATTCAAATGTAAGGTGTTATTACTATGAACTGCTGCTTTTGGCAAATAGAAATCTTTGAGGAGCCCTGCTTTAGTCTCTACAACTGCTTTTGGGGCATAGCCATGAAATGCTAATGTATAAAATCTGCTCAGTGCCACTATGTCTCTTCTACTTAGAGAAAGGAAACCAGTTTTGCAAGTATCATTTTTGGTAATTGTTCATATGTATGTCTCTTCCTATACCAGTTTTAAACTTGAATATATTCTTATGGGATTAGGTCTTAAAACTTTTTAGACTTTCCTCACAGTTGTTTCTCCGTTTTTCGTTTTTTCTTTCTTTTTTTTTTTTTTGCGGTACGCGGGCCTCTCACTGTTGTGGCCTCTCCCGCTGTGGAGCACAGGCTCCGGACGTGCAGGCTTAGCGGCCACGGCTCACGGGCCCAGCCACTCCACAGCACGTGGGATCCTCCCAGACCGGGGCACGAACCCGTGTCCCCTGCATCGGCAGGGGGACTCTCAACCACTGTGCCACCAGGGAAGCCCTTTTCCGTTTTTCTTATACTAGATACTGTGAATAGATTGGGCTTGTTTTGTTTTTTTATTATTAAGCCCTCAAAAGTAGTGTGGTGTGATAGAAAGAGCTTTCGACTATGAGTCCAAAAAATGTGGATTCAGGTCCCAATTTTATCCTAACTTGACTTTGTCGAGTCATTTAAGCTCTTAATTTTTTTTTCCTGTGAATGGAGCTTAGTGGTGCTCACCCTGCTTTCTTGGCAGGATGGCTGTGGGCATCAAATGAGATAATTTATTTGAAAATTCTTTATAGATGAAAATATTTTTAAACACTTGGTAGGAGAAGTTTATTTTTTTCTAAACCTGGAAAATCCTTGCCTCAGAGATATTCAGTGTGATAACACCTTTAGCCATGATGTGGTCTCTTCTTTTCAGGTCTTTTAAGAAGTATTTTTCCAGTTTATTTGACATTACCTATTTCAGAAGTACTGTGCTGGTGTGTATTAAGTTGAATATCATAATGATTATTATTATTTTTGAAATTGGCTAATCTTGTTTATTTTGATCAACTTTCAGGTTTTTGACTCCACTGCTAACAAAGATAAGCTGCTTCGCCTGAAATTAGGATCAGGAAAAGTCATCAAGGTAAAGGCTTAACTGTGTTCTTATTATATATGGGTTTATCAGTTGCAGTGGGCTTACTTTGTAAAGTTTCTAACCTGGGTATATTTTTGGAGAATCTGGAAAGGCTTGGTTAAAAAAATAGGAAGAGAAAAATGGGCTATGTTACCTACATTTGGGAAATTTTTACTTGTGAGACAATATATTGAAGAAGGGTACATTTCTTTTCTCTAGTCCCTACATTTTATTTTTCATCCTTTGGTTCTGAGGGAACTATTAAATTCTTCCTATCGCCTAATTGAGAAAGAGGTGAAACTGTTTCTTCTAGAAGTGTATCATAATGGGTGATTCTGATCTGTCTGGGATGCTTTAAATCATGGTGGGAAGCAAGTACAGCATAGCAGGAGGAACACTGGGATTGGAGTCTGAGGACCTGGGTTCATGTTGTGAATTTCTTCGTTAGCAACTGTGGAAGTATTTTATAAAGTAAAGAGTATTTTAGGGACTTTGCTGGTGGTCCAGTGGTCAAGACTCCACACTCCCAATGCAGGGGCCCTGGGTTCAATCCCTGGTCAGGGAACTAGATCCCTCAAGCTGCAACTAAGAGCCTGCATGCCGCAACTAAAGATCCAGCACGTGGCAAGAAAGATCCTGTGTGCTGCAACTAAGACCTGGAGCAGCCAAATAAATAAATATTAAAAAAGAAAAAAGAGTATTTTACACATGTGGGGTGTCATTGTGTCAGGACATACTGATGCGTTGTAAAGTACTCATTTATCCATGTGGCAGAATGGTTTTCTCCATAGCTTTATGACTCCTTTTCCCAGAATCCCTTAGAAACTTTTTCCTGTAGATCATAGCAGTTGGAGCATGACCCTTAAAGTTAGACTCATCTAGTGTTGAAATCTTGGCTTAACAATTTACTAACTGATCTTGGGCTAGTTACTTAACCTCTTTAAGCCTCAATTTTCTCTTCTGTAAAATGGAGATATTGCTATTAACCTTATGAAGTTATTTTAGGGATTAAACAACATAATGGAAGTAAAGCACTTAGCAAAGTACTTAGAAAAATGTGTTTAATAAGTGATAGCTTTTATTTCTATTTTAATGCCGTTCTTCTGTTCCAATTTCTCTCATCATCTAAGGTAAGTATATTTCATACAGCCCTGGATATGCTGTCTTTTACAAGTGAATTGAGAAGCAGTATTCTAGATGTTCTTATAACCAGTGGGGAGGGGGGAATATAAACCCGATGATCCTGTACTTTGTTTTGTCTTATGAAAAGGTTTGTATCTGATGAGCTTTTCCTCTTCTCTGATTCCTAAAGAGCTGGGAGGATGGAATGGTGGGCATGAGAAAAGGAGGGAAGCGGTTGCTTATCATTCCGCCAGCCTGCGCTGCTGGCTCTGAAGGGGTAATAGGATGGACTCCATCAACAGACTCGATCCTGGTGTTCGAGGTGGAGATTAGGCGGGTGAGTGAAATGTTGTGTTTGATGAGTCCTCTTTGCTAGTTAAGTAAAATGAATAAATCAATGTGTCGAAAAAGATTCTGAAGATATCTTTTTTTTTTAAGTAGAAATGGTATAGTTGGAGAGAACAACAGCTTTGGAATCTAAAGGCCAAGGTTTATGTCCTTCTTGGCTCTGTATTCATAGTCACTTCTCTACACTAACCTTTTTATTTTATCTGTAAAATAGTGATTCCTGCCCAATGTTCACACCTTTTGATTTAGTAATTCTATGGCTACAAGTGTACGCTATCAACATGTTTACTTAAGAGTGCAAAGATACCTATATATAGATAGATAAATAGAGATAGATACATAGTTTCCTCCCTCTGCCACATTGTTTGTGATAGTAAAAAACTGGAAACAGCTTAAGTGTCTATTATTATGAGACTGGTTAAATTATGGTTCTTCATAGAGTGGACTTCTATGTAGTTCTTAAAGAATATCCAGAATCTATTTTTAAGTGAAAGAAGCAAGTTGCTAAACAGTATGGGGGGACTTCCCTGGTGGTCCAGTGGTAAAGAATCCGCCTTACGATGCAGGGGATGCAGGTTCGATCCCTGGTCAGGGAACTAAGATCCCACATGCCACGGGGCAACTAAGCCCGTGTGCCACAACTACTGAGCTCCCGCACCACGAGAGAGCCCGCGTGCCGCAAACTACAGAGCCCACGCACCCTGGAACCCGCACTCCGCAACTAGAGAAAACCCACACACCACAACTAGGGAGAAGACTGTGCACCACAACAAAGAGCCTGCGCCTCGCAGCGAAAGATCCCGCATGCCTCAATGAAGATCCTGCATGCTGCAACTAAGACCCGATGTAGCCAAAAATAAATTCAAACAAACAAACAAACAAAAAACAGTATGGTAGTATGATCTTGTGTTTGTGTGTCTGTGTGTCTGTGTGTATACAAATGAATATATGTATATGCCCATATATTCATATAAAATTTCTGGAGGCATTAAAAGAAATGAAATGATTTTCTCTGGAGAATGGAAATGGAGTTCAGAAACTTCTACTTTTTTACATTCTACCCTTTGTACCATTTAAAAATTTTATCAAGAATAATTTCTATAATAAAGTTTTAACAAATTGCGGTTAATTAATGTTCCCCCTCCCCCACCACCAAAAAAAAGACTCTGCTTTATACTGTGATTATTAAGTCTGAATGTGATAATGTTTGTGACTATAAACTATAAAGTACAATGCAAATAAATATTATGACCATCCTCATTGTGGTGATTATTCCTTTATTCCTGCTGCAACAAAGGATATGCCTTTTTTTGTTTGTTTGTTTGTTTTTGCGGTACGTGGGCCTCTCACTGTTGTGGCCTCTCCCATTGCAGAGCACAGGCTCCGGACGCGCAGGCTCAGCAGCCATGGCTCACAGACCTAGCTGCTCCACGGCACGTGGGATCTTCCCGGACCAGGGCACGAACCCGTGTCCCCTGCATCGGCAGGCGGACTCTCAACCACTGCGCCACTGGGGAAGCCCAGATATGCATTTTTTATTAATGACTCTTTCCTAATTGGACACCCTTGTCTCTGGTGGGCATTCCAGTCCTCTTTGACGGATGTGCTTCCAGCTGCCTTTTTCACAGCTTTTATATTCTTTCTCAATTTTCCTTTGAGTTTGAGGAAGTCAGGGGTGGTAATAGATAACAAACGATTTTGAATCCATTAAGACTGACATTTTGTAAACATAAGAAAAAAATACCCTATTTTACCAATAATCAAAGAATTACAAATTGATTATTAAACTGACAAGGCTGGGGGAGTTCCCTGGTGGCCTAGTGGTTAGGATTCTGGCTTTCACTGCCATGGCTCACATTCAGTCCCTGGTCGGGGAACTGAGATTCCGCAAGCCGTGAGACGTGGCCAAAAAAAAAAAAAAAAACTGACAAGGCTGATACAGAACGATAATACCCAATGTGACAAGAGTGTTAAGAAAGATTTATATACTACTTACAGAGTATAAAGTAGTTTACCCTTTACGGTGTGAAATTTAATGGTATATATCAAAAGTTTTAAAAATAAGCATACCTTTTATCTAACAATTTCACTTCTGGGAATTTGTATTTTGGAAATTATTATGTGCGAAGAGAGATAAAGCTATTCTTAGAAGTATTGTTTGTATAGAAAAAATTAGAAATAAATTGAATATCCAACAACTAGGAATTGGTGAAATATATTTTATGATAACATAGATATTTATGACTTGTGTTCCCAAAATCCTTTGGAGACTTTTTCCTGTAGATGATAGCAGTTAGGGGCATGACCCTTAGACCTACTCTTCAGTAGTTAAAAAGGATGTTGTCGGTTAATAATTTAGTTAACTAAATAATAATTTAGTTAACATGGAAATATGTTAATATATCAGTGAGTGAGCAAAGCAGGGTACAAAACGGTATGGCCCCATTGTTGTAAAACACGCACTTACACACACACACACACACACACACACGCACATACAGATAATATAAGTGCAAAATATTACATCCAAAATTCTAAAAACGTTATTGCTTAGTGGTTGAATTGCAGGTGATTGTTACCTTTTTTTCCTCTTTTGGCTTATCTACATTTTCTGATTTGCCTACAGTGACTAGGTAATGACTTGTATAATGAAGAATAAGTAAAATGAAAGGAGAATGGAGGGGGAAGCGTGCCTTTTTTTGTGGTCTATTAGCCTGTTCCATCTGTGGTTGATCTTTCCCTAGGTCAAATTTGCTAGAGATTCCGGCTCTGATGGGCACAGTGTTAGTTCCCGGGATTCTGCAGCCCCTTCACCCATACCTGGTGCTGACAGCCTCTCTGCTGATCCTGTTGTGTCACCGTCCACATCTGTTCCTTTCAAATCAGGGTAAGATACTGGAGTTGTATAAAGCTCTTTTATTGTCCATGTAAATGATTCTTAGAGGGGTTCAGAAATAGGGATATAGTTGAAAACTAAAATAATTTTAAATAATTGGGAAAAAATGGGATGAGAGAAATGGGGAAAGTAATTGCATCAGATTTTCTGACAAAGGATTAATATTCATACTCTATAAAAGCACTAACTTAGATATAAAAGAATACCTGCCAAACTCTGGAAGAAAATTGGGCAGAAGGTATAAACACAAAATATATATCCAAGGAAAGAAATGTAAATAATAAGCATTTGAATGGAAAATTGTCCATCTTCACTAGCTTTCAGAAATTATACAAACTAAAGAAGAGTTAAAACTCTGTTTTACAGAGATTAAATTGGCAAACATTTTAAAAAACAATTTGTTTATACAGTATAATCTAGACTCGTGATTATGGATTTTGTTTTTATCTCAGGATATGTCTTATTTGCTTTCAGGGAGTCAGTTCTTCGTTCCAAATCTAACTCCCTCAGTGAACAGCTTACAGTAAATACAGTGAGTATATAAGTCTATCTCCTCATCCCTAGTTGGCTAGAAGGGTTTCATGTGCCTAGGGTATAGTAGGTTAGAAAAAAAAATGTTGAAAAATGTTGATTTAGGCTAGAAATCAGTGGTTACTTTATTCATTTTCCCTTACTTGAGAGTCAGTATAAATTAGCTTGGGCTTCTGCATCGACAGACTTGGATTCAAATCTTTATTCTTATAAGCATGTGGCTTTGAGGAAATTATCTGACTTCTCTGGTCTTCAGCTTCTTCATATGTCCACTCTCGCCGCTCTTATTCAACATAGATTTGGAAGTCCTAGCCACGGCAATCAGAGAAGAAAAAGAAATAAAAGGAATACAAACTGGAAAAGAAGAAGTAAGACTGTCACTGTTTGCAGATGACATGATACTATACATAGAAAATCCTAAAGATGCCACCAGAAAACTACTAGAACTAATCAATGAATTTGGTAAGGTTGCAGGATACAGAATTAATTCACAGAAATCTCTGGCATTCTTATACACCAACAACAAAAAATCAGAAAGAGAAATTAAGGAAACACTCCCATTTACCATTGCAACAAAAAGAATAAAATACCTAGGAATAAACCTGCCTAAGGAGGCAAAAGACTTGTACTCAGAAAACTATAAAACACTGATGAAAGAAATCAAAGATGACATAAACAGATGGAGAAATATACCATGTTCTTGGATTGGAAGAATCAATATTGTGAAAATGACTATACTACCCAAAGCAATATATAGATTCAGTGCAATCCCTGTCAAACTACCAATGGCATTCTTCAGAGAATTAGAACAAAAAATTTTACAATTCGTATGGAAACACAAAAGACCCCGAATAGCCAAAGCAATCTTGAGAAAGAAAAATGGAGTTGGAGGAATCAGGTTCCCTAACTTCAAACTATACCACAAAACTACAGTAATCAAGACAGTATGGTACTGGCACAGAAACAGAAATATAGATCTGTGGTACAGGATAGAATGCCCAGAGATAAACCCACGCACATATGGTCACCTAATTTACAACAAAGGAGGCAAGAACATACAATGGAGAAAAGACAGCCTCTTCAATAAGTGGTGCTGGGAAAACTGGACAGCTACATGCAAAAGAATGAAATTAGAACACTACGTAACACCATACACAATACAATTAAAAACTGGATGGAAGACCTAAATAGACATTTTACCAAGGAATACATACAGATGGCCAAGAGGCACATTAAAAGATGCTCAACATCACTAATTATTAGAGAAATGCAAATCAAAACTACAATGGGGTAGCACCTCACACCGGTCAGAATGGCCATTATCAAAAAATCTAGAAGCAATAAATTCTGGAAAGGGTGTGGTGAAAAGGGAACCCTCCTGCACTGTTGGTGGGAATCTAAATTGATAAAACCACTATGGATAACACTATGGAGGTTCCTTAAAAACTAAAGATAGAACTACCATATGACCGAGCAATCCCACTACTGGGCATATACCCTGAGAAAACCATAATTCAAAAATAGTCATGTACCACAGGGTTCATTGCAGCTCTATTTACAATAGCCAGGACATGGAAGCAACCTAAGTGTTTGTCAACAGACGGATGGATAAAGAAGATGTAGCACATATATACAATGGAATATTACTCAGCCGTAAAAGAAAGGACACTGAATTATTTGTAGTGAGGTGGATGGACCTAGAGTCTGTTATGCAGAGTGAAGTAAGTCAGAAAGAGAAAAACAGATACCGTATGCTAATGCATGGACATAGAATCGAAAAAAAAAAAAAGCGGTACTGATGAACCTAGTTGCAGGGCAGGAATAAAGATGTAGACATAGAGAATGGACTTGAGGACACGGGGTGGGATGGGAAAGCTGGGGCAAAGTGAGAGTAGCATCGACATATATACAGTACCAGATGTAAAATAATTAGCTAGTGAGAAGCAGAAGCATAGCACAGCGAGATCAGCTCAGTGCTTTGCCATGACCTAGAGGGGTGGGATAGGGAGGATAGGAGGGAGGCTCTAGGGAGGGGATATGGGAACATATGTATGCATATGGCTGATTCACTTTGGTGTACAACAGAAAGTAACACAGTATTGTGAAGCAATTATACTCTAATAAAGATCTATTAAAAAATAAATAAAAAACAAAAAAAAAGGAAATAATTCTCACAGCCCCTCTAAGTGTTCCCGTGATATGTTTATAAAGCACTAAGCTCAAAGCCTACATAGAGCTTGTCTTCAGTAATCTTGAGATTTTTATGAGGTTTAAATGAAATGATGCCTATGGAGTTTTTAGTATTGCGTCTGGCATATTGTAAGAGCTCAATTAACATTAGCTCTGTTATCATAATTACTGCTAATGCTACATATCTTCATACTTTCATTCTCTCAGAGGAATTCTACACTAATTCACCAATTAGTTGACTTCTATCAGGTTTCTGGGCCTCTGTGTTTCCCCAACTGTAACATGAGAAGACTAGCATACTGTTGTAGTAAAATTTGGATTTGAAGACCTTTAGAAGATGTACACTGTGTTTGCTGCTGCTCTGCCTGGTCCGTGAAGGCATCTGAGTTTGCTACATGTGGATGAGATGATAGCTGAAGTGCTTCAAGTTCTAAAGCTCTGTGGCTTTCACCTGCCACATTGGGAAACAGGATAATTGTATGAAGTGAAATTGATGATTAATTTCTCTCCAACACTAGTTTATTTGCTTATATTCAGTCCAAAGCAGAAATTAATTAAGCAAATAATTGATCTGATATGTGTAAAAAGTGATCTAAACCCAGAAGGTTAAGCCAGAGAATCAAGAAAATTGAAAAACAGTTTATAATCTCAGATCTTTGAATAGCCACGATTGTTCAGTATTAGTTCTTTTGTAGTCTCGAGACACAGCTACTTTTGTCACCTATTTCTAAGCTTCAGTAACTTTTCGTAGACTAGTGCTCTCCAACCTTTTTTTTCTTTCTTATTTTACAGTTTTGGTTTTTTAATTGAGGCAAAGTTCACATAATATAAAATTAACCATCTTTTGGTTCTTTTTACATTTAAGTTTTTATTTTTTGTTTTGAATAGGTAATTACATTCACATGGCACAGTTAGCAAAACAGTATAACAAGATATACATTGAGAAGACTCATTCCTACCCCTGCCCCCATGTACCCTGTTTTATCTCATCCCCAACCTTGGGTAACTGCTTTTATTAGTTTCTTATGTATTCAATGTTTCTTTATGCAGATGCAAGCAAATAGGAATGTATATTTTATTTTCCCCCCTTCACAAAAAAATAGCATATTATATATGTTATCTACCTTGCTTTTTATAATAACAGTATCTTTCCATGTTTGTATATAGAAAGCATCCTCATTTTTTTTATCTTTAGATCACAATATTCCATTGTGTGAATATTGGTTTATATAACTAGTCCTCTTTTGATAGACCCAACTTTTTTTGATTATGTGTCTCCATTAGTTAAGAAAAAATGATACACCCTCTCAGTATATGTTTGTTTACAAATTATATACATAAAGTACTCTCCATCCCTGTAAACAAGTTTAATGTCTGATGTTTACTGTAGCTTAAAAATAATTTTAAAATAGAGGTCATGGTCATTTCTTTTTACACTCATTAGATCATCTTGTTCACCCTTAGGAGTATACATTCTGCTCTGAAGGCTGCACTTTAAACCAGTTAATGCATACAGAGGCGTCTAGCTCAGGGACTAGTATGTCATCAGTGCCAAGTCAGTGTTAAATGAACCTGAATTTAGAACACAGAGCTCCTGTTTTCTTTTTGCCCTAAATCTCTTCCGAATATTTATCTGCTGAGTTGCTCTTGGGCTTTTGAGAGGTTACTATTATCTAAAATGCCTCCCTCCCTTAATCTATACTTTAGTTTTTTTATCTGTAAAATGAGAATACTTATGCCTGGTAGGGAGACTTGATTGCAGTGAAGGAATACAGATGAAATCACTTTGTCCATTCCAACATATAGGGAATTATTTTTCCTACTGTTATTAATTGTGACCCATGTATGCGTCTAGGCAAGAAATCTTTAATTCTCATTTTCTAGAAGATAGTTTCAAATAGATAAGGCAGGGGGGACTTGTTGAAAGATTTGATATAAGAGCCAAAAGACGTAGAGTTGACTGAAGGTAATGAACCTTGATTATAGTGATTTTTGTGACTTTCCTCTCTTTTTAGAATCCGGATACAGTCAAGGCCAAGTTGATCTCTCGGATGGCTAAAATGGGCCAGCCCATGCTGCCCATTCTTCCACCACAGCTGGATTCCAATGATTCAGAAATTGAAGTATGTCCCACTGGCTGTCTTAGAATGAATAGTGCAGATGTTGCTGTCTTCTGTTCTTTTAACTGAAATTATTGCTTTTTCTGCCTCTAACCCAGAATCATTATTTAGAGAGCTTATATTTAGAATGATACAGGTTGGTATTGGTACATGTGTTTCTGCTATAATTATCACTTCCCCTGAGACATGGAAGCAATTCTGTATATCTGCCACAAGAACTGGGCAGTTTTAAGTAGTTAATTTAGCTTTCTACTAAAATCTCTGTTGTCAGCAAACATCAGCCTTTAGGCAGCATGATGCCTGACCCATAAAAGAATGAATTCATATTTGTTGATTGAATGTTTAGATTCTCTTGGGAAATGTTGATTTTTCCACTGATGTAATTTAATATGAAGATCACACTGTTGTAGGAATTCCCTGGCAGTCCAGTGGTTAGAACTCAGCACTGTCACTGCCAAGGGCACGGGTTCAATCCCTGGTTGGGGAACTAAGATCCCACAAGCCATGAGGTGCAGCTAAAAAAAACCACTGTTGTATCTTTTGGCTTTGTATGTGGCATGATTTTTTTTTAATTAATTTTTTTTTTACTGCATTGGGTCTTAGTTGCGGCGTGCAGGATCTCTCATTGCAGCACACAGTCTTCTCTCTAGTTGTGGTGCGGGTTCCAAAGTGCGTAGGCTCAGTAGTTGGAGCATGTGGGCTCAGCAGTTGGGGCGCACGGGCTCAGTTGCCCCGTGGCATGTGGGATCTTAGTTCCCCGACCAGGGATCAAACCCATGTCCCCTGCATCGGCAGGCGGACTCTCAACCACTGCACCACCAGGGAAGCCCGGCATGATTTTTTTGAAGTTCAAAAATTTTATTGCAATCAGCTCTATCAATTTTTCCCTATGTTTTTTGCTTTTGACATTATGCTTAGAAAGCCTTCCCACTTTCAGATACTGTAAACATCACATGTCTTTTAAAAATATTTATTATTATATGTTTAGGTCTATTATTTCATATTTAATCCATCTGGAATTTGGTGAATGGTGAGAAGTAACTTAATTCCAACTAAGTTCTTTTCCCATTGGTTAGTTCCTTATTGAATAAAATAATTCTTTCTCAACTGAATTGAAACACTTAACAGTGATTAATTTTTAGGATTCTTTGATATTGATGTAAAACAAAGCAAGCGTGATGCTTTTGAGGAAAAAAATTTTCAAAATAGGCTTTTTTTTTCCACAATTTTGTTTTATTTCTTCACGGAAAAGCTCTGTGTAGATTTAACATTTTAAAGGAAGATAGGATTTCTGGGATCTGTTATAGGATTGATTTTTATCGGTTTCTGGAAATGAAATTTGGATAAGATAATATTCTTATTAAAATTTTTAGGTGAGAATTATTCATTGTAGAGTAATGTAAATTAAAAAGAAACATATTTAACAAAAAGGACATTCTTTATATGTTATTTCATAATCTGATTTTTTAACTTAATGTTATATCATGAACATTTATGTTAATATCAGTAATATAAAAATAGTAAATAAATAAAACAAAGCTTTATCACCTTTAAAGATAACCCAGTGCTGTGTTACATTGATTTATCATGATTCCTTTCACTCTGTTGTTAGACATTCAGGTTGATTTATGTAATGATGTAAAACTGGGATGCTTTTCCAGAAATGCAAAATACATTTCTGAGAATATTGGGAAACAAGAGGAAGTTCTGAAGTAAAAGAATGTCAAAGAGATTTCAGCCCTTAAACTGTAGCGTAGCAGATCACAGTCACTGTATATTGTGCCTCAAGTTTTTCTTTTCCTTGAATGAATCAGTAAGATGTTTGTATGTTAACTTTGTTTAGAATTATAGTAGGGACCAACATTGTTTGGCTTTTATGAAGAGAAAGAATGAGGGGAAAATACTCTAAAACTATACTGTCAAAAACAGCATCGTAATGAGGCACAGTGAATCCTACTCTATCTGATTTTCTGTGAGTACCTTGAGGTCTGTGTATATTATTTGGCAGAAGAGAAAGCCTGCATTATTCCCTGGGTTTCCTTGTAAGAGGCCCTAATTCTGTGGAAACAGACTAGGTCAGTCTGAAGGAAGCTAGCTGCTGGTTTGCAAAATGATACATTATGGGGAGCAGTCACTCTAGCTGCTTCAGACAAAATAACATCAACAACTTATACTGGAAATTAACTATGATTATTTGATATAATTTACAGGGAGAAGGGATCCTACTCCAGTATATAATAGAGTGCTTTCTTCCCATAGCCCACACCTTCAACTCTTGCCTTTCTGCTTGCCTTTCCTTCCTCTTCTTTGCCTAAAAGCACTGGTTGTAAGCAGGTTTAGGGTGGACAGTCACCCTCAGTCTTCAGTTAAGGACCCATAGACACAGTAACCAAAATGCTCATGCTGTTGCAGGATGTGAATGCTCTTCGAGGAGCTGGGCAGCCTATGGTGACTCCGTCCATCCAGCCGTCTCTTCAGCCAGCCCATCCAGTGCTACCACAGATGACCTCACAAGGTAAGGAACCTCTCTGAGGCTCTGTGGCCTTGAATTGGGTCGGTACCAAAGTTGTCATCATTGTTCCTTAAAATGTTAGGCTGCATTGTTTTAGTATTGAGAACTGAACTAGAGTATAAAACTTGTCAGTTTGTCCCTGAGTAGGGCATTTTCAGACGTGGAGATGTATTTGATCTGCTTGCTGTGTCTTCTGCTGTGTTGCATTGTCAGTTTTGGAAATTGGCACTCAGCTAATGAGCCATCTCCCTGTGTGTAATTCTGCACTTTCTGTCAGCTGATGGTGTCGAAGGTCTGAGTCACATGCACCTGAGCATGCCCAATTTCCTTCCACTAGCCCATTGCTGAGACTCCAGTAGAGCTGAGTTTAGGAGACTAGGTGAGAGAAGTGGTCAAGTCTGAAGGGTGGTGATTTGAAAGGTGATAATCCAGACTTGTACCAAGAAGCAAGGGATGGATAACAGTGAAAACTTCTTGCTTTATCTTAGCACCTCAGCCATCTGTTTCTGGGCTCCAAACACCGTCTGCTGCCTTGATGCAAGTTGCATCTCATGATTCCCACTCAGCTGTATCTGGAAACGCCCAGTCCTTTCAGGTAACAACATTTTTAAACCGTATCAGTTATAAGCTATAATTGATTATGGTTCTAGGCAGTCTCTTTTCTTCTTCTTGCATGATTTGTACTGTACCAGTTCCTCACAGAGTTTATGATTTTTCTCCTTCCTCAACTCCTACTTTCTCATGTCTAAACAAGCAAGGGATTACGTGCCTTATAGGTGGTTGTAAAGATTTTGTGCAAGAACAAGCAAAGCACCTGGCACAAGGCCTGGCACATAGTAAAAGCCCAAGCAATGTTTGTTTGTTTTCCTTTTCACACATGTCTAATTGAGGGCTATAGATTCAAGTCTTCTGTGTTCTCTTCTGTCAAACAGCTGATAGGCCAAGATTCTGCACTCCACTCAGCAGAACGGTTGTGGTGGAGGTCAATGGATGGAGGCTGTATGAAAATACAGCTGAACTCTTTGTCTAGTTATCCTCCAAAAGTGAGCTCTTAAAAGTAGGTTTTTTTCTGTTTTCACAGGAGGCAGTGGCAACAGCCTGTCTGCCTCTGCTGACTGTTTGCCCGGACAGTGGACTCTTTCTTTTGCCCTGACACATTTGATGGTTAAGACTTAACTCCCCATGGTAACAGACTCTCACTTCCTTGGTGATTCTTGATGGAGGGATCAGAGTGATGGTGGCCAAGTTATGCCCCTTTAGGAAGGGGTGTATCAGAATTGAGGAAAGTCCTACCTGGCCCTCTCCCCACTCCTGAATGGACCTAATGGAGAGTTATATCCTATAGACTAAGATTCTTTTTTAGTAATGGATGGGTGGTTATACCAATCCCTGGAAATGAGCTGGATTTCCTTAATTCAAGGAAGAATAACCATCATCACTAAAATGATAGCTGCTGTTTATTGAGCATTTATTGTCTTCCAGGCACTTACTTACGAGCTGTTAGGAACTTTACCTATATATCGCTTCATTTAATCCACACAACAACCCTAAGAAATGGTATTATTATTTTCATTTTATAGTTGAGATGGCTGAGGCTCAGAGGAAAATGAGAGCTCTTGGTCATACAGATAAGCATCACAATCTGGAAGGGGAGAGGCATCCTTTGGAAACTGGTGACTTTAGTTTGGAATCGCAGTGAACACCTCTTCTTTTACCTTAATGAAACCAAGCATCGTTTGCTTAGTTTTAAATTTTTTTTAGAGCATCAATAGGCCCAATGGCCGGGGGATGAATTCCTACTTAATTAAATCATCACAAGAGGACTGGGGAGTGACCTGAGACACGCTTCCCTCACTCTCTAGGTATGACTTTAGTGACCAGGCATCACTGGATTACATACATGACTCTGCTGCTGCAGTTATTACCCAATACCAAACCCTGGTCTCATACATCTCCAGCTTCAATAAGTTTGAGTCTACTTCCAGTTTATCTACTTTATTCCATCCAAGACAAATTAAGCAGAAAAGAGAGATATGACTGTTTTATAAGCCATCTGTAACTTGGCATTTTCTCAGCCCTATACAGGTATGCAAGCCTATGCTTATCCTCAGGCACCAGCTGTTGCTTCCCAGCTGCAGCCCATCCGGCCCTTGTACCCCGCACCGCTCTCTCAGTCTCCTCATTTTCAAGGTAGGAGTTTCTCATCTTTTGCTCTTGCTGTGCTTTCCTCCCTCCCATCCCTTTTTCATTTTGACTCCAGTAGATCTCTGCCCTTTTTTTCTTTTCTTTTTTTTAAACAAGTTAGTTGAGGTATGACTTACATACCGTGCAATTCACTCGTTTTAAGTGTACAATTCAATGGGTTTTTTTAGGATGTTTACAGAGTTGAGCAACTATTACCATAATCCAGCTTTAGAACATTTACATCATCCCCACAAAAATCCTCATGGCCACTTTCTGTGTTTTGTTTCTTGCATTTTCTCCTGCCAGCCCTTTTTAATTCCTCTCTCAGAGTTGCTCTGTAGAATTCATAGCTAATAGTAAAAGAGTAAAAACATTGGAGGAAATTGGGAGAAAACATGATGACTGTTCAGTATCTCTGAAAGCTATTTTGTTAAAATTTTAAAGTTGTGAAAAGAATATACTTTTATAAAAAGGTCAAACAACACAAAAAGGTGTGAAGTGAAGTTACTTTTTTCCATCATTAAACCCCCCTGACCTTAGGAAACGGTCACTTTTCAGATATCTTGTATACATGTACAAGTGTGGTTGCCTAGTGTAAAAAACAAAGCAAAATAAAATGCACACAGCTGGGATGGTATCCTGCCTTCTTTTTCTGCAGCTTGTCTTTTGTACAGTAATCACTTTGGGTATTAGGACAGTGGTAGGAAGAAGCAAGTATATCCCACAATGAAATGTATGGTCCTGGAGTGGTAAGGGTTTCCTGGGTGCATCCTTTGTCTGGAAGCCCTGCCCTTCTCCATCTGGGAAACCACTGAATCTGTCATCTCCTCTGTGAAGGCTTCCTGTTACCATCCCTCTCTGCTCTCCTTCCAGAGACATAACTGTATACGTGTGTCACCAAAGAGTTAATCTTGCTTTTCTCTGTGCTTCTTTTGTACCTTGTAACCTCGTACATGGTTCATTCTTTGCACTTACAACACTCTGTTATAATGATCTGTTTACACGTGAGTCTCCTCACCAGACTGACCTTGCCAAGGGCAGGAACCGTGTTTCATTCCTTGCTGTATCCTTGGTACCTGGTCCAATACCTGGCATGCAGTTGGGTGAATGGAGAAGCAATCTGAGTTGCTAGTGCACAACTTGTGCCCTTGAACCAGACTGTATCACTTGATGCATTTTGCAGGAGGATAGCTGGTTATTGTTAGCTTTGGAGCCATTTTGCCTTTAACCCCTCTCCATCTTCTCCTGACAGTGTAAATCACCTACAGCATTTTCCAGTATTTGGAAATGTTCATTTCTTTCTTTCCTCTGCTGATAGAGCTGTTGGCTTTTCTTCATACAGTATCCTCTGCTACAGTTTCATAAGTTTCTTTTTGGCTAATGTCTGTTCAGGATCAGGTGACATGGCTTCATTTCTCATGACTGAAGCCCGGCAACATAACACTGAAATTCGAATGGCAGTCAGCAAAGTGGCTGATAAAATGGATCATCTCATGACTAAGGTGACTGAGTCATCTCATGACTAAGGGGCTGTGTTGAAAGTGGGGGTATAAAGAGGGGATACAAACAGGGAGCAACCAGGGCTATAGGTAAACTCTTCCTGGTTTCCTGTATTCATAGTAGTTAGTAGTTATTTCCCTAGAAGGGTCATTTTATTTGGGGATCCAGTTAGCAGAAGAAAACTCCTGCTTACATTGGAGATTGTCTCAGAAACTTAATAACCCCCTCAAAAAAGTAGTCAGACCTTGGGTAAATTGTATTTCTCCTTTTAAAAATGTCATGAAAAGTCTTTCTGACACTCCTTTTGTAGGTTGAAGAGTTACAAAAACATACCACTGGCAATTCCCTGCTCATTCCTAGCATGTCGGTGACAATGGAAACAAGCATGATTATGAGCAACATCCAACGAATTATGCAGGTGAGAGTGATCAAGAACAGAGCACTCTAATATGTATAAAATAGATAACTAATAAAAGAAAAGTATATCATTAAAAAAAAAAGAACAGAGCACTCAACCTGGAGATCTTGCTGCTGCTCTCTCTGGAGATGTACTACTGTTTGAAACCTCTACTCCAGGAATAAGAGCATGTGATAAATGCCACACGGAGTTGGGAAATTCTGGAAAATCCATTATGGCTTAATTACTCCAAGTGACTTATCACTCTATTATCAGAAGGAAACATTTCTTTTTTGACTATATTCCAAAGTTCCCGCTTCATTTTATAGCCATTTATACATTTAGTCTATTGGATGTAGTGATTTGTATCCATCAGCTAGGTAGAATTTGGTAGATGTAGTGATTTGTATCCATCATCAGGTAGAATTTGATACATTGTTTTAAGTATTATATTTATGTGGACATAAGTTCTAGATTTTTCTCTCAGATATGTAATAGTATCATCTGGTGTAATAGTATCATCTGGTATTCCCTTTTATCTGGTGCTTCTCTCTTAACAAGTTAAACGTCATATATTTCGAATTAGGAAAATGAAAGATTGAAGCAAGAGATCCTTGAAAAGAGCAGTCGGATAGAAGAACAGAATGACAAGATTAGTGAACTAATTGAACGAAATCAGAGGTAATGACAGGTACGGGGCACTGGCTAGGATGGACAAAGAAGGGTTTAGTTTGTAAATGCCCAAGTTAAATAAGCATGTTTGTTTACAGAAGTTTATGTGTATTTCTGCTCTTTTCTGTTTCCTGCCTGTCATGTGAATTACTGCTTGTTGACTGAACGGATTTCAGGAGAAAGGGCTCAGGAGGCTGTGATGTAATGCACACCTGCGTTTGAATCCTGGCTCTGCTCCTCATTTGTTGTGTGGCTTTGGGCGTTTTATTTATTCCCACCGGCTCTAGTTTCCTCATCTGTAAAAGCAGTGTTAGTGCCTAGAAAACTCCTGATGTCCTCTTCTCTCTTCTGTGTGGGCTGACTCTTATTTTATCAACCAGAACTTCACTGATTTCCACATAAAACCCAAGCATTGTATAATTTTTCTAGATCCTTCTGAAAATTTTTTTTGTGGGGAGGGGTCAGGGGAACATGTTACAGCAGCATTTCACTTTAAAATATCCTCCCATATTTCTCTTCTCCAGTGTCTCTTGTCTCCCACATGGAAGGGGGAAGGGGTGTGGCTTTCTTTTCTTCCCTCCTTGTAGCCTTCATACTCCTGTCTCTTTCCTCTCTTATTTCCCCTCACCACACATGTTCAAATTCCCCTCCTCTTCATTCTTCAAATTCAAAGCAATTCACCCCGGTCCAGGTTCCTGCCTCCAAATTTGATTACTGCAGATCTTCGGAAAATAAAATGCTTTCAGATTGTTCCTGATGAAGGTATAGAGCAATGCTCTGACGACCGAATGTATTGATACATTGGGTTATACCTGGTATGCATTGAGTGCTTGATAAATGTTTTCTTTTTCCCTGTTTATTTCACAGGTATGTTGAGCAGAGTAACCTGATGATGGAGAAGAGGAACAACTCACTTCAAACTGCCACAGAAAACACACAGGCAAGAGTTTTGCATGCTGAGCAAGAGAAGGTAAAGTAACTGGGGAGAGAAAAGCCCAAGTCAGGATGTGTAGAGCCAAGGAGTGTCCTCTGTATGTCCTTACCAGTTCGCTTTTTAGAATTTTTGCCATCATTGAGAAGAGAACTAGAAATCTTCCAACAGATTTTTAATATATCCAACATCCAGATTTCTGTTGTATAAATGTGTTACAATAAGTTGACTCAAAAACAATCACTGATGTTGGTAATCTGGTTAAGGTGAGGATTATACAGTTTATTAGAAACTAATCCTATGCTGCTGAAAAAATCAACAGACGATTTCTGTTATGCCACATAACAAACATTTATTGTGAAGTTTGAGACTGTTTAGTTTGCTCCTTCATCTGTGTCTGCCAAAGCATTTTAAAGTTTTGCTGTTTGACTTCAGTCAGTTCAGAATTAGGTATTTTGACCTGTTTCTGAAGTAGCTATAAGGAAGGAAGACTGTTGTGGGTCTTGGGTTGAGATGACTGCTTTGGAAGCCCCACTCCTCCTGTCTTTGCTCCAGTGACACTGTTTTTCTGAAATGAGTTCCTTCTTATTTGGGCTCCCCCTCATCAGCTGGGACATCGCAACCCTTTCATCTGCTATTTTCTCAGATTTAAGAAGTGTTTTATATTTTGTATTTGAATTTTTTTGAAAACATGAAAATTGAGTGGAATGCACTTTATAACTTGAGATAAGAGCTTTTGAGTGATCTTCCACTCTGCTCGTTCTTTGGTGAGAGTGACCATCCACCCCACCGCCTCTCCTGTGGAATTCATCCCCTCCAGTGGTCTTAGCTGCTGCAAGGCCCTATGCAAGTGATCTTCCCTCTGATATCAGTGAACTCTGGAGCCACGATAGACGCAAAGCCCTCTGAGCGTTGCGTTAGTTCAGTTTCTGTTAGGCCAGTTGAGGCAAGACAGTGAGTAAAACTTTGATTCTACTTGCGGCAGGTGAAAATTCCTCTTCTGCCTGGAAGTCCAAACTGTCATTGTCCTCTGAGTTTAACAGATGAAAAGCTAAGGCTGCTGAACAGCAAAAATAAGTATCTTAGAGCTCACTCTAAAAGTCGCATGTTACTAAAAAATTTATTCTGACACTTACTAAAACAGTAAGGAAGATTTTATTCAAGACTATTGCAATAGATGGGAGTTCCCTGGTGGCTTAGTGGTTAGGATTCTGGACTTTCACTGCTGTGGCCCGGGTTCAATCCCTGGTTGGGGAACTGAGATCCCGCAAGCCACACGGTGTGGCCAAAAAAATAAATAAAATAAAAAGACTATTGCAATAGGGAAGAAATGTTGAGCTCAGCTCCAAATACAGTTAAGGGCAAGAGGGCAAGTGGGGAATTTACAGCCAAGGAGCAGAGTGCGGGGGGGGGTCAGTGGATGGAAAATTACTAAGAGGAGACATCCTGGGTAGGGGGATTCTTACTAACGACAGGCCAAGGACTTAGACAGCAAAGGTTGGGATGGAGAACTTTGATCAGATATCAAGGGTAGAGATTCACTCTAAACTGACTTAGCAGGGATTCTTGCTAAAACTGGGCTGGTCCGGCCAAAGACAGGAGGGGAGAACAAGGTCATGGGCTTAGAGGAGCCTAACTTGAAGTGTGGTCAAGGAGAGAGACTTTGCCAGTGTACACTCAGATACTCATTCATAGCTTATTTCTTTTTATTTTGTACACAATTTGTTTTATTTCCCCCACCTTTAAGAGAGCCAAAATATCAGATTTTAAATGTAAGCTAGAAAACTGATTAAGGCTTTGGAATAAATGTTTAAAACTGAGGTAGGCGCAGTGAATACCCTAAGAAGGGACAAGTGATAATAAGAAAGTAGACAGCAGTAAGAATGCATGTAAAGTATAGTGGTATAGGAAGAGTAATGGTAGTAGCAGTGTGATAGTATAGGAGAGATGGTCCAACCCCGTAAATACACTGCTGCCCAAAAATCAAAATCAGCGGAGCAGTTGCTCACTGCCTTTCCTGTCATCTGATTTCTCCTATTTTTTACAGGAGCACATCAATTCAGGTGAAATGAATGTAGTATTTGTCATTTGTTTACCATTCCTTTTCATCGACCATCCTTTTAATTATCATTTTCATCATCGCCCTTCATAAACAATATCTGTAGACACTTTTCCAGGGTAGTCATTTTGACTTCATCGGATGTTACTTGAGACTATTTAGCTCCTGTTTGGCCAGTACAGAGCACCATTTAAAATGCATTGAAAAAAAAATAAAATAAAATGCATTGAGCAGTCAAAGAAGTTGGAGTGTTCCCTTCTTTTATTACCACTGTTCTTCAAAGAACCCCCAAAGCAGTTACTCTCACGTGACCGATCTTTATAGTACTACTGTGGGTTGGCCAAAGAGTTCATTTCCAAGTGAACTCTTTGGCCAACCCAATATTAGTACAGTAGTGCTGGAGAGAAGTTGTAGCCTGAGAAGTGGATTGCCATCAAAGGCATTCAATTTAAAATTTAAAATACCCTTTTCTTGTTAAAAAAAAAATGCTTGTTCATTATAGGAAACTTAGAAAATGGCAGGAATACCATTTCTCATGTATCAGATTGGTGAGATTTAACAATAGGTGGTGACTGTATACCAAGCCACTGAGTATTTTTTCATAACACTATTCTTAATAGTTGCGTACAGGATAGATATATCAATTTGCTTAAGCTCATTTTAAAAATTATTTTGTGTTTCCATTGTTTGGCAACTATAAACAATGCTGTATCGGTCATCCTTGTAGCAAAATTTTTGTGTTCTTGCATAGTATTTCCTAAGGACAAAGTTTTGCAAGGGCATTCCTGAGTCAGAGACCTTGCACATTTGAGGGCTTGATTTGGGCTTAATTCAGGTTGAAGGTGGCCTTCGCTATCTTCCTACCAGTTCAGCCAGCACAGAGTATGTGAGGTTGGGCCATCACCATCTTTAAAGTGACATCGTACTTTGTTACTGTTCAGGCCAAGGTGACGGAAGAGTTAGCAGCAGCCACTGCACAGGTCTCTCATCTACACCTGAAAATGACCGCCCACCAAAAGAAAGAAACGGAGCTGCAGGTACAGCTGACAGAAAGCATGAAGGAGACGGACCTCCTCAGGGGCCAAGTCGCCAAACTGCAGGCAGAGCTCTCAGGTATGCCCTTGCTGGAGGGGGCTGGGATTTTGGCAATGTAAACTTAAAGAATAACACTGTTTCCTTCCTCCCAGTCCATTTGGCATAATGCTAATGAAGTTTGTGAAGGACAGAGCCAAAGGTTAAGGTGAACCAATATAAACCTATTACATGATTGTTTGGCATAAAGGACAACAAAAGAACTGACTATCCATTTAGAGTGGGTCAGTGGCCACAGTTCTGCTTTGTTTGGGCGAGTGTTGAGTATCCTTGGTACTTAGGATTGGCCTCATAGGCCTTGAAGAGTTCAACTAACTTGTGACTAACTAATCTAACTGAAGGGTTCCTTTAACTTGTGACTCAGTAGAAAATTAAGAAGCAGGTGCTTCCTGCTGCAGTTGCCTCTTTCCTAGAGCATGGATTGCAGTCCTTCAGCCTGGCACTCAAGGCCCCTCCACCTTGGCTTATTTCCTGTATGTTGCCCAATTCAACGTAGCTCTGGACATGCTAGCCAGCCTGCTGCTTCAACACATCCTGTATTTCTTGCCTTGCTTTTTATCCATGCTGTTCTCTGGACTTGGTGTGCCCACCATCGCCAAGATTTGACTCCAGTTCTCTCCAAAAACTGCCTCTTTCAGAAACTTTCCCTTTTTTTTTCCGAGAATATTTGATCTCCTTTAAAATCCTTCATCTCCGAGTGCATTATTATGCCCATTATCAGAGATAGCCTTTGATCAGCACTACTTATATGTGTTTTCCCTTCTAGAATGCAAGCCTCTGAAGGGCAAGGATGGTGTCTTTCTCATCTTTGTAAAGTCCTTCCCTTAGTATTAGTTTAGTGCCTGGCACAATGGTGCTGCTCAAGACATGGTGACTTGAAAAGCAGATTTGTGAAGACTGGCGTGTTGATTCATCCACCACTTTGTATAAAGAAAGACATGTGGAAGGCGCAGATGGGACCAGTGGGTGGGGTGTGGCTGGAATAGCAGCAGAGTTAGGAAAAAGCAAAATTAACTTGCCCAAAAAGAAAGCTAAAAAACACTGATGTCAGTTGGTGAAGTGATACCTTGAAGATAAATCCCTTCCGTTTTAGAGCATCACTTGGGTGCACTTGAGGGAAAATCTTAGATTTGAATGTCGTACAGATAGCCTCTTTTCTGTTTTTGTGGTGCTCTGTGACAGTTACCTTAAGGGCACCATAAGGATCTCAAAAGTCTTCCAACAAAATTAATTTTGATGCATGACATTTTTATTTTTTTATTTTTTATTGATGTATAGTTGATTACAACGTTGTGTTAATTACTGCTGTACAGCAAAGTGATTCAGTTATACATATGTGTACATTCTTTTTTTAAATATTCTTTTCCATTATGGTTCATCATAGGATATTGAACATAGTTCTCCGTATTATACAGTAGGACCTTGTTGTTTGATGCATTACATTTTTAAGAAATATTCCAAATAGCTTTATTTGAGAAGGAATGTTTTGAAAGCAGACTCTTGGTAGAATGTCCCAGCTACCACGAGAGTTGAGAATATCTTACCCAGGCAGTGAGAAAGGGCCTGGACCACTACTAAACAAAGATCTCAATGTGTTGAGTCCAGTGTGTTGAGATGATGACTGAAATGGAATTGTGGGAGTGGTAATATTCCGAAGGTGGTCTCTGACCACTTGGAACATTTCTCTTCCATTTTGTATGTGTCGAAGGTGACATGTAGGTGCAGAGATAAATATGGATGGATGGGGGAGTCAGTTTATGGCTTGATAAACCTGCTGTTGGTCAGTGAGGTGATGCTGGAAGAAGTGAGTGGAAGAGGCTCGTGTGGTAGGGTTGGGAGATGATGGAATGCAGCTTTGAAGGCGGTGCTGGGTTGCCATACAGCCCACTGCAGCTCTGGTTCTGCAGCCAAGTCTCTGTGCTGTCATATCCCAGAGCTCCAAGAAACCTCTGAGCAAGCACAGTCCAAATTCAAGAGTGAAAAGCAAAGCCGGAGACAACTGGAACTCAGGGTGACGTCCCTGGAGGAGGAGCTGACTGACCTTCGAGCTGAGAAGGAGTCTCTGGAAAAGGTAAGTTCTACATCTGAAGTTTCTCTGTTGGGCCCAAGTGGCCAGGGTTAGCTGTTTAATAAACATTTTTATTTTCCTTTTAAAAATTACAGTTGCATGTGCTCATTGTAACAAATACAAATAATACAGAAA
Organism: Delphinus delphis; assembly: GCF_949987515.2. NCBI lineage: Eukaryota > Metazoa > Chordata > Mammalia > Artiodactyla > Delphinidae > Delphinus > Delphinus delphis. The sequence continues at coordinate 20,628,755 of NC_082688.1, forward strand.
AGTATAAGATAAAAAATAAAATTTATCTTTTCCCCCTCTCATACACTAGAGGCAACAACTATAAAAGATGTATGATTATTCTTCCAGATTGTTTTCTGCGTATATAATATATACATACACATACGTATATACATGTATGTATAAAATAAATGTACATACATATATGTATGCTGATAACATTTTTAACAATAATGAGATCGTATTTATTTTTATTAATTAATTTATTTTTTATTTTTGGCTGCGTTGGGTCTTTGTTGCTGTGCGCGGGCTTTCTTTAGTTATGGCGAGTGGGGGCTACTCCTCATTGTGGTGCGCGGGCTTCTCATTGCGGTGGCTTCTCTTGTTGCGGAGCACGGGCTCTAGACATGTGGGCTCAGTAGTTGTGGCACATGAGCTGTAGAGCACAGGCTCAGTAGTTGTGGTGCATGGACTTAGTCGCTCCATGGCATGTGGGATCTTCCCAGGGCTTGGACCTCTGTCCCTTGCACTGGCAGGCGGATTCTTAACCACTGTACCACCAGGGAAGCCCCTGGGATCATATTTAATACTTAAAAAAAAAAAATTGTATTGTGGCCATTATACTAATGAGAACTTTCTCATTCTTTTTTTTTTGCAGTGTTGATTATTTTTATTTATTTATTTATTTAAATTGGGGTATAGTTGCTTTACAATGGTGTGTTAGTTTCTGCTGTACAGGAAGTGAATCAGCTGTATGTGTACATATACCCCCTCCCTCCTGGACCTCCCACTACCCACCCCCATCCCACCCATCTAGTTCCCCACAGAGCACCAAGCTGAGCTCCCCGTGCTATACAGCAGGTTCCCACTAGCTATCCACTTTACACATGGTAGTGTATATATGTCAGTCCCAATCTCCCACCCCCCCTCCTCCGCCCTGTGTCCACACGGCCGTTCTCTACATCTGCATCTCTATTCCTCCCTGAAAATAGGTTCATCTGTACCATTTTTCTAGATTCCACATATATGCGTTAATATACGGTATTTGTTTTTCTCTTTCTGACTTACATCACTCTGTATGACATTCTCTAGGTCCATCCACGTATCTGCAAATGACCCAATTTCATTCCTTTTTATGGCTGAGTAATATTCCATTGTATATATGTACCACATGTTCTTTATCCATTCATCTGTCAATGGACGTTTAGGTTGCTTCCACCTCCTGGCAATTGTAAATAGTGCCGCTGTGAACATTGGGATGCATGTGTCTTTGTTGAATTATCGTTTTCTCAGGGTATATGCCCAGTAGTGAGATTGCTGGGTCGTGTGGTAGTTCTATTTTTAGTTTTCTAAAGAACCTCCGTACTGTTTTCCATAGTGGCTGTATCAATTTACATTCCCACCAACAGTGCAAGAAGGTTCCTTTTCTGAACACCCTCTCCAACATTTATTGTTTGTAGATTTTTCGATGATGGCCATTATGACCAGTGTGAGATGATACCTCATTGTAGTTTTGATCTGCATTTCTCTAATTATTAGTGATGTTAAGCATCTTTTCATGTGCCTCTTGGCCATCTGTATGTCTTCTTTGGAGAAATGTCTGTTGAGGTCTTCTGCCCATTTTTGGATTGGCTTGTTTGTTTTTTTGATATTGAGCTGCATGAGCTGTTTGTATATTTTGGAGATTAATCCCTTGTCAATTGCTTCGTTTGCAAATATTTTCTCCCATTCTGAGTGTTGTCTTTTCATCTTGTTTATGGTTTTCTTTGCTGTGCGAAAGCTTTTAAGTTTAATCAGGTCCCATTTGTTTATTTTTATTTTAATTTCCGTTACTCTAGCAGTTGGGTCAAAAAAGATCTGTGATTTATGTCAAAGAGTGTTCTTATGTTTTCCTCTAAGAGTTGTTTTTGTTTGTTTGTTTGTTTTGTTTTGTTTTGTTTTTGCAGTACGCGGGCCTCTCACTGTTGTGGCCTCTCCCGTTGCGGAGCACAGGCTCCGGATACGCAGGCTCAGCGGCCATGGCTCACGGGCCCAGCCGCTCTGTGGCATGTGGGATCTTCCCGGACCGGGGCACGAACCCGTGTCCCCTGCATCGGCAGGTGGACTCTCAACCACTGCGCCACCAGGGAAGCCCCTCTAAGAGTTTTATAGTGTCCGGTCTTACATTTAGGTCTTTAATTTTCATTCTTTATAACTACTACATAATAGTCTACTGTGAGGCCGTACCATAGTTTATTTAACTATTCACCTGTTGATGGATATTTATGTTTCTCTTTTTTCACTATTTCAAGCACTGCTGTTGTGGACATCTTTGTACTATATAACTATTTTTGCAAATTCTTTTGAGCATTTCCATAAAATGGATCACTCAAATTAGAATTGCTGCATTAGGAGGGAGACGCAAGAGGGAAGAGATATGGGAACATATGTATATGTATAACTGATTCACTTTGTTATAAAGCAGAAACTAACACACCATTGTAAAGCAATTATACTCCAATAAAGATGTTAAAAAAAAAGAACTGCTGCATCATAGAAGAGTGCTTAACATCTAAATTTTTGAAATAAATATTGCCAGATTATGCTTGAAGAGTTTGTTAGCTTACATTTCCAGCACTGTGTGAACAAGCCCATTTCTCCATAGTTTTTCCAACTCTGCACGTATCAATTTTTCTAATCTTTATAGTCTGATCGGTGAAATATACTATCTTGTCTTAATATGTTTTTGTTAGTATTAAAGCTTTTATATATTTAATGCCTATTTATATTTCTTCTGTGAATTCTTCTTAATGTCCTTTGCTATTTTATCTATTGTAATATTAGTTTGATTTAGACACACTATTAAAGGTGCTAATCCTTTGTCAGTCATAGATGTTACAAATATTTTTCTAGTTTACTGTTTTTTAACTTTACTAGTATCTTTTGATGTTTTATAAATTTAATATCAGGGTAATACTAGCCCCACTGAATGGACTGGGAACAGTTCTGTCTTTTTCTGTGCTCTGAAACAGTTTAAATATGAAAACAGCAACCTCTTTCTGAGGTTTTAATAAAACTCTAGTAAAGTCCTTTTGGCCTAGTGCCTTTTTAGGGGATAAATCTTGGTCTGTATTTTCAGTTTCTTCTATGATTTTCTCAGGTTTTTTAAAAACCAGTTCTTTCTGATCTTGGGGGCTGTTTCAGTTTTTCACTGTTCTAGATACTCCTGCAGTGACCGTCCTTGTAGCACATTATCTTTGTGAACATGATCTACTGCTTCCTTAAATTATAATTTGTGTAAATTCTGGGTGTGTGTGCGTATTTTGAAGGTCCTGTCACAGGATTCTGATTTTCCTACCAGTAGATTGTGAAAGTACCTACTTCCCTCTGCCCTCACCACTGTTAAGATATTCCCCATCTCTTCATAGAATGGTAGATAAAGCTCTTCTTGTTTTCCTTCTTCTTGTCACAATTTTTTTCTGCCAGTAGCCAAGAATGTTAAATAAATAGGGGAAATTAAATTGCAAAAATGAATTGTTTCCAGAAACGAAGTAAGGACCCAGTGATGTTAATAACTACCACCACCAACCATCACCATCTCCATTTATCCTCTATCAGACAACTAGAGCTGATGATGGTTCTCTTGTTCCTAAGAACCTCTCAGAAAGGAAAAAGAAGTCAGCTCAAGAGCGCTGTCAGGCTGAGGAGGAGATAGATGAAATTCGTAAATCACACCAGGAGGAATTGGACAAACTTCGACAGCTCTTGAAAAAGGCTCGGGTGTCCACGGACCAAGCAGCTGCAGAGCAGGTAATGGGAAGCTGAAGCACTTTGGAAATAAAAGGAAGGCATGAAGGACTCAGAAAAGTTTCTAGTTTCTTCTTTATCCTTTAGGGTGAGATTTCTCATAGTTGATGGGCTAACTTTGGACAAAGGTGGAAGAAGAGCCAGGAATCGAATGGAGAATCTTCTTCCTTTTTTAAAGCTTAGTGAGAATTTTACTATAAGTAAAATATGAAGGAAAAAATTCTTTATAAAAACATTCCAGACATAAGGCCAAAGTCCTCACCCACCAGACACCATCCTTCAGGCACATTATCGTCCTTGAAAAGAAGGGACTTATTTAGGTAATTAGGCAGGGAAACCAGGGATGGTGGCAGTACACAGCTGGATCTCTAGTCCGTTTGACAGCAGCCTTTCTTTTGGTAAGTTCCTAAATTCATGTTTGCATGTTCTTTAATTAGAGTGAATTGGTGCCCTCACTTTGATCACCTATGGGAATTTGGACAAAAATAAGTTTCTTCTGAACCCATAAAGTTTAAGGGCCTGGATCCTGAAAAGTATGATCATACTAGGGCCCTGCCTTCCTGGGACGTGTCTAGACAGTCACACCTTTACCTGGTTGGAGTACCTTTTAGAGTCCTAGCAACCAAGGTCTTCCAAACCGTTGTTTCCTTGCTAAATCTGGGCTCTTAGCTTACTCTTTTTGCCTTATTGAAGATGGGCTTCCTTAGATGCGACTGGACCCCCCAGCATACGGGTATTACTTTCTCTTGGCAGCTGTCTCTAGTACAGGCTGAGCTGCAGACCCAGTGGGAAGCCAAGTGTGAACATCTGTTGACCTCTGCCAAGAACGAACACCTGCAGCAGTACCAGGAGGCGTGTGCACAGAGAGATGCCAGGCAGCAGGAGCTGCTCCATCTTGAGGAGAAGGTGGGTGTTTTCCCTGGACTTAGACAGCCTGGTTAATTTGAGGCAAACAGGTTGTTCAAGTCTTGCAGATCCTTTTGTACCTGAAAGATGTTAATAGCTTGAAAACAGAATCATACTTGCTTAGCTCTCCAGTTTATCAGTAATCTTTCACATACTCATTTGGGATGACAGGTCAGTGACCTAGAAACAGCAGCACTCATGATCTGGACCATGTTTTCCATTATAATCTGATCCTTCATTTATTAAGCAAATATTTATTGAGTGCCAGTTGGGTTCCAGACACTGTGTTAGGGAAAGGAACTCTCCTCAAGAATCTTACAATCAAGGAAGGGAGACCGAGGAACAGAGATAAGGATTAAATGCTGTGAGACCCAGAAGAGGAAGTGCCTAGGGGAGCACGGCCAAGAAGGACAAGGAGCTTCGGTGAGGTGGGGAAGGCTGGGGGCGGCGGCAGAGGCTCTGGGCAGAGGCTCTGAGGTGGGCTGGAGCACAGGTGTGGTGGAATCATCTGGCATAAAAATGAGAGAGAGAGAGGGATGGCTTAGCGCCAAAGTCCTCATATCTGGAGGTCAGTTTCTTAAAGTACCCAGTTGAAAAGAGGAAGGCAATCTTGTAGGTGAATAGGTTGCTTCTAACGTCCACTGTTCATATGTCTGTGTGACTAGGGTTATCAAACCCTGCCCCACCCCCGCCCCGCCTTTTTATTTTATTCTTGACCTGATGAGGAACAAGGCAAGTGACCTTGTTGGTAAAGAGGAGATGAAGTTGTGAGTTGAGATTGAGTGATGAGGAAATGGAGTGCCCTGAGTCAGCAGGCCTGGGTGGGGGCGGAGGGTGTGGATGTCAGCAGACCGAACGAAGTGAGATTGACACTTGAAGCTTAGGATGGTTCTCCTCCTCCTGGGTTTCCTGACCTTCACCTGGAAGTCCAGGTTCCAAGGCCACAGCCACAGTCTGTTTTGCAGTGTTTAGCCCTCCAGGCCCAAGTCACAGCCCTGACAGAGCAAAATGCACAGCACATCAAGGACCTGGAGAGCAAGTCCCAGATGTCTGGGGTTGAAGCTGCTGCTGCTGCTGCTGACCCCTCAGAGAAGGTGAGCTGCCGATTTCGGAGAAGTGAGCCATGTCATGTCAGGGGATTGAATGTACACATCAGGCGCTCGGAAAGAACTTCTGTTAGTTTGTTGTGTTGTTAGCTTTTTTCCTAACTTTATCGATCTCCCACTTATCTGACTTAAGTCACAGTTAACCCATTGAATCTATCTCTTTGGTGGCAACCCCCAAAGGGCCTTATCCTGAGGCTTTGACAGATAAGGGAAATGTTTCTAAATCACAGGGGAGGAGTGGGAAGTGTGCCCAGCATCTTCTAGCCACTAATCCTCATAGCCCATGACAGCTCTAGTGGTGGCCACGGTGGGAGGAAAGCATCAGTGAGTGGTCTTTGAGCAGTCTTGGGCACACAGGCCACAGCTTACCCATCCTTCATAGCCCTCCTCTCAAGTGCTGCTCATTATTGAACATTGTCCCCTCCACAGTGACAGCCTTAGGTGTCTCAGTCATTGACCAGCTGTGTCCCACTGTAGAGTTCTAAGAGGGCTTCATTTTAGCCTTCCAAACCTCTCTCTGGAAGTTACATGCATCCCTTAGTCGCTTGATTTTGGCAGTGTACATTTTGGTACTGTTTTTCTCTCCTCATGTCGTCACTCAGGTCAAGAAGATCATGAACCAGGTGTTTCAGTCCTTGCGGGGAGAGTTTGAGCTGGAGGAGTCTTACAATGGCAGGACCATTCTGGGGACCATCATGAACACTATCAAGGTACAGCTGGCTCTCGATTGTTTCATCGAGATGGGTGTCTTGTTGCTCAAGTACCGTCTAAGGGATCCTGCATAAAAAAATGATTCAAGGCTGTTCATCAGTAACTAGGATGCCTGGAATGACTTACCTGCACAGATATGGACAGCCTCCTTTGAGAGGAGGAAACAAAGTCATTTGAACTGAAAAAAACTAACTGAAAAACAAAGTCACTTGAACTACATGACCAGTTGTGTTAATAGGAGAGCTAGGAGTGCCTAGGAGTGCCTCTGTTTCCAGTCAGTGATCCTCTCCTCTTTCTTGGCTTTTGAACAGATGGTGACTCTTCGGCTGTTAAACCAACATGAGCGAGAGAAGGGAGAGAGCAGCAATGAAGAAGAGGAAGAGGAAGAAGAAGAGGAGCGACCTCAGAGTGCTTCCGGACAGTCTCAGGCACCCTTGAACAGGGAGAGGCGGGAGCCCCCCATGGTGCCGTCAGAGCAGGTGGTCCAGGAAGCTGCCCCGCTGCCTCCTCAGGCCCTCCCCACTCCCCAGGCTGATGCACAGAGAAGGGAAGGGGAGCCCTCGGAAGCAGAGGCGCACTCAGAGATAAAAGAACCGGCTTGCCTCCCCTCCCGAAGAGCTCTGGGGCCCCCAACTTCAATTCCCCCTGCACCTCCAGGCCCTGTGACTGTGGACTCTGCGGGTGAGGAGGCGCTGGCAGCCAGCCCATTGGGAGATGCCTGTGTCGGGGAGCAAGAAAGCTCCACGAGACTGCCCCTGACTTCAGACCCCGAGAAGGTGGACCCGCTGGCTGTGGGGCCTGAAAGTCCAGGAGGAGAGCCTCAGGCTCCAGAGCTCCAGAAAGACGAGGATGGCACTAGCTCCGCTGCTCCCTCCCAGGAGCCGCACGGCACAGAGGCAGCGTCTGCGGCCGTAGGAGCAGTGCCTGGATCCGAACACCGTTCTCAGCATCCCAGGTGTGTCCCCTGGGCAGAGTTTCAGGAACAAGGCGGCTGCGTATGGAGGTTGTCTCTGGTTTTTCCAGGGCTGGTGACTCATCCTCAGAGCCTGGCTGGCCGATTTGCTTACTCATTCATTCATTCATTCATGCATGCATGCATGCGTGCATGTATTCGTAATAGGCTCTGTGGCAGGCACTGTGGTAGTGTGGGTGGCAAGGCAGAGTTCCTGAGCTGAGGAGCTTACAGTCTGGTGGAAAGACAGACAGACTCTTACACAGTTGAGCTCGAACAGCGCAGGGGTTAAGGGTGCTGACCCTCTGTGTGTAACTTTACAGTTGGCTCATCCCCAGATTCAGCCAGCTGTGGGTCGAGTAGTACTTTAGTACATATTCATTGAAAAAAGTCTACATATAAGTGGGCCTGTGCAGTTCAAACCTGTATTCTTCAAGGGTCAACTGTATGTTATAAATGCATGACAAATGCTTCATAAAAAGAAACAAACAGGGTGTCTAATAGAGAATAAAGGGAGAGTTATTCTGCATTAGACAGAGTGGTAAGAGGGGCTTATTCTACTTTAGATAGAGTGATTAGAAGGAATTATTCTACTTTAGGTAGAGTGATTAGGGAAGGATTCTGAGAAGGTAACATTTAAGCTGAGACCTGAAGGATGGATAGAAGCCTTCCCTGCCAAGAGTGGGAAGAAGCATTTGCAGAAAGCAAGAACAGCACGTGCAAGGCCCTGCGGTAGGAGGGACATGACACAATCAAGGAAGAAGGCACAGTGAGTGGGAGGAGAGTGGTGTTATGCTGAGGTTGGAAAACTCAATAGGAGCCAAGTCATGTGAGATTTTGTTGTCACTGTTGGAAGTTTGGACTTCAAGTGCAGTGAAAAGCTATTAAAGGGGTTTAAGCAGAAGGGTGCCATGGTCCGATTTACCGGCTTTAAAAGATCGCTCTGGAGACTTCCTTGGTGGTGCAGTGGTTAAGAATCCACCTGCCAGTGCAGGGGACAGTTTCGAGCCCTGGTCCAGGAAGATCCCACATGCCACGGAGCAACTAAGCCCGAGAGCCACAACCACTGAGCCCGCATGCCACAACTACTGAAGCCCACACGCCTAAAGCCTGTGCTCTGCAGCAAGAGAAGCCACCCCAATGAGAAGCCTGCGTGCAGCAGCGAAAACCCACTGCAGCCAAAAATAAATAATAAATATAAATAAATAAATCTATTTTAAAAATTATAAAAAAAAAATCGCTCTGTAGGTTATGGAGGGAGTCAAGAGTGCTGGGAGGCCAGTGTGGAGAGGGAGGAATTCCTGGGTGATTACCCCAGGATTCTGTTGGATTCTTAACCCAGAGCCTGTGGGCATTGTGGCCTGGAGCAGAAACAACATTTTCCTATGACTTGGTTTTCCTGATTTTTCTTTCAGTCTCTCTGAGGATGAAGAGGATGAACTGTTTAAAGGGACAACTCTGAAAGTTCCCAGGCCCAAAGCACAGGCTGAGGAGGAGGATGAAGACGAGGTGGTAAGGAAGTCCCAGGCGCTGCCAAGTCCTCACACTGCTCCCTGGGGGCCCTTCCCTGCTGGCTGTGAGAAGAGGAGTGGAGTCTGTTGGTGGCCCTCTCCCTGGGCTCTGTGCTCAGGGCCCTGTGGGAGCAGGCTTGGGGTTGGGAGGGGGCAGCTCTGTAAGCATGGTGGGGGTGGTCAGATACCACTTTATTCTTGACAAAGGACCACAGTCTCCATTCATGCAGCAGTGGTTTCTACTTTAAGTAAAGAAAGTCGGGCTGCTTCGTCCTGTACTAGAGTGCTGAAGCCTCAGGCTTCCTCAGCTCTGCTAAGGGATTATATTTTAGAATTGGAAAGGACTTTGATGATCTTCTTGTCTGGCATCCTCATTCACAAACAGACTGAGGCTCAGAAGGATGATTTACCTAAAGCCAAGAGTGAGTTAATGCAGAGCCAGGACTACAACCCCAGGCTCCTAGTAAGACCACCTGTTTCTAAGCATTTTCTGCTTCATCAGCCTGCTTTCCAATCAGCTGCCTTGTTTTGTCACAACATCCCTGGGCAGAAAATGGGTTAAGCCCTGATAGCGTAGCCTCACTTCTCGGGAACTACTCTGGCCCATGATCAGTCTTCACGGGACCATCCAAAGGGAAGGCCACCAGAGCAGAAGGTACCTTAGTAGAGGACACTCAGTGTGCCTTCTCCAGCATCAATCCCCGCTGCCCCCATGGGACCTGTTCCCTGCCAATCCGGAAGAAGAAGGCCAGGGGCTCAAGTCATGAGAAGAGAGGAGAGTTTCCTCGGAGGCCCCTTAATCCCCCTTATCCTCCTACCTGATTGGAGGGTGTGAGGGAGGGAGGGAGACTAGGGCTAGGAGGCTGTGGCCCTGGGTTCCTGGGGTTTCTTCATCTTGGGATTCTCCACTTGGTCATGTGGCCAAGCCTCTGAACTCGACTCTCTCTCAGATGGTGGGGCCGCGTCCAGAGCCAGACAGACCGCCTCAGGCCACAGCGTCATTTTTTCAAATGTGATTGTATTCTTCCCTGCTTCCCTTCATCCTCCTGCATCCTCTTCCCTGAGGGCTGTCTGCTTCTCTGTTCCTTCATCCTACTCCCACTTTGCCCTTTGACCCTTCCTTTCTGACACGAAATGTGTAAGTTACCACATGAGAGGAAACCTGTCCAATCAGTACACGTTTCTTAAATAAATGACAAAATTAGCCAAACAAAGTTGGTCTTCTTGTTTCTGTGTTGAAAGATTGCCTCCCTTCTCTGACTGCTTGTCTCAGCTTTTCTGGAAGCCTAGGGTTTGCTGGCCTCAGGGTTGGTCCTTTCAGTAAAACCCTAACCAGCAACCTCCCTTCCAACCTGGAGCCGGGAACAGATGCTGGTCACTTTACCTTGCCCAGGCGGGAAGTCCATCTGGTGGTGCAGGGACAAGTGAGGACTGACTGCTCTTTCCTGTTTTGTCAGAGCATGAAGGGACGCCCGCCCCCAACACCCCTTTTTGGAGATGATGATGATGACGAGGACATTGACTGGCTGGGATGAAGACCCAGGAAACTGGTGCAAAGGTTTCTCTACCAACCTTTCCCTAAGCATGATTTTGCACATCCAGCCCTGGGTCTAGACGAGCCACAGGGTGAGGTGAAGGTGAGCATCCTGAGGACAGTAGTTCAGATATCTGAGTTAGCCGATTTCTGAGCTCCCGCCTGGCCAGGTGAAGCAGAGTGTGAACCTGTCTTCAGAACGCTGGGGTTGTCAGCAGCCCGCCATGGTCCTGCCTCAGAGTCCCCCATGGAAGAAGGGCTGGGGGGCTCCCCTTCAGCCAGTCCCTACAAGAGTCCTGCCCACTCCCAAGCTTTTTATTCTCTGAACTCTCAGACTGATCTGCCTCTCAGTACTCAACTGTGTCCCAGCAACAAGACCGTCACCTGGGGTTAGGTCTCCCTGGTAGAAGCGAGGGTGGAGTATACCATCTAAACCCGGTTCAGTTAACAGCCTTGCCTGCAGTCCTGGGACATATATCTTTTCTCTGCCTTAAAGCTGATATAAGAGGGTCAATGAATATTTGAAATTAACAAAACTAAAATAAATGTTTGCAATGAAACTTGACTCAGGGTGAAATCGAATTTGGTTCTGAGGGCAGTCTGTGCTCTCTGGGAATCTAAGGGTAGGAGCTGTAACAGATCTGGGTTGGTTAACATGCATGAAAGCATTGTGACATGTTCCCTTTGGTACTTAACCCTGGAACTTTTAGGCTTTCAAAGAAGGTCACCACTCTGCTATCCCAGCTCATCCCAGCTACTTTAAGGCTCAGGGCAGCAGGGTTGTCTGAGGACCAGTCCTGTCATCCACTGGCTCCTGCAGGTGTAGTCCTACACCCTAGGAAGCCATGCAGAGAAGGTGGGAGGGTCCCTGTGTTCTCTTGTCATCCATGATGGCACCTGAAAGATTGAGTCTTCACTTTGAGAGCACCTTCCATTCCCTCTGAGTTTAGGCCCAGGACTAATGTAGGGAATACTGAGAAAATATCTGTGGTCATTTTACTTATTCCAGGATTTTCTAAAGACCATGCAGCAGGTCTTCAAAAAGTAGAATAATTTTTGTTTGTTTTTGTTTTTTTTGCAGTACGCGGGCCTCTCACCGCTGTGGCCTCTCCCATTGCGGAGCACAGGCTCTGGATGCACAGGCTCAGCGGCCATGGCTTACGGGCCCAGCCGCTCTGCGGCATGTGGGATCTTCCCGGACCGGGGCACGAACCCGTGTCCCCTGCATCGGCAGGCAGACTCTCAACCACTGCACCACAGGGAAGCCCAAAAAGTAGAATAATTTTAATAAAAATGTTCCCTGATTTAAAATGTTTATAAGATAGGAACCTGAATTCCACTCCATCTGACCTGACATCGTCCTTTTTGATGACAGCTTTGAGTGTGTCTCCCATTTGTGGGCCTGGGAGGCAGTAAAACCTACCATTTACTAAACTTTGTTGTTCAACAAATAGGCACTGTTGTGGAGTACTTTACCCAGACTGTCTCACCCCCAGCAACCCTTGCAGGAGACACTGTTGTCCTTGTTTTATAGAGAGACTGAGGCTTAGAGAGGTAAAGTAACCTGTCCAAAGTTACATAGCTAGTAAGCAGCAGGACAAGAATTCAAATCCTGATCATTGGATTCCGGAGCCAGGGCTCTTGGCCACCCCAGCAGCATTCATCTTGGGTTGAGGGAGGAGGGCAGTGATGTTTGTCAGAAATACACGCTCAGCCTCAACCCTCATCTGAGTTGATGAACAGACTCCAGCCCAGGCTGCCTGGCTCTGCATCCTAGCTCTGCCACTTATTAGCTGGGTGACTTTATTTAACTTCTGTGTGCCTAAGCTTCCTCATCTGTAAGACAAGGACAGAAATAGTTTCTACCTTATTGTGGGGATTAAATGAGTTAATATTGTAAAGTGCTTAGAACACTGCCTGGCACATAATACGCACTATATAGGTGTTTGTTAAATTAAAAAAAAAACCAAGTAGAGAAAATACCACCTTTTGTGATTTGGCTCTGAAGAACGTTGACTGTGCCTACTTAACTTGGCCATATAGTCCATTTCTCTAGAGCATAGATTTTTTTAAAAAGCCCTTCATGCTGTGAAAGCCTCAGATGTATTACCACATTTAAAGAGACTATCAGGGGCTTCCCTGGTGGCGCAGTTGTTAAGACTCCGCCTGCCAACGCAGGGAACGTGGGTTTGAGCCCTGGTCCAGGAAGATCCCACATGCCGCGGAGCAACTAAGTACGTGTGCAACTACTGAAGCCCGCATGCCTAGAGCCTGTGCTCTGCAACAAGAGAAGCCGCCGCAACTAGAGAAAGCCAGCACACAGCAACAAAGACCCAACGCAGCCAAAAATAAATAAATAAATTTATTTAAAAAAAAAAACTCAAACTGAAGAGGTTGCTGGTCACCCACCTATGGAGAGTCTTATCTCAGCAGTGCCCAAGGGCAGGGGTGGAGCCTTAGCTGGTCAGGACACATATGTGGATGCCAGAGCCTCCATCAGCAAGACAAGAAATCTTATACTTGTTGTGACGCTGAGCAGCTTTCTAACTCTGCTTATGTGGGGAGAATGCACTGACTGATCAATACTGAAGGCGTCACGTGCTATACTTTGTTACAGCTATTTCTTACTGTAAATTTTTAAGTGGTTTTGATATATTTTTGCTTCTGCCCTCAGGGAGAGAAGGTGCTAATAATTGTGCTGACACGGGCGTTTATAGTCCATGTGACATTTTTCTCATAGCAGGTTCACCATCAGTGTCTGTTACATGCACAAAAGAATGGTTTGTTGACTAGGCTGGCATTGGGGGTGTCTGCCCGAGGGAATGGTGTTTCAGGGCTGGGTTTCGCTGAGCACAGAGTTGTCCTCTTAGCAGACAGAGACTCAGTCTTTGGACAGCCCTACTGCCAGCACTACCAGGCAACTGGCCCCACTCAGCCCCTGCAGTTGTTATCAGGGTTACATGAGCTTGCTGTGTGAATGAGGGGAAACAGAAAAACAGTCACAGACTATTTAAAAATATATATTTATTAAAATATATTTCTTTTTAAATTCTCAAAGCTTCAGACGATCTTTCTTCTAGCCCACGAGGTACTTGAATGTAGACATTACAGTATACAGCAGTGATTTTCTCTCCCTGGGTCTTTTCTTTCCTTTTCTTGAAAGTGAAAAGGTTCACATATCTGAAGAGCCCCACCTAACTCTACTAGTGCAATGCTTTGGTTTGACTGCTTTATTGCATCTTCAGTCAGTACCCCCTGTGGCTTACTCAGTATTTTAAATGGATGAATCATGTTTCCCTACCAGATCATTATGGGTGAGCAGTAAGTAATAAATAAAGAACATTTGTATTGAATATTATTCAGTGCAGTTCTTGGTTTTGCATAGAAGGAGGATCAGGATAAGAGGGGGGAATTAAGGCCATGAAGAGCCCCCTGACACCTAAAGCCATTAAAGTATCATCTTCCTGCAGGCAGTGCTGTCTGATGGGAGGAGCTCACTCTATTTGGAGGATAGGTCAAAGCCTTGCTGACAGTCCTGCTTTTCTGCCTTTAGTCTGCTGTCACTCTCCCCCCAAGAAAGGGAAACAGGTCCTGCAGATGCTGCCATCATCATGAAACCTGCCCCCCGGGTTCTGGTCTCTCCGTCCACCCTCTGGTCACAGCACCCTTCTTAAGGCACAGAGACACTATGCTTGGGCCCTCTGCAGCCTGGCTGAGGAGCTACAGTGGCCTCAACTCCAGGGAGCAAGTGCTGGCTTCAGCTGAAAGTTTCCAGGAGCTGGGGATGCCGTGAGAACAGCCAACAGAAGAAAAAGGAGATGTGGGGCTGGAAGTTCAATGTCTGGAAGGAGGGGCCCCAGCTCTCTCCAGCCCCCAGAGCCTGCACAGCTGTCACCAGCTAAGTCATGCTGAGAAGTGGATAGGCTAGGTAGTAGCCCACACCTGAGCCCAGGACCACGCCGAAGAAAATCCAGGTGTTGTAGGACATAACAGCCAGCATCATGAAGTAGCCGATGACCACCTGAGCGACATGAAGTAGCGACTGGCCGAAGTGACACAAGAACCACCTGGATAAAAAGGAGAGCCAAGTTAATGTTGGTAATGAGCTGGAAGCTAGGAGTTGGTGTCAGGGAGTAGAAAGAGCAACTGAGTTACAGGACTAGCTTATTTATAATTTGTATGCTCAACCCAGGAGAGATTTCTTTTTAAAGAGACATATCAGAAAACAGTGATTGAGAGGGGAAGAGGGATCTGTGCAAGGAGTTTAGGATAATCACTTCTCCACCACATTTAGCTCTGAGCTTCCTGGTATCCAGGGCAAAAAGGAAAAATGAGATATGTAATCTGTCACATCTGACAAGGGATAATACAAAATCATCAGTAAGGCAGATTTTTTTTCCCTGAATCTACTGTGAGAGGCAGTATTACAATGGAAAGAGCATGGACTTTGTTGACAGATTAATTCCTAGCTCTGCCACTTACTAACTGTGGCTTAGCACAAATGTCTTAACCTATTTGAACTTAAATTTCCTCATCAGTAAAACAGGTAAGAAAATACGTCCCTTGCAGCGGGGTTGTGACTATTTGAGGCACTCATGTAAGAAACAGGCAGGCCCGTTAAGCACAGCTGGAGCTGCAGAGAGGGCAGAAGGGGGATCCTAAGTGGCTGTCCTATCAGAACAGGAAGGGAAGAAAGGAGAGAGAGGCCACCCCCGCCTCCACCACCAAGCTGGATATGTTGCTGACAGCAATTCTTATTTGTGGGGGGACAGCCACAGGTCCCATCTTGGGTTTGGAAGCCTTAGTGACCTAAGGAAGCCTGCTGAGATTTGGGGGAGGGCTGGGTGGACACCCCTGTTGCTAGACTGAGGCCTGCACCAGAGTCCTGAAGATTGGAGCCTCCCACGTGGCTGTTCAGAGAGCTCCAGCCTGGGCATTAGGAGACCTGGGCTCTAGCTCACGTCACTACTTACTAACCGTAAGCACTTCAGCAAGTCCTGGTCCTTCCCTGGGCGTCAATTTCCTTTCTGGGAAGTGGGGTTAAGTGCCCTGTGGGCCCAGGCTAGCTCTCAGGGTGAATGTGAGGACTCTGCCTTCCCCCCTCCCAACCCCCGCCGTCCCGAGCCTGTTACCTGAGGCGGGTTCTGCTGACGTGGGGGGAGTCTGAGCTTGTAGAATGCTGGTCTGTCTCTTCAATGAGCTGCTGGCTGGTGGAGATGGACAGGCTTGTCAGGGCCTGGTGGAGCAGCCTGGCTTTGCCAACCTTGATGCCTTCATACAACACAGCCAGGAGCAAGATGACCAACACCGAAAGGGCCACGCCTGTCAAAGGAGGCTGGGTTACAGAGGCCCAGCCAGGCAAGCACTGCTCCTCTTCTGGCAGCTTCCCCGGGGAACTGGCACAGGAGGCAAAAGGGTACCTCCCCCAGCCACTGTGAATCCATTCCTTCTCCCTCCCTCTCTCATCTTCTTCCCCACCCTCGCTGGGCTCAGAACTTCCTGTTGCTTTCCCCCTCCAGCCCTTTCTTGATGGGGGTGGCCTACTGGAGTGTGGCTTTGAGATCACGAAGAGAAGCTGCCCGGCAAAGCTGGGGGCCGGTGCCGGGGGTGGGGGGGATCGGCGGGAGCATGGTGAGGGGCTTGGTGGAGGGAGAAGCCATCTGTGCCCCACTGCTCCAGCTGCGCCCCAGCAGGCAGCCCAAGTCTCTGTGCTGACTTCTCGTTAAGGAAGAAGCATGTATAGCAAGTTCCTGTTTACGTGTGCATATACAGAAAAGTCTGGAAGGAAGGAGATACGATGAAGGAGTCATAATTATCTCAGCAAATTAGGATACAGTTTTTTATTTTCTGTTCACCGAATTTCCCTAAGTTTCTACTGTGTACTACTTTTGTAATAGTGGGAAGAAACCAGCTATTTTACAGAAAACATTAAGTGCTTACTAGAACTGCTGTGCAAAATTAACTGCTAATTGCTACTTCTCTTTTACAAGTGGAGGGATACTAAGTGGTCCAGCTATAGTATTCTGGGGGGCCTCCAGGAGGAAATCATCTGCAAAAGATGCAGGTTTTTGAAATATAAAATTACAGGTAATTGCATGCACATGGTACAAATTCAAACAGTACAAAAGGGTATACAGTGAAAAGTAAGTATTCTTCCCAGCCTAGTCTCCCAAAACTCCAATGCCCCTGTCTAAAGCAGCCTCTGTGTATATAGCTTTCCAGGGATACTCAATGTATATATAAACCTCTGTCTAAATGACAGCACCCTATCTGTGCATACTCTGCAGCATCTGACATTGTCATCCAACTGTACATCGTGCATGAGTTCCCCTTAGTTCACACAGATCTACCTTATTCTCTGGCTTCGTAACATCTGTGATAGATTAGATTCTCCAAAGATGGCTACCTCACTGTATCTCACCCCACATGTTCATCTTACAATGTCAACACTCCCGCCATCAAGTGCTGTGGTCCACGTTCCCTCCCCTTTAGCCTGAGAAGACCTCTGTGACTGCCTCAAGCAGTAAAGGTGGAAGTGATGTTCTCTGATTTCCAAGGCTAGGTCTTAAAAACTAGGCATGAGTTTTTGTGGGGTTTTTTTGTTTTTTTTACCTTGTTCTCTTTCTTTTCTTCCCCCCACCCCACCTTTTTCTCTTGGGACACTCATTCACTCTTGGAACCTAGCCGCCCTGCCACAAGGACCTCAGCTAACAACACCTGCTGAGAGTCCCAGCTTACAACCAGCACCAATCAGTAGACATGAGAGTAAGTCTTCAAGATGACTCCAGTTCCAGCCACTGTCTGATTATACCTGCATGAGAGACTTTGAGTGAGGCCTGCTTAGCTGAGCCCAGTCAACTCATAACCTTGAGAAAGAATAAAATGACTGCTGTTGTTTTTAAGCCACTAGGTCTACCCCACAGTAGATTACTGGAGTGGTAACAAATTGTAGGGAGGGCCATAGTTTATTTGATCAGTACCTGCAATGATGGACATTTGGGCTGCTTCCAGTCTATTTTTATTTTATTTTTTTGAAGGTACTCAACAAAATTTATTGAATGAATAAATTAAGAACTAAGAATTGACACTTCCAAAACACTGCAGTCTTTAAAATTGTTTTAAATGGACCTCAGCTGTGTAGAACTGGATTATTCATAATCTTTGCCTTTGCCACTATCATCACTGATGTAAGAACAGTCCTCTTGTAGTCACTTGTATTTTACAATCTGCCTAGCAAGCTATAGTTAACAAAATCACATGTACTATTTCAAAATAACTTGAGAAACATGTATTATTTCTATTAACAGATGTAATAACAGACTTCAATGCACTAAGTAACTGAATAAAGCTACTCAGCTAGGAAATAACATATGCTACTCTGTTTGTAATGCCTGTGTTCCTTCTACTAATGTTACAATGCCTTTCATAGTCCATTCCCAGGTTTTAGAGATCCTGGTAGGTGGCTGATGTGTATTGAATATTGTGATCAATGCAATTTCCATCCATAGGTTGCCAGCAGAGATTATAAAACCAGAAAGTAAAAATGGCGACACGTGGAAGAACACAAATATGAATCAGGTCTAAAGGTATATAGGAGGAGAAAGTAGAAAGAGCTAGAAAGAGCTAGAAGGATTGGAGAGAATGGGCAAATGGGAGATGTGGGCTCCTAACAGAGATAACTGGATCATGGGAGTGAAAGCTCTCATCTCACCAGCCTATTTTTTAAATGCAAGTACTTAAGTGGAAATAAAACTCCATCATGAATTAGTGCCCGACTCTGCCTTTGCAAGTTAAAGGAATACTCTTCTCATCTGAGGTCAACGGCTGCAGCAGCTACTCTGGGCTTCTGATCTGATGCTGGACAGTGAACCCTGTATAAGGGAGGTGCTAAGAGGTAACAAGAGGCTTTGATCTAGTTCTGGCTCTGATGCTTACTTACTCTGTGTGACCCTGGACGAGTCTTTTCCCCTCTCTGGGCTTCAGTCCCCTCCCCTGTAATAGAGGGGAAAGCTGCACCTCCTAGCCTCTCTCTGGGCCTTTGTGAGCATCAGTGAGATAACAGAGCCCTTTGCAATCTGAAGGGCAGTGGTTCCAAATGGAATTATAAATGCAAAGTTCCCACTCAATGTTTATGCAAGAGGAGTCAGGATCGCTAAACTGTCCACCGAGAATAACAATAACGAGAACCCAGGTTCCCACTGCCTGGAGGTACAAGGCTTCCCAATTCTTACCTGCAGGACTGTGGACACTCCAGAAATCAAAGAGAAGCACTACCTCATCTGAGAAGATGAAATGCATCTGAAAGAGAAGGGACTGCATCACAGGGGGCTTAGGGCAGTGGAAACTGTGTTCCCTAATGCTCTCCAGCAACCTCTTGTAAAGGCCCAGGAAAATGAGGTCACTGGACTTAAGTGCTGGAAGGGCCATTAGGGGTCATCAGGGCCAAATGAGGCCAGATAAGGCAGGGACTTGCCTAGGGTCCCACAGTGGGTCAGCAATACAGCTATAGTTGAGCTGGCCCTGTTCCAGGTAGAAGTAAGGTGTTGGTGGGGAGTTGCCCATCCTCACTGGGCCAATTGGGTCACAGTGCTCTCAGGTCATGCTGAGATGACTCCCCTGTGCCCTCCAAAGCCAATGGGAGAAGCACTAGACTGAGGAATGACTACCTCTTCTTACCCCCTGGGCCCCAGCTGTTCTGCTCCAGCAATGTTTATCATGAAAGGGCCCAGGGACAGCTGTCTTCAGTCTGTACCGCCCACCTGTTGGCTTGAAATTCACTAAACATTTGCTGAGCCTAATTGTGTGCCCAACATTATGGACAAAGGTTAATGTCTCTGCCCTTGATGAACGCACAGTCTTATAGAAAGAATGAAGGTAGAAGCAATGCGTGCACAGCATCTGTCTGAAGGCTCTTCTTGAAAAGCAGCTGGTCCACCCTGTGTTCAGGGTGGCATCAAGGGCTTTTCATATATTATCTCATTTCACCAGTCTTCTGTGTGACAGGGCCAATTAGATCCAGCTTACAGGAAGGAAAACGGGGAACCAGGCTCTGAAAAGTTAAGTAATTTGCTGAAGGTCACAAAGCGAACAAGTTGGCAGAACTGGGATTCAAACTCGAGCCTAGTTAGATGCAAAGCCCTATCCATCTATGCTGCCTCTCAATGACCAAGAAAGGAGAACAAGATGGGAACTGAATGGTGATTCTAAATGCCCGTACCAGGCTTAATGACTATGTTTGGCAAGGTTAAAGCCAGAGAGATCAATCAGTTCACCCTCTCAAGGAACAGAAGTTTCCCTCTTGTCACAACGTAAGACCTCAGCCAGCAGAAGCAGCTCTAGAAACACTGTCAGTGGTCACCCAGCTGAGGAGATCCTGGCTGAGCTGGGGTCAGCTGGTGGAAGCCTTTGCCTTCAAAGACAATGGCCAAATATTAGAATCCTCAAACGCCAGAGCTAGAAGTGTCCTCAGAAAGTTGTTTTTTTTTAATTGAGATATAATTGACAAATAACATTAGTTTCAGGTGTACAACATGATTCGATATATGTATATATTGCAAAATGATCACCACAAGAAGTCTAGTTAACATCCATCAAGACAGTTACAATTTTTCTTTCTTGTGATGAAAACTTTGAAGATCTACTCTCAGCAACTTTCAAATACACAGTATTATTAACTAGTCACCATGGTGTTACATTACATCTCCAGGACTTAATTATTTTCTCAGAGAATTTTTAGTCCCCTGGTTTTCACTTTTTTTCCACGGGACACCAGCAAATAAAATCTTCCTTGTAACTCCAGTATATAAAACGCAGGGCTCTGGGTGAAGAGGGGAGAGACATGGGAGCTCTGCTGAAATTCAGTGTGGAAAACATTGATCTAGTCCAATTCTAGTCCCTTTCTAACCCCTTCTCCTTTGCAGATGGGGAAAAGGAGTCCCAATAGGGGAATGGATTTGTCCGAGACCTCATAAGACGAAAATGGAAACCTAGGCAGTCTTTTAAAAATCCTGTTGAATAATTTTAAAATAAAAGTAGCTTTTTATCTCCCTAGTATGAAAGTGATACTGGCTCAATGTAGAAAGCTGAAACAATACCAAAAAGAAAGTAAAACTCATTTTGAGTCCCACTACCCAGGGACATGCCGTGTTAAGATTTCAAAGAGAATATCAGTTGAGGTGGCAAAATGTTCACAGAAGATTAATACGCAGAAACAAACGGGTACGAATAATCCTGTGAAATTCCATTTATACTGGAGGTGCGCTCATGCAATTTCAGAAGCCTCTGGCACCATCTCTGCAGGTGGGGTGGAGGGAGGTGCTTCTACCCCTTCTCTGAGTTCATGTGATAAAGCAGTTGGCATGACTGGAATGTCCCCTGTGGCTAATTAATCAGAGAGGTTCCATAACTGGGTTCCTTCTGTCATCCTTGGGCCTGAGCCAGCTATCTCTGGGGCCCCAAACAGTTTTTGCAATAGACCTGAACACCCACCAAACAGTACAATTAATTCAATCAATAAGCATTGCTGTGCTGGGGATGCAGGTGCTGGAGATAGAGAGATAAATGAGGCAAGTCCTTGGCCCCCAAGGAGCTAGCATCTGTTACGGGAGAGGGAGTGAACAGATATTACAACGGGGTGTATGTATTCAGCAAGGGGGAGAGGCACAGGGGAGCCAGCTGGGGTACTGGGGATGAAGACCCCTGGGGGACACCTAACCCATCCAGTGAGGCAGGTGGCTAGGACATCTTCTGAAGCAGGAGGCAGCTAGGGGAAGATGGACAGTCCAGTATTTCCAAGCTGAAAGTGTCCATACAGAGTGTCCACCCCACTGGGGAGTAAGGAGCCAGGGAGGGACAAAGACTCACCTCTCTTGCCTTTTCACAGCAGACAAAGATTCAAATCAGCACACCCTGACTTGGAGCTGCAGTTTTCAGTTAAATAGTCCCATGGTCAGATATGCAAGGGGCGGGCCTCTCATCCTGTTTCACTGCTTAGGATAAATCCGGGCCTCCAGTAGCTGAGTTATCTGCTCCTTGTTCAGGGCCCCACCCTGCTAGGGAGGGGCTGTGGTGAAGAAGAGAGCAATCATGGGACTTGCTTTCTTCTTTATTTTCTCATTTGGGGTTACTTACACTTTTGCCCTCAGTTATAACCCGAAGAGTTTAGAGGAAGATTAAGGTCGCTGTCCTGCCGCTGACTGGGGATTTTTTTTTTTTTTTAATTATTTGGCCGCGCAGAGTGGCATGTGGGATCTAAGTTCCTCGGCCAGGGACGGAACCCACGTCCTCCGCATTGGAAGCGCAGAGTCTCAACCACTGGACCACCAGGGAAGTCCCTGGGTAACTTTTCACATAAGCTCTTCCCATCCGTTTCCCCTTTTAGAGGACCGGCAGGAGGTGGGTGTGTGCGTTTGACTAAATGACGTGCATTGGCTTCCTGAATCTTCAATTCTTCGACATTCTTCATGGGATGAAGAAAATTGCGTATATGATTTATTCAAAGACCAAAGAGGTTTGCAAGCTGTCATTCTCTCCAGCCCAGGTGAACTCTACCAAGAAAACTAGTTTATCTGAAACGCTATTTCTAACCCAAGTGTAGGGAAGATGGAAAGTAGCTGGCTCTGGGTTTTTTTTTCCCCAAAAGAATCAGACCACGAACTTGCCAAGACAGGGAACCGGCCCGGGGGTGTGTGCGCACCCGGCCTCAGGCTGAAATGCTCCGGGCATTCCCTCTTCGTGGGAGCCTTCCCAGAATCTCTCCCAAGTCACTGCGCCCAGAGCTGGGGACCCTCAACTCCGTCTTCACCCACCGCGCCCCGACCCTCAGCTGCCCCACAGCTGCGCGTAATGACTGCTCGTCGAGCCGGACTGACTCCCAGCAGGAGGGACAAATAAAAAGGAAACCCCAAAGATGCGGCCGGCGCTGCCTCTCGCGTGCCCCCAGCCCTGTTCCCGCGGTTGACAAGGTTGCCAACACACCCCCTCACCAGCCCTCGGCCAGGGGCGGCGGGCACCTCGGGATGCCAGAGGTCGGCTGCTCCTGGGACCCCGCCCCAGCGCCCACCCCGCGTCCGCTCCTCTCGGCGGCGCCCGGACTCACCGCCATGGTGAGCAGGCTGGGCGGCCAGGCCCCGGAGCCGCCTCTGCTCGCTCGGGTCTCCGGGCTCCAAGTCCCGCCTGCAGCCGCCGGGATCGCAGCAAAGGCCGCGCAGTCACGTGGCCGGGGCGAGGCGCGCGCGGGCGCCTGGGAGTTGTGGTCCCCACGGCGCGCCGCACTCAGCGCGTCCTCGGGCGCACCCACGTGCCGGACCCCCTGCCGAGCCCCAGGTCCCAAGCCAAGCGGGTCGCTGGGCCAGAGGCGCCAGCACAGCGGACTCCCTCCTGCCTTCCGTTTGGCCCCATTCTGTTTTGCACTTGACTTCGCAATTATCATAAAAAGATTTATTGCTTGTTATAATAAACCGTACGAAGCTTAACACATGTTGAGTTATATATTGAAGAGTCCATCCTATGGACTTAATAGAAACAAATTAGAAGTAAATTAAAGAAATTATGCCCTAGGCTTTTAATGTAGCCATTCTTCTTTTTTTTTCTTTTCCAATCTGATAAGTGAAAAGCAATACACAGTTGTAAATTTAATTTGTATTGCTTTGATTACTAGGATGGGAAACTTTTTTCTTATTGGTATTTCTACTTTTCTGTATTGTTTGTCCATTCCACCCATTCAGTTTTTTGCGGAAGTTTTATAGGGGATGAGAGACTTTTAACAGTATTTAATTTAAAATACATTTAGTATCCTAAATATATTTAGAAGAACTCTTTGCCAGTCCTTCTATGAGGAAAGTGGCTTCTTAGAGAAACCTTTCCAGAGACCTTGAACCTTACTAGCAAACCTTGAACCTGGAGTGTGACCTCAGTTCAAATCCTGAGCCAGCAAGAACTGGCTATGGGACCTCCAGCAAATGGCTTTATATTTTGAGCCTTGGTTTCCTGGTCAGTCAGTAAAATGGAAAGAATAGTAGAATCTATGTCATAGAGGTACTGTAAGGCTTAAATGAAGTCTTGTGTGTTAAATTATCAGCATAGAACCTGGCAGTGGGAGCTTGCTCAGAAAATGATAGCCATTGTCATCGTTAGCAGCAAATATTTCTGTTCTGTTGTAACTGAGTGGGACCCTATGGGGCCTTCCAGGGACAGACCCCTCCCAGCATGTCCTCTGTCTGCCTCTTCTTTGTAGAAAAGCTTTAGTCTCCTAAGCCTCCCCTGACTCAAGAATTAGTGATTGAAAGGGTGAACATGTAGTGACAAAAATAGCAGTTGGGCCAGGAGAAACAGGTAAGAATTTAAACAGTAAATCAGCCATGTGGCAGTCATAGAATCTTTTTAATTCCTCCCTGAAGTACCTAGATAACAGTATCTGATGCAAATTTCTTGAGTTGTTTTACCCCAACTAACAGAAGTTGACTACTAGATGATCGTGAGCATGGAACCCCCAGACCCACTGGAGCCTGAGGATTAATAATGTTGACCCCTGTGACACCAACCTGTTACCTCACCATCAACCAATCAGAGAATTGTGCACCAGCTGATCACACACCCTGCGATGCCCCTCCCTCACCTTGCCTTTAAAAATGCTTCCCTGAAGCCCATCGGGGATTTTGGGTCTTTTGAGCGTGAGTTGCCCTGTTCTTCTTGCTCGGCCCTGCAATAAACTTATGTCTGCTCCAAACGCCGACGTTTTGGTTTCTTTGGCCTCAGTGTGCGTCAGGCACACGAACTTGGGTTCAACAACACTAAGAGAGGAAGCCACTTCAAAGGTCAAGCCACTTGCTCAAGGTCACACAGCTTCTAAGGGCCTCAATCTGAAAGACAGTGAGGGTTGAGGGAAATCAGGGATTGGGGCAGCCTCGGGGAAAGAGTACAGGGCCAGCACTGTGAGGAGGTCTGGGAGGGAGGGCCGCTGCTGTCAGGGATGTGCTAGGTGCCATGGAGAAAGCAGTGGGGAGAAGAGGTATTCTTGAAGCATCTGGACTTGAAGGGCTTGGTGATTTGGGTGTAATTTCTCACCTCTCTGGGTCTTACCTGGGCAACAGAAATAAGAAGACTTGACCTTCACACTGGCAGGCACCCATGCACTCCCCCACTCCCCCAAACCCCATCAAAGGATTTTCAACACAGCTTTATTCATTTACTATTTTTGTTAGCTTTGTTACAATCTGATGACCTTCACACTTTGTTCTCACTTCCTCGGGTGTGTTACGATTCTAACAGTCCTGAAGTTCTGAAGTGCCCCTTTTCTTTCTGAGCCACCAGAGACTCCCCTCCTCTGCCTCCCAGGCAGGGAACAGAATCCCAGCTCATAAGATAATACCACAGATGGCCAAGCCTTGGTCCATGGCAAGAGATTCTTTCCATATTCCGTACTTGACAACCTGTAGACTCCCCTCCTCCCGAGGAGCAACAGAGTCTGCCCTTGTCTTTCCAGTGCACACCCAGAGCCCTGGGACAGAACAGAATCCTCAGCCAGAAAAGATGGTGCTGCCTCGGGTGCCACAGAGATCAGCCAGGGGCCCTTTAAATTGGGTGCTCAGCTCATGCGTGTCAGTTGGTGGAGGGGAAATCCAACTAGTCTTTTCTCCTTTTGAGACTCAGTAGAGGAACTTGAGTTCTCATGAAAAGCCTACATGCACAAAATATTACTTCTGCAGAATATCTGACCTTGATGCACAGATAAGGCTGTGTGACCCCATGGGCACCGCTCTTCCTCTCTGGAATGGATGACCTCTAACTGCCCCTTCACATGCTGATGATCTGCAGTTATAAGTGAGCTTGAGTTTGGGGTTGAACACTCTATGGCTAGGATTTTAGCATGTTTTCCATGTAGCTCCATCCAGCTAACCTCCCCTGTTCTTCCACAAACCTCTAGTATTTTATTTTACTTTGTTTTATTTTATTTTATTTATTTTTTTTGCATGGCGGCTGTGCCGTGTGGCATCCCTAGCTCCCCGACCAGGGATCGAACCCGCACCCCCTACATTGGAAGCACGGAGCCCTAACCACTGGACCACCAGGGAAGTTCCAAACCTACTATTTTATATTTATGCTCTGAGTAGCATAATGTATAATACATACATAATACATAACACAGCATTATGCATCTGGTTGTGCGGCACAGGGAGAGTATGCACATCAGAGGTTGATCAGAGTGTAGAGACAGAGTCTGTGTGTGTGTGTGTGTGTGTGTGTGTGTGTGTGTGTGTGTGTGTGTGGCATGGACTTTGTGAGGTTGGGAAAAGCAGGAGCCAGGCCACTGACAACCTGAAGGCTGTGTGTAAAGTGAGGAACTTATTCTGGGACAGAGAATCACCAAAATGTTTGTTTTTTTAGAAGATGTTGGGGGTAGGAGTTTATTAATTAATTAATTAATTTTTGGCTGTGTTGGGTCTTCGTTTCTGTGCGAGGGCTTTCTCTAGTTGCGGCAAGTGGGGGCCACTCTTCATTGTGGTGTGTGGGTCTCTCACTGTCACGGCCTCTCTTGTTGCGGAGCACAGGCTCCTGGCGCGCAGGCTCAGTAGTTGTGGCTCACGGGCCTAGTTGTTCTTCGGCATGTGAGATCCTCCCAGACCAGGGCTTGAATCCGTGTCCCCTGCATTAGCAGGCAGACTCTCAACCACTGCGCCACCAGGGAAGCCCACCAAAGTGTTTTTAATGTATGTTTTTCTCCCTGCAGTTTCCCTTTTCTTTCCTAAATGTCACTCTTAGTGAAGTCTACCCTGACCACCTGATTTAAAACTACAATCCTTCTTGTATCCTTCACCCTGCTTACTCTCCTTTGTTTTTTTCCCATGGTATGCATCACCGTGTAGCATCCTGTTTAATTTTGTTATTTATTCTTCCTTTCTCTGCACTCATATGCAAGTTCAAGGAAAACAGAGATTTCTGTGTTTTTATTCAAGAAGGCACTCCCAGTCCCGTAAATAGTTCATGTCACAACACAGACTGTCCATTAACAATCATTGAATGAGTGAATGAACCCCAGCAGGCACACGTTCTGTGCTTCATTGCTTCAGAGGAAGGAAGTGGCAGAAACAGAGGCAGCCTCCATGAGAGTGTGGCAGGTTTGGGGCGGTTTGTGGGAGAAGTTAGAAAGTAATTTGTGGAGCAGCATGAGGTAAAGCGGGGTTCCCTTCCCCAACCCACAGAATACCTCAGCCTAGAAGAGGGAGCCTGAAGCGAGGGGCCTCTGGATCACCAGGGGAAGGCCCTGGAGGGAATGGCGACAGACAGGACAGAGGGCCATGCCCCAGCTTGGGGAAGGAGCAACTGAGAGGTCAAGAGACCTTGCAGTCGGAACAATGATAGCAAACCCAAGTGTGGCCCTGCCTCCTAAAATCATGGACCGGGGTAGAGAGACCACCGATCATACAAATAAACATACAACCTGTTTAGAGGGGGTTAAAAAAAGATGAGCGCTTCTTTAGGAAGCCCTGGTCTTGAGTTGTGAAGTCTTAGAAAAACTTAAACAGAGGACAGGCAGGTGGGAGACAGATCCCTGGAGGGCACCCTACCTTTCAGCCCTCTCCTTTGCTCATGTCTGGGCTGTGACTCCCTTTCACCGATCACCTCAGGCGTTTAGATCAGCCTGATTCCTCCTGGGTAAACATGGAGCAAGTCCCCCTGCAATCACTTTCTCTCTGTTTGCAAAGCCTCTCGCTGTTAACCTGGATTCTTGCAGCAATCCAGGGGCCAAAAGGCCAGACGTGGCCACCCAGAGAGGGGATAGGACTTCCCAGGGTCTACAGTGAGTCCGTGGCAGACAAAAGCCCCCCCAACTTGCACCTGGCCCAGCACTGTGTCCCACTGTGGAAGGCTGTGAGCAGCTGTTACAACCTCAGACTAGCATGTGCAGGATGCGGGATGAGACCTCCCCGCAACTACAGTGGGAAAAGGGGCCCCGGGGAGGTGCACACATTTTACCCAAATGTACCTGAGATGCTTCCCGAGACAACCCCAAACAGGGCCTTGAGATCCCATGCTTTACTTGCATGGTGTCTTTTTGTTTGTTTTGTTTTTTGAGGGTACTAAATCGTTTATTGATTACACATGATAATGGATGATACACAAGCTTCATTCCCATCTGTAACTTTATCTGGTACCATAATTCAATTTAGATAGTTTGCATGGGATGTGCCAACAATCATATGAATAACAAAAAAATTCCATGACTTTGCTTGGGTGACCCTTTTAATGGTGAACTCCGGGTTACACTACACCAAGGTTTCTGAAGACAATGGCTTCTCCATCCAAGCAGGTTGTAATAGAACCTGGCATCACCCTGAAGGAATTCTTAGTTCACACTGTTGGGGTAGTTTACCAAAATGGCCTCAGAGTAGACTAACTTTACGCAGCGCATTAAAAAAAAAAAGACACATTTATTCAGTGTCATGATCAGACTATTACACTGAGCAATCAACAGCATGGGTGCAAAAAAAAAAAAAAATCTACATTAAAACCCTTCGTTGGAATGCTTGGCTCTTTCCACAGAACATAAACTAAAATAACCTGTTATACAGTTAGTCACAAATACAGTCTTTGAGGGTTTTTTTTGTCCGTACACATGAGTATGGTCTCAAACATGTCTGCTTTGTAGCAGCCAGGCCCTGCCACCACTGTGCTTGGCTGAGTTCACAAATCTGTTCACAAACCTGTAGCTTCCCTGTCACTTGTCTGGCTCTCCTCTCCTGCTAAGCTTTGCAGTTAAAACCTTCTGCCATCGCCATAGCTATTGCTGCTGCTGGAACCACCATAGCCACCTTGGTTTCGTGGTTTGACAAAGTATTGGCCTCCACCACCATAGGGGCCAGAGCTTCGGCCTCCAAAGTTTCCTCCTTTCATGGGTCCAAAATTTGAAGATTGATTGCTGTAATTGCCAAAATGATTGTAGCTTCCACCACCTCCAAAATTGCTTCCATCATTACCGAATCCGTTATAACCGTCCCCACTGCCACCATAGCCACCACCACGGCGGCTGCCACCAAAGCCACCCCGACCTATGAACCCACTTCCGTGACCACCACCAAAGTTTCCAGAACCACTTCAACCTCTTTGGCTGGATGAAGCACTAGCCATCTCTTGCTTAGATAGGGCTTTCCTTTCTCCACAGTTGTGACCATTCACTGTGTGGTATTTCTTTTTTTTTTTTTTTGGCTGCATTGGGTCTTC
Source organism: Delphinus delphis (assembly GCF_949987515.2). NCBI lineage: Eukaryota > Metazoa > Chordata > Mammalia > Artiodactyla > Delphinidae > Delphinus > Delphinus delphis. Next base: position 20,657,438 of record NC_082688.1, read on the forward strand.
GTTGCTGTGTGCAGGTTTTCTCTAGTTGCAACGAGCGGGGGCTACTCTTCGTTGTGGTGCACAGGCTTCTCATTGTGGTGGCTTCTCTTGTTGCAGAGCATGGGGTCTAGGTGCACGGGCTTCAGTAGTTGTGGCACACGGGCTCAGTAGTTGTGGCTCACAGGCTCTAGAGTGCAGGCTCAGTAGTTGTAGCGCACAGGCTTAGTTGCTCCGCGGCATGTGGGATCCTCCCGGACCAGGGCTCGAACCCGTGTCCCCTGCATTGGCAGGCGGATTCTTAACCACTGCGCCAGCAGGGAAGTCCCAATGTGTTCATTCTTGAAGCCGCGGTTGAGGAGGTAACACCTCTAAGAATTCTTAGGCACAGGCTCTCTGCCCAACTTCACAGGGACCCTGGACTTGTCTTGATGGGCTCCTTTGACACCTCTATGAGGTTGTCCACTCCAACTGCCAAGGGCTCCCAGGCCCTGCACACCTGCCTCCTGCAGGAAGACTGAGGGGCCCCGAAGACTTTCCATCAAGTTGAAGTTAGCCCATGATGTCATGTCCCAACAGTGACTCAGAGGCAAATCTAAAAATGAGATAATAAGCAGTTGGTACTTTATTTGTTTGCTCAGACATCTTGTACTGTTTGGTTTGGTATTGCAAAACAAAGAACCACATGGAAGTTGACAGTTCAGGGAGATTTTTTGCTGTGAGTACACAGACATCCAGGCAGCTTTCCCAAACATGCCTGAATGTCCCCTTCTGAGAACTCACAAGTGACTGGCAGGGAGAGGGCAGCAGAGCATTGTGGATGAGGGGCCACCTGTACGTGGATCAGGACGTGGATGTGCGTATGGTGAGTGTGTGTATATGTCAGAGTACGCATGATTGAGCATGTGTGTAACTGTGCAAGTGCATTGGGTAGATTTATGATTCTGTACTTGTGAGTGTGAGTGGCAAGTCTCTGTGTGAGCTAATGTGTGAGTTGAGAATGTGGGGAAATGTTGGACTGATGTGTGTGTGTGTGTGTGTGTGTGTGTGTGTGTGTGTGAACATGTAGGCACTTCAAATGATGGGGGAAAGGAGGAAGGGCTGGGTGCTCACTGTTGGCCATGAGAAAGCCCGCAGGAAGTAAACCTGGGACACGAATGCTGCAGGGTTGACGGGAAACCACCTCTCTGGTCCCTGACTTGGAAAGCCCCAGGGCTGGCACTGCTTCCAGTTGGAGCCAGGGGTTGATTACAATGTACCTCTCGAGATCCAAGGCCAGTCTGTCCAGGTTCCTACTCTCAGACCCGCATTTGAAAGCCTCCTCTTATTTTTTTGTGCCCTGAGACTGTCTCCATCTGCAGGCCCCTGCCTCGTTTGCAGAGGGGGAGATGGGGTTGTCACCTTCCAGAAAGCAGCCTAGAGTTGCTTCTGTATAAGTGGGTTGAGCACAAGAACCAGGCAAAGAGGTCACCTGGCCTGTCTCTCCAGTCACAGAGAGATACCTGGTTCTAGAAAACTATAATCAGAGCTCCAGGGAATTTGAAGGAGCAAGGATACGTCTTTTTCTTTCAGAGGGGTAAACAGTAAGGGATGTCCCCCCTGAACTGAGACTCAGGAGGCCTGACTCCAGACTGTGCTATTGCCCTAGTAACTCAGGAAAGTCATTTCCCTCCTCTGGGTGTCTGTAGGAATAAAGATAATCTACAACACAGAATCTCTAAATTTTCTTCTTTTCCAAGTGGTTAGCACATGGTATTTTAATGATCTGTAAACTGATCTGTCTCCCCCACTAGAACCTAACAGACTGTTCCTGTCCCCCTGACCCCCATTCATACGTTGAAGCCTTAGCCCCCAACGTGATGGTATTTGGAGATGGGGCTCTTAGGAGGTAATTACGTTTAGATGAAGTCATGGGGTAAGGCCCCTATGATGGGATTAGTGTAATTATAAGAAGAGAAAGAGAGACCGGAGCTCTCTTGCATGCGCTCTCTCTGACTCTCTCTCTCTGTCTGTCTCTCTCTCTCCGCCATGTGAGGACACAGCTAGAAGGCAGGTGTCTGCAAACCAGGAAGAGGATTCTCACCAAGAACCAAATCTGCTGGCTTGATCTTGGACTTCCCAGTCTCCAGAACTGCGAGAAATAAAAGTCTGTTGTTAAGTTACCCAGTCTATGGTATTCTGTTATAGCAGCCCAAGCTGACTAATGCAAATGTGGAGTTTTCTTCAGTATTTCCAGGGCTTGCCTGAGTTTCTGGCATATATTTAAGGATGGCAATAGCAATAATGGAATCTAGAGTTATTGTACATTTCCTGTACCTGGTTCTATGCTGACCACTTCACACAGATTATCTTTTCTAATCAGCATAATAACTGATGATGTGGATGCCATGATGATCCCCATCTTTTCAGAGAGGCCAAATAGCTTGCTCAGGACACCCAGCTGGTAAAGGGAAGACCCCAAGCAGTCTGATTCCAGAGGCCCCCTTCTTAGGCATAAACAAAATCACCTTCCTTAGGAGGCATATCACAGTGCTCAATAAATGAGGATTAAATATTGTTTGAGTTGGGCTTCCCTGGTGGCGCAGTGGTTGAGAGTACGCCAGCCGATGCAGGGGACGCGGGTTCGTGCCCAGGTCCGGGAAGATCCCACATGCCGCGGAGCGACTGGGCCCATGAGCCATGGCCGCTGAGCCTGTACGTCCAGAGCCTGTGCTCCACAATGGGAGAGGCCACAACAGGGAGAGGCCTGTGTACCGCAAAAGAAAAAAAAAATATTGTTTGAGTGAAAGAAGCTGTTCCTTGCAGTTGAATGCCCTCCCCTTCCCAGTCTGCCAAATCCCTTTTCAGGGCTCAGTTTCCCTGACTCATAATAAGGACACAGTACTGTCTTGTGGATACCTTTTTTTAAACAATTTTTGGTGCTTTTTCCTTATTCTTACCTTAGTGATCTCTGACTTAGTTCCTATATGCCTTTGTGGGCTCCTCCAGGATGGACCTGTGTCTTACCTACTTCTCTATTCCCAATCCACTACCTAGATGTTTCTAGGCATATGGTAGGTGCTCAGTTGATACTGGGTTGACTGACTAGCAAAAAGCCAAGGGTGATTTCTGAAAATTTCCCCAAAGTGACCACATAATTAACATATATAAAACCATTGACCTATGGAATCATACATGCAGAACAAAATGTGTAAGTAGAGTTATGGGGAAAACACATTTTTCCTAAAGCAACTCTCAGTCTTTCCTCAATTTTGACTTTCAGAAATAATGCATAATTTAATAAGGTATTATTAATTTACTCAGTGAGGTATAATGTACACTTTGATGAGTTTTGACAAATATATACACCTGTAAAACTATCACCCCAAAGAAGATATAAACTTTTCCAACATCCTAAAAAGTTACTTTGTGTCCCTTTCTAGATAATGCTTCCCACCCCTTGCCCTCTACAAAAATTGTTCTGATTTTTATCACTATAGTTTAGTTTGTCTGTCCTAGAACATCATCTAAATGAATCATACAGTGTATACTCTTCTGTATGTGGCTCTTTTCGTAAACCTAATGTCTCTGAGTTCATCCATGATGTTGTCTGTAGTTCATTTTTTACATTGCTGAATAGTATTCACTGTGTGGATATATTATTTCCTGTCAATATAAATTTGGGTTGTACATGAACTATCATGTACAAGTGATTTTGTAGGCTTATGATTTCATTTTTCTTGGGTAAATACCCAGAAGTGGAATTGCTGTGTCAGGCTATTTTCTTAGGTACCCAGAGTCCTTTGTAATTGTTAGAAACAAATTATTTTTCAGAAATGTGACCACTTAACATGGCATATCATCATCATAAGGGCTGGAGATTTCCTGGAGCACGAATGCTTCGTGTTCCTTTAATTGGCACACGAGGCAGTATATTCAGGGCTCTGAGTAGGCACAGAAAAAAGAGAACAGAGAAAGAGTATGACCTGTTCACGGAACTGTATGAAGTTTCTCAGAGCACTTATGGTTTGAGCAGAGCAATGGAAGATGCTAAAATCACTTGGCCGTTGCAGACCTTTGGAGTAAAGACTTCGACAGGATTAAGAGGGACTCAGACCACATGTTGGGTATTGGCTAAGCCATGTCCTACCTGTGTGACCTTATACAAAGTTGCACAACTACCTCTGCATCTCAGTTTCTAGCTTGTAAAATGAGAGGAAACCTTGTGAAACAAAGACAGACATTCTCTGCCCCCTGCACAGGAATGCTGTAAGGATGAGCTAAGATAAAATCTACCTGTCTCACCTTGATAAACTGTAAAGTGCTGTGCAACGTGAGATGGCACCATGTGGGGAGAAGCAGGAACACACACAGAGCTTGCTTTGTGCTCCGATGACTGGCACTTATTGCCAGGAGGACTCAGCTGCCCTTCTTTCAGGAGACTGCGGGCAAGGTCAGACACACGGTGACAGTAACTCTTTGTGAGTTGCCAGCTGGACCCGGGTACCTCTCTCCATTTTGTTCATCTCTGCAATGGGGGACTGTCAGGCTCTTTATTCCTTTACACCTGCAGGAAAATCGTTCCCCAAATCGCAGCCACCTCCCCACCCTCCACACAGTATGTCTTCAACAATTTTGTCCCTCGCTGATCTTTATCACCCAACTTATTCTCGGTCCACCACTGCAGATGACCTAAGGTGACTATTTTATGGAAAGTCTGTCTGGGGTAGTTCTAGCCAAAGACCTCAGGAAGGGATCTTAACTGGAGATAAAAAGGTGAACGCAGGCAACGTCACATACCAGCTGTATTTATTGAGAACTTACCTCTGAGTGCTAAGTGCTCATAACATTTTATGAGTTGGGCACTATTATTACCCTTAGTTTACAGATAAGGAGCATGAGGTAGGACTAGGAGTCTTAGAAACTGAGGATTCCATTGTTGTCACTACCAAGGCTGCTGCCAGGTCACATGATCTTGAGCCTCAGTCTCCCTACCAGTAAGATGACAGTGAGGACTACCTCCCTTTAATTTTAGACATCTTTTCCAGCATCAACATCCTGTGAGTCCGTGTCTGACTTTGAATGAGTCAAATAGCCCCTCTGAAACTGTTTTCTCATCTGTAGAATGGGCAGAACCATCATCACCTGGCTAGGTGCTGCTGTGACAGCGTCCTGTGAAGAGGGAACTGTGCTGAGATACTGCATGTGTGTCTCCTCAGGGCCCCTGAGCCCCTAGGAAATGGTGGGAACCCGTGATGAGCCGGAAACCAGGCACTTCCTTACAGGTTCCCCGTTCACTTGGTCAGGAGTGGATAGAAGAAACAACAGAGATTATGGGACATTTTGCCCTGACAGGATTTTGAGATCAGCTTGTTAAATACTTTCCATTTGATAGAAGAGAAAACTGATGCCAGCAAGGGTAGTGCTTTCTCCAAGGACACTTAGAGAGCAAAGGAAGAGCTGGAATTTGCAGTCCTGGCTGGCTGATGCTGGGTCAGTTCTTCCTGGAGCATCAAGATGCTCACCTGAAGAAGAGAATGCTGCATCACTCCCTGGGCCCCACTCTCTGCCTGGGTTTGCTTCCTGTCTAGCCACATTTCAAGTAATTAATAGTCACGTGTGGCTAGTGGCTGTCGTACTAGATAGATAACTGCAGCTTGAGAGAGACGTGATGCTGTTTTACTGGGGATTGGCCACTGGGTGGCGCTGTTATCCATTTTGATCCGCACTTGAGAAAAGACTCAGACACAGGAGTAAGGCCAAAGCAAGGTATTTATTACCCTGTCCTTGCCTTCCCCTGCCCCTCCCCCTCCTTCAGAAGGCCCACTTACAAAGAACTGCTGCCTAGCCTAGGCACAGACTTCCCAGAGAGCAGTAGGTGAGTTCTCACACGCGGCTGGGGCATCGGGGCAGTTCAGCAGAGCCAGGTGATGGGTAGGGATGCCAGTTGGAGCCAAATGCCCTCGAGTCCTGTCAGGCTTCCAGGTTACACAAGGAGAGGTGCTGTCTTACAGGAAACTTGTGCAGAATTTTACAAAGGAGTTTGGATATCCAAGTCGATGTTATCAAAGCTTTATTAGGAAAAGGCAGAATATACACCTGTGACCCATTTCTTAAGAAAAATCATCTGGAAAGAAGCTAAATAATCTGATAGGAAATTCTAGCTAACCACGAGGTCTTTGGAATTTTAGCCTCTAGGCTCTTTCTTGTGCCAACTTTGCAAACAAGCTTTAATATTTTCTTTGCTCTCTGGTGAGGAGTACAGAAACTCATTACAAATGTACTTTGCATCTAAGAAGACTAAGCCTGCAAATAGAGTTTGCCTAGTTTCACCCTAAGACAGAGTAGTCCATGGGAATTACATTATTCTCAGGCTGAGATAGTCCAATGAATGGGTCATGAATCTGGGTATCCCTACCCATTTTAGAGGCAGCATGAAAAGTGTGAATTGAAGGGCTGAAACACACACAGCCTCGGTACTGTGTCTGCATTCTGATCTATTGGGAACACTGTCCTTCTAAGTTTCTTACCTTTCACTGATCTAGCATGAGATCTGAAACACCAAAAAGACACCACCTTAGGGGCAATACTCTGGATCCCAATTTTTGGAAGGCTGAGGGGGGAATCACTTCCATTCCTCTCCCACTTACGGGTCATTTAGAACACCTGCCACCATCTGTGAAAGAAAGCTCAGTGTGAGTTCCTACCATTTGCACTGTGACCCTTCTCTGAGCTTCTTGTGTTTGCTGGGAGCCCCTGATCAAGTTGAGTTCACTGTTAGGAGGCAGTCTATTTCCTCAAGGCGTGACTCTCTAGGTGTGGCCCTGCAGGTGGACCCAGGGCAGGAGTGGAGCAGAGGAAGGGAGAAGTGCTGGCCAGGGATCTAGGAAGCAGGCTTGTCAACGACCCAGGAGCACTGGAGGCAGAAATGAGCTGTAGCCCAGCCCTGATTTACCATGAGAAGGCTTCCACCTGCCCCCAGGTGCTTCTCCATTGCACACCAGTGCAATGAGCCAAGGCCAGCTGAGGACGTTTGAGGAACAAGGAGGGTGAGGGAAGAGATATTTGAAGGTATGACCTCTGGCAGGACAGTCAACTTCAGTAGGTCTGAAGTGAACATTCCCTGGAGATGGAGCAGGATTGAGAAGCAGAGCAGGATATTGACACTATCTAGACTGGCTTGGCCAGTATGAAAAAAGAATCATAATCCTGGATTCTGAGATACTTTAGGACTCAAACATTCCTTTTCTGGATTTTTAAAACCCAGATCCATGGACTTCTGGGTGTCAAAAAGCCACAGGAATTATATGCAAAATAGTGTGTGTGTGTGTGTGTGTGTGTGTGCATGCAAGCACACAGGGCATTTCTATGGAGAGACAAGCCATAGTCCATCAGACTCACAAAAAAGAAAATGGTAACAGTTCCTGTACTAAAGTTCTCTGTGCAAAAGGGATAAATGAACTCAGGGGGTTGTGAAAAGAATAACTTTGGAAGAATAAAGTTCTTGTTAGAACTTACTGGAAGAATAGGCTTCATGGCAAGACAACGCATATTTAAGATCTGACAACTGTTTAGTAAAGGAACATGCTTTTAAAAAAACAACCAATACCATATTCAGGTATGATTGATATACAAAATGCTGACCATATTTAATGTATACAACTTGGTGAGTTTGGGGATAAGTATACAGCCATTAAACCAACACCACAATCTATGCCGTAAACACATCCATCACCTCCAAAAGTTTCCTCCTGTCCTCTTTGTTATTACTTTTTGTGATATGAATATAACTTAAGATCTACCCTCTTAGCAAAATATTAAGTGTACAATACAGTATTGTTAACTATGGACACTAAGATGTACAGCAGATCTCTAGGACATATTCATGGTGTATAACTGAAAATTTGTATCCTCTAACCAACACCTTCCTGTTTCCCTCTCCCCATAGCCCCTGGCAACCGCCATTCTACTCCATTTCTGTATATTTGATTATTTTAGATTCCTCATATCATGTAGTATTTGTCCTTCTGTGCCTGATTTATATTACTTAACATAATGTCCTCCAGGTTCATCCATGATGTTGCAAACGGCAGGATTTCCTTCTCTTTTAAGGCTGAATAATATTCCGTTGTATGTAGATACCACATTTTCTTTATTGATTCACCCACTAATGGACACTTAAGTTCTTTTTATGTCTTGGCTATAATAATTGTGAATAATGCTGCAATGAACATGTGAATGCAGATATCTCTTCAAGATCATGATTTCAGTTCCTTTGGATATATACCCAGGAGTAGGATTGATGGATCATATGGTAGTTCTAACTTTAATTTTTTGAGGAACTTCCATACTCCTTTCCATAATGGCTGCACCAATTTACATTCTCATCAACAGTGTACAATGGTTCCCTTTTCTCCAGACCTTCACCAACACCCCCCCCTTTTTTTAAACAATAACCATCCTAACAGGTGTGAGATGATAGCTCAGTGTGGTTTTGATTTGCATTTCCCTGATGATTAGTGATGTTGAGCACCTTTTCATATACCTGTTGGCCATTTGTATGACTTCTTTGTAGAAATGTCTCCTCAGATCCTTTGCCCATTTAAAAAATCAGGTTATTTGGATTTTTGCTATTGAGTTGTAGGAGTTCCTTATATATTTTGGGTATTAATCCTTTATAAGATATAGGGTTTGCAGATATTTTCTCCTATTCCATAGGCTGCCTTTTCATTTTGGTGATTGTTTCCTTGTCGTGCAGAAACGTGCTTTTTATATACATCATCTCACCGACTTTCCCAAAGCTGACAGTCCAGAGATACTAAACAGCTTGTCCGGGTCTCACAGCTTTTACCGACCAGTCTCCGGGTCTCCCGACGCCTGCTCAGTGCTCTTTCAACTCCAACTCCGAGACCCAGGCTCCCCGACCTACCTGGTGCTGTGGCTGGCCCTCTCTGTCCAGACTCTGGAGCTGAATCAGCTCTTCTTTCCACGGAGAGATACCAAGAAGTGACTTGCCTGGGCCAGTCTTGCTGCTGACAAATCTGGAACCCTTGAGTTCAGAAACACACTGGGCCAGATCCTGAACGTGCCCAGCATGGCAGCTTTCTTTTTGATCAATTCTCTCCCATGTACATGGAGAGGGGTTGCAAGTGGCCCTGGTACAGGGATGTCATTGCTTGTGAGCTCCTGGAGGGGGATGGGCACTGTGGGGAGGGAAAGGTGGAAAGGGATCCTGTGTCCTGGGGCTGGGCCTGCTGCAGCGCACACAGCTCCTGGTGCCACCTGGAAAACAGGTTTCCTAACTCCCAGGCCACCTAATTTTCCCTCCCACTAAACCACCCCTCTGGTGCATCTACCCCCAACCAGTTGAGCTAGCCCAGTGATTGGAAGGATAACCACAGTGCTCATCTTCTGTCCAACCGCGCTACCTTGGGTGGATTTATTATTGAGGAACCTCTGAGGTTCACGAATATCACCTATGAAAATAAAAAGACAAAGTAAGATCATAGTTTAAGCGGAACCTACTTTCAGTTTTATGCGTAAAAATGTCTTTCATTTCTACAACACTACTTTAGAGTTCACATGATAGGTTCATATATTTGAAAAGCATCTATGGGATTGTCGCGCGGCCCCCATCGCCGGCGGCCTCCTCCGCCCGCCGAGCGCGCTCCCGCGAGGGCCCGGGAACCCGGCGAGCTGGCCGTGCGTTCCGAGTCGCCGCCGTCGCTGCCGGTCTCCGGGGCCGGCGCTTCCAGGCCGGGATAGACGGGCACCTCCCGCCCCTCGAGGCAACCGCCGCCTACCCGCGTGTGTGGGAGGAGCCGCCGCCGCCGCCGCCGCTGGTGCAGACCGCGGAAAAGTCCGGGGCCCCGAGACATAGGAAACATACCGCCGCGCTGCGAGAACAGGTTCCGGTCACTTCCGCCTGTCGGAACCCCGTCCCCCACATCCGCTCTAGTTCCGGCGCTCGGAACCTGGCGGGGACGGCGAGGAGTCCGGCCCGAGACGCGGCCGAGGCTGCGGCCACGACCGGCCGGTAGCCCCAGATGGAGAGCGGAGCCTAGCTGGCCCGGCCCGGCGGCGGGGACCTGCAGGCCCCCGAGACCCGGCGCAGGAGCCGACACCCAGCCTTGAGCCAATCCTGCCCCGGCCCCGGAGGGACTGCCGGGCGCCCTTCCCCGCGGCTCGCCGACTTCCCTCCGTGACGAAGTTTTCTCCTGTGCCTTCCCGAGGAGGATCGCTCTCTAGCTCTAGGACTCGCCTTCTGGCGGACTTGCTTGGTTTGCTTTGGGAGGTAACTTGCTTCGCTCCCACCCACATCTCCTTTCCTTGACCACTTCCAGTCGGACGTTCTAGGTGACTGAATGGAGTTTTGAGTTGGACTCTTGTGTGCCTTACAGAGTTGAGCCTGGTCCTGGAGCGCTGGGAGTGGGGTGGCGTCAGCTGTAAGATGCAAATTGGATAAAAGGAGGACCTCTCGCCAAAGGCCCCGATGAATGGCACACAGTCTACTATCACCGATGGGTTGGTATGAAGCTCCCCCTGCGCTTAGCCTCCCTGGATGGGGCCCGACCTAGCCGGAGAGTCAGGGTTTGCCGATTCCCTTTGCCCAGTGAAGTTGACAGGCGTCAGAGAGAGGGTTGTTTTGGAGCTCTGCGATTAGCCTGGGGTTGCTGCCAGGTTATCCGGTTGATTGAATTTGGAAATGTAGGGGGGTGGTTTGTTTGTTTGGTTGGTTTTTGTTTTTCTGAAGAGAAACATTTCTCCAGATTCTCAGGGGAGGGGTAGGTAAAGCCATGACTGTGTTTTTCTGTCTGCAGTGTGCATTAAGATTCTGTACTGATCTTGGAATCACAGGGTGAAGGTCAGTGCCCGAAGTCAGCTGGGGTATTGGTGCATCGTCTGTTTTACTCCTGTCCTGTAGACTCTGTTGCATTTTAGGAATTTCTCTTTGTGAACTTCATTCTGAGACTGCCACATGATGATTTATGAATTTGACATCCTTTAAGTATTGACTTGCACAGTGTTTATTATCTAATAGTTTTCCAGAATGTTGGAGTTACCAGTAAATCACAGGCTCCTGGTGGGGACAATATCAAGGAGCTAAAAAAAGGCGAGGGAACATCATGGGGCTTGATTTTTTTTTTTTTTTTTAGTAATTTTATTTATTTATTTTTGGCTGTGTTGGGTCTTTGTTGCTGCGCGCGGGCTTTCTCTACTTGCAGCGAGCGGGGGTTACTCTTCGTTGTGGTGTGCGGGCTTCTCACTGCGGTGGCTTCTCCTGTTGAGGAGCAGGGGCTCTAGGCTTGCGAGTTCAGTAGTTGTAGCACGCGGGCTCAGTAGTTGTGGCTCACGGGCTCAGTAGTTGTGGCTCACGGGCTCTAGAGCGCAGGCTCAGTAGTTGTGAGGCACGGGCTTAGTTGCTCCGCGGCATGTGGGATCTTCCTGGACCAGGGCTCGAACCTGTGTCCCCTGCATTGGCAGGCAGATTCTTAACCACTGCACCACCAGGGAAGTCCATGGGGCTTGATTTTAATTATTGCGTTTTTAGTATTTCATCTTGCTGAAACATTTGCATTTAAGGGGTATAAAGCCTAAGTGAATTATGTAGTAGAAACTGGCAGGTGGATTTGTTGAGTTGGGTGAGTCCTTTATAGTGCTTACCTATGTTGCTTGGTGGTGGTTGGTAAATTGAGCTAGACTATGTGTGGTTTAAGTAGAGTTCCCTTATTCTTAAGAGTTATTCTTTGGACTATTAGGCGAAGTGATAAAAGCATATTCCTTTACTACCTTTTACTTCTCAGTTTAATTATGACATTGTATCCAGGTCCCAGGTTTTACTCAGCCTTTTTTTTTTTTGGTCAACCTTCAAACTATTACATCATTAAAAAAAAAATCAAATAACTGAACTAAGGGACCAAAGAAAGCACTTTGATGAGAAGTGCAACAATTGTGCTCCTGCAGAAAGTGGTTGAATTTCCTAATAAGAGAGTTTCACCCAATTTTAAGACACATTTGTTGATTTTAAAAGGGCCAAATTCCATTATTATACCATAGCTATTCCAGAAACAGAATTTCCTCTTCCTATTCATGCTTTCCAGTGTCATGTGAATGTTCACCTAAAAGATTCCATTAAATATTTAACCTTTTTTTTTTTTAAAGCACCTGTGGAGTGTACCTATGTGCCAAGCACAGAGCTGTGCTTAGGAGGCAGTGGTGAACAAGTCATTCATGGCTCCCTGTCTACATGAATTCACAGCCTGGCAGAGTGTGAAGCCCTAAGCCCTGGCAGGTTTGACAGTTTACTGGGAAGCCACATCACCTTGCTGGCTGGTAAGGCTTTTCTGCCTCTTCCCAGCTGACACTTCCCAAGTCACGCGGTGTCCTCGGTACCACATAAAGGACTGCTCAGTGAGCAACAGTGCCTGTATTCTCTCTCTGAGGCCCAAATATGTGTACCTTTTGCACCTTCACTCTGTATCCAGCAGAGGAGTACTTCCTAGGCTCATTCCTCTGGTAGTACCTTTTCCTGGGAGGTGTCGGCTACTTCTCTCTCCTTGACCTACAGGCAGAGTGAAGAGGTCTGTTTCCTCACACTCAGAGTGATGCAATGGAGGATCATGAAAAGATGGTTTTAAGAAGGGTAATTAAAGTTGTTTCCTGTGCTGTGTGCCCTCTCTCTCTTGGCACAGCTAGGGTGGCCCATCCTTGTCAAATGACTGAAACCAGTGTGATGGTGGTCTCCATCTCCAAATTACACCAGCTTGAAAGTGTCATTTCTAAAAGCGACCTCCTTCTGGTCTTTCTTATAAAAGAGCCTCTTGTATGGGAACAAATGAGGAAGATCCACATTGACTGCCTCAGACAGGGACTTCCACATGGAAAGAGATACACCAGCAGCTTTACATCTTCCTCTCCTAAGGAGTACACTCACAGTCCTTTCCTTCTGGGATCTCTGCACCCTTTGCGGCTCCCATTAACCCTGCAGGTGGTATTCAAGATAATTAAGAGGTGAAAGGAAGGTGTGATAAGGTGGTTTATTCCTAATTCTGAAAATTAATTCTTTAAATCTAGTGCCTTATTGTTTGGTGAATAAGGAGGGGGGAGGGTAATCTAGTACCTTGTTCTTTACTTTAGAATGCTAAGTTCCTATTAATTAATGTTTATTTTTTTTAGCCACGCCGTGTGATGTGCAGGATCTTAGTTCCCCCGACTAGGGATGGAACCCATGTCCCCTGCAGTGGAAGCGCAGAGTCTTAACCACTGGACTGCCAGGGAAGTCCCTCATTAATTTTTTTTTTTTTTTTTTTTTTTTGCGGTACGCGGGCCTCTAACTGCTGCGGCCTCTCCCATTGCGGAGCACAGGCTCCGGACGCGCAGGCTCAGCGGCCATGGCTCACGGGCCCAGCCCCTCCGCGGCACGTGGGATCCTCCCAGACCGGGGCACGAACCCATGTCCCCTGCATCGGCAGGCGGACTCTCAATCACTGCGCCACCAGGGAAGTCCCTCATTAATTTTTTATATATACAGAAAGATATTTAGTATACGGAACTGGCTCGCGCGATTTTGGAGACTGACAGGTCCCAGGATCTGCAGGTGAGTCCGCAAGCTGGAGACCCAGGAGGGCTGATGGTGTAGTTCCAGTCTGAGCCTCAAGGTCTGAAATCCAGGAGAACTGATGTTTCAGTTATTGTCCAAAGGCTGGCACAAATTTTTATAGATATAGAAAGAAACTTTAAATATCCTCTTTATGATGGAATGATTTGATTGTGCGGCATAACCAGTTCTGTAGCTGCTATTTCATAGTCCCAGGCTGAGGGTTTGTTCAGAGGGAAACAGAGGAATATCTAAGTACATATACTACCTTGCATTCCTAAGCATTTTGAGTTGTTTCTTTATAAAGATTAGCAAACATGGCATAGTTATTTTATTTTGTATCTCTTTAATTGCTAGTGAAGATGTCATTTTTTGTCACCACCTGAAGTTTAAGAGCCTGTATTTTATCTGAACACTTATATTTGCATAAATTCTGTGTATATTTGGGTAGTAACCTGTTATCAGCTCTCACCTTCCCCCCATTATGTTCCTTTCCTTTTGATATTTTATGCATTTCCTGATATTTTATGTACATAGTACCATAGAATGTTGGTTCCTAGCGGTGTACTCAGCAAATATTTATGCAGACATGTTGAGTTTGAACTTGAATGGGCTTTGAGGCTTTCTAGTCCAGGAACCTAAACATACGTATGTAGAAGGTGAGGCTCAGAGCAGTTCAATGATTTATCTAAGGTCATAGCTGGTAAATAAAGAATACTGAGCTAGACCTTGATGTCCGGTAAGGTTCTAGACACCACACCAAATTGCCTCAAACCCTAGAGCAGGGTTTCTCAACCTCAGCACTAGTTTTTGGGCCTAATTGGCCAGATAATTCTTGGTTGTAGGGGACTGTCCTGTGCATTGTAGAATGTTTAGCAGCATCCCTGGCTTCTATCCTCTAGAAGCCAGTAATGAATGCCCCCACCCCTGAGTAGTGACATCTGAAAATATCTCTAGACATTGCCAAGTGTCCCCCGGGGGACAAAATTTTCCCCAGTTGCTCTAGCAAGAGGTAAACACTTCCTAGGCTTTGCGGGGGAGTGGTGAGTTTCCTCTGCAGAAGTTTAGAGTTGGAGCCTGGCACTCTTCTCAGACAGGTGGAGGATGTGGACAAACCCATATAGTTGCCCCATTCTACCTCTACAGAGCCAGGAGTATGGATACTGAGAACCCCTATCCCATCATATAGTTCTGAGTCAGCCCTTCTTCCACAAGGCTCACAGAAGGGCTGAACTGGCAGGCTGGGAATGGGCAGGGAGGAGGTGGGGTCTGCACACTTGTTGGAGCCCAGGCTTCTACTGAGATGGAGACAGCAGTTCAGACCCCTGAAGAATGACACAGGCAGAGTGCTGAGCAGGTCTTCCCAAGATAATGAGTGTGAAGCCCCGGGAAATCAGCACCAGAGACAGCTCCCAGGGCAGACAGTTTTCAGGCACTAGATTGACCCAGAGGAGTTCCTTCCAGCCCTGGTAGTTTGGATCTGAATACCCTTTCCCTGCTGATCCTCCTCCACCAACAGTGTTCAAAATATATGTTTAAGGTAACCTTCACCACTGCACTATGAGATTGCTACTATGATCCTAATGTTACAGAGACTGAAAGCAGACTCAGAGTTTCCCTTGCTCAGTGTTACACAGCTAGAAAATCTCAGGCTTCACAGTTGGACTGAGGATACTGGCTTCAAAGTCTGCTCTTTACCAGATGCCCCCTCCAAGCAAAGCTTAAGCATCACATCTTCCATGAAGAACTTCCAGAAACTCTGTTCCCAATGGAATTGACCACTCCCTCCTCTGCCCCCCACCCCCTGACACCATACCTTGTAAACACTTCACAGCCTCTATAATACTTTGTTGCACTTGTCTCTACATCTTCCCCTGCTATACTGTAGACTTCCTTAAGGCCAGGTCGAATATCGCCAGTTAATAACATGGTGCTGCCTGACACACAGTAGACACTTAATAAATGTCGTTGAATAAATAGATTCAGAGGAGCTACATGAATCAGTTATGGGGACATTCTCCCATGATCAAATCCATTATAGGCGGATCAGCAAGAAGAGAGTTCTCTAATTCCTGATTCTGAACTCTTTTCTATAGTCTTAAAGAATGAAACCAAAGTGATGATTTTGGCAAATGTGGAAAACAAAGATTACTGACTCATTATTTTCCAAGTTGGTCACACTGCTGTTAGAACAACAAATGAAAAAGAAAAAGTGAAAGTTACTAGACAGTGTTAACAGATTCAGGTTATTGAATTTTCAATGTTTTCAAGATTGGAGAAGAAAATCCTTAAGGAGGAAAGAAATAAACAGCAGAATTTGTCCCTGAGCATCTTTATAAGGCAAGAAGTTCAAACTTTGGAAAGGGTCTGATCAGTCTTTGGGGTTGGACACTGCTCTCCAAGACCTGTCAAGCATCACTCCAGTCTAAGGAGAACAAGCTCTCTTGGTTGACTGAGGAATTGATCTCATTTATCACCAGATTCTCGGCTCAATGTAAGGTTGTGTTCAGATGTGCCACCCCCCAAAATCTGGGTCTTCCCCAGGGAAGCATCTATTTCTAAGCCACATGAAGGCAAGCTAAGGGCCCTGCTCAGACTCTGTAGTCTTTGGACGACCCTCCACCATTCCTAGTGGAAAGAGACTCCCTGTCATTAGCGATCACTCCTAAGGCTAGAAGGCCCTTCACTTTGGTGAGTATTTACTTACTATCAGACCCAGAGATCTTCCTGCTACTTGGACTTGGCATTTCTGAGAGTCAAGCACTGGGGACAGGGAGGGATGGAAGAAACAGTTGAAACCCTGAGAGTGCCTGAGGGTATTGGACTTCCAGTTAAACACTTTTGAGTAATTACAACTTTTATCCAAAAGGCACACATAACTTTTATTTTTTTATATATATATAAATTTATTTATTTTTGGCTGTGTTGGGTCTTCGTTGTTGCACGCGGGCTTTCTCTAGTTGTGGCGAGCAAGGGCTACTCTTTGGTGCAGTGCACCGGCTTCTCGTTGCAGTGGCTTCTCTTGTTGCGGAGCACGGGCTCTAGGTGTGCAGGCTTAGTAGTTGTGGCTCGCAAGCTCTAGAGCGCAGGCTCAGTAGTTGTGGCTCACGGGCTTAGTTGCTCCACGGCACGTGGAATCTTCCTGGACCAGGGCTCTAACCCGTGTCCCCTGCATTGGCAGGCGGATTCTTAACCACTGTGCCACCAGGGAAGCCCAACTGTTGTATTTTTAAAAATTTTTATAAGACATCGAAAGGCAAGGCTTCATATAGTTGATGAAAATAAACACTAAGATTTAAAATAAATGGGCTATATAATTTACAAAGGAAAAAACACACTAAAAACTAGTTAACACACACGGATAAAATCATTCCGGGTAACTTAAAGATATGTCATTCAAAACAAAAGGCTTTATGTTCTGCTTCTTACATCAGGAGTTAAAAAAAAAAATCTCACTGTCAACAGTAGGATTTATAATCTTATCATCAATGAGGGAAATCACTGATGATAGGATTGTAAATTGGACACAGATCTAGGAGACAGCATGGTGCAGTGGCAGGGTCAGAGAGAGCTGCATTCCAGTCTTGGTTCTGCCACTTACTATCTCTATGATCCTGGAAGTTTCTTTGGGTCTGTGTCTTTCACATCATCTTGAAAATGGGGATAATACTATCCACTACATATACTCTTTTTTTTTTAATCTGTAGTTTTACTTTATTTATTTTTTTAACATCTTTATTGGAATATAATTGCTTTACCATGGTGTGTTAGTTTCTGCTGTATAACAAAGTGAATCAGCTATACATAAACATATATCCCTGTATCTCCTCCCTCTTGCATCTCATATACATATACTCTTCAATGAGTAACTGATGTAAACTGTTTAACAGAGAACCTGACATGGATAATTAATGATGGTTGATCTCCCTACTCCCACGGAAGGGAAGAGGTGACAATTCTCAATGGAAGCAGCATGGATATTTGCTATATTATTCTTCCGTTCTTGAATATGTTATACCGTTATTCTATTCTTGAAAAGAGAGATAGAGAAAGATCTTTAAAACTGGAGAAAAAAAAAGTCTAGTAACTGTCTGTCCCCATACAAAGTTACTACAATATTATTGACCATAGTCCTTATGCTGTAGATTACATCCCCATGGCTAATTTATTTTTTAACTGGAGGTTTGTACCTCTCAATGCCCTTCACCTATTTCAGCTCCTCCCACCCCCTTTCCTCTGGCAACTACCCATGTTTTTTCTGTATCTATGAGAGACACCATTTCTGTGTTGTTGGATAGTTAGGTTGGTTCCAGTTTGTCAAGACCTTAAATAACACTACAATGAACATCTAGTATAACAAGCATTATGTTTAAATTAGGAAAAATATATTGTTAATTTTTAAAAAGAATTAAGAGCAATTACTGAGAACCCTGATGAAAAGTTGTTATACTCACAGTTATGGTTTATTACAGTGAAAGGATAAGAAGGAAGAGAAGCATGGGGAATGGTCCAGGAGAGTTCCAGGTATGAGCTTCCAGTTGTCCATTCCCAGTGGGATTGTGTGGATTGTGCTTACTTCTCCCAGCAATAGGGTCTGGCAATATGCATGGAATATTTCCAACTAGGAAAGCTCACCTAAACCTTGGTGTCAAAGGTTTTTATTGGAAATCAGTCATGTAAACATGAATGATCACCAGTGTGGCTGATCTAGAATTTCTATTTGGATCTTTTTTAAAAATGTAATTTCTGGGCTTCCCTGGTGGCACAGTGGTTGAGAGTCCACCGCTGATGCAGGGGACATGGGTTCGTGCCCCAGTCTGGGAAGATCCCACATGCTGCGGAGAGGCTGGGCCCATGAGCCATGGCCACTGAGCCTGCGCGTCCGGAGCCTGTGCTCCGCAACGGGAGAGACCACAGCAGTGAGAGGCCTGCTTACCGCGGAAAAAAAAAAAAAAAGTAATTTCTATCTCTTTATTGATATTTTCTATTTTATGAGATAATATTCTCATACTTTCCTTTAGTTAGTTATTCACGGTTTTCCTGAGTTCTTAATCATATAAAATAGCTGATTTAAAGTCTTTGTCTAATAAGTCCAATGTGTGGGCTTCCTTAGGGCTAGTTCTTCGACTGCTTTTTTTTTCTTTTCTTTTTTTTAGTATTTATTTATTTATTTTTGGCTGTGCTGGGTCTTAGTTGCGGCATGAGGGATCTTCGTTGCGGCATGTGGGATCTTTCATTGTGGGGCGTGGGCTTCTCTCTAGTTCTGGTGCACAGGCTCCAGAGCGTGTGGGCTCAGTAGCTGTGGCGTGCGGGCTCCAGAGTGTGTGGCAGCATGTGGGCTCTCTAGTTGTGGCTCGCATGCTCAGTAGTTGTGGCATGCGGGCTTAGTTGCCCCGCAGCATGTGGGATCTTAGTTCCCCGACAAGGGATCGAACATGTGTCCCCTGCATTGGAAGGTGGATTCTTAACCACTGGACCACCAGGGAAGTCCCTTGACTGCTTTTTTCTTCTGTATGGGTCATACTTTCCTGGTTTTTTGCATGTCTTTTGCTATTCTGTTGAAAACTGAGCATTTTAAACAATAAAATGTGACAAGTCTCGAAATCAGAACTTGATCTCCTTAGGGTTTGTTATTGATGCTGTTGTTGTTAGATTTGTGACTTTCTGGGACTACTGCTGAACATTCGTATTTTATATCATGTTGGCTATTGAAGTGTGTACTCAGTTAGCCTAGTAGTCTGCCAATGATTAGATAGAGATTTCCTTAAATTAACTGAACCAATAAGTCTCATAGTCTTTGCTGAGGGTCTGTTGTGTGTTTCTGGGCGTGTCTTCAATACTCCAGCAATTTATAATTCTCTCTTAGCCTTTGCTCTTTGTGCACAGTCTTAAGGTTAGCCAGAGGTGAGTGATTAGGCCTTCCTAGGTCTTCCCTGGGTGTGTGCACAGTCCTGCACGCACACGTAACCTTTTAGATCCCCAAGAATATGTGAGAGCCTTTCAACCCTCCTATGGGCATCTCATTCCTTAGGTTTTCCTTATGTTTTTGGCTGGCCTCTGTTTGCCCCAAGCAGTATCAGTGCTTCAGGCAGCTGTGGTGTTAACTGCCACTGACTGTTTTAGATCCTCTCTCTGGGGACAGGGGCTTCTCCCATGGAGTGAGTTCCAAGTTGGATCAAATAAAGACAAGCCTGTGAATGAGGCCCTTTCGGGGAGCTGAAAAATAGTTCAGATAGTGACAGTTCTCTGGAGATGGGGCTCTGGGGAGCTCCTGAACCAGTTGTCCCTTCCTGTGGCTGGTAGGCTGCTGCTTTTTACAGCTACCTTGATTGTGAACCTGCTGATTTTCAAGCTACCATGGAACTGGGAAGAGAAGGATGGAAGAGGGCAATTTAAAATGCCACAAAGCTCACTGTTCTTACTGATACTGACTTTTTTTAAAAAAAATATATCCCTTTGGCATGCCTTGTAATTTTTTTTGTTGAAAGCCAGACATGTTGTATTGAATCATATGAACTGAGGTAAATAGGCCTTTTGTGTGAAGATATATGTTAACTGGGCTAGGAGTTGAGCTGTTCTTAATGTTTACTGTAACTCTAGGTTCTAGAGCCTTCAAACACCTCTAGTGTCCTTGTTTTCATTCCCTTGGGACTCTGGGCTTCCATAAATTCTCCTCCTCAGAGAGAGTTTGTGTCTTGTAGCTCTTTCAGCTGTTATCCACTCTTGTTATACTGAATTCCTTTTAGTATGGTGGTAAACTGTGGGGGAGGGGGAGCATTCTATAATCCTTTGATTAAATCTCAGTCTTAGAATGAGCCTGTTTCGGGAGGCTATGACCATTACATGTGTTTCTCCATTAGTATTGCTTTCTTTCCCCCACCTTATTTGTATAATAAAATTCCAAACGAATTTATAATGCTAAGAAATCACGTTTGATCTGAAATACCATGGAGAAAGTAAGACGCAAAATATTATACTTAACTTTTTAATTGTATGACAAATGCACTCCTTGCTGCAGAAATGTCAGATTATAAGGCATGTTCACATTAAGAATACCGTCATAACAACAGAAGAAAGATTTATTAACTTTATTGAAATGAAAGAGAAATTTAGATATTATTTAGCTTAGGAAATGATTGATACTACGGAAAAAGATGATATTGACATAATGCTAGTGGTCAGCTATATAAGGAACAGTGGTGACAGGTACACACAAGGTTCTAAAATCCATTATTTCCACCAAAAAAGTGATTATGTCACGTGACTCTGCGGGCACTGGCCCCAGCTTTTTCAACTGGAAGCCCCAGTATTTGTATATTTTGCCCCTATCATGGATATGTTTTCCCTTTCTCTGGATTTGTGTCGGGATCTCTCCTAAGAAACAACCCTGAATATGGAAAAATTAGTACAGCACGTGATGATTTCCAGCCTCTAAATGCCTCAACAAATGGATACTCCAAATGCCTCAATAAATGGATACTTTTGTAAAATAAGTCTCGCTAAAATGTTATACGAGAAAGTTGAGAGTAAAGAGATGGGGAGAGCGCGGAAAACGGGAGGGTCTGTGCTCATTTTTTCAGAAAATAGTCTCGAGAGATCTCCGTGGCCAAGCTCCTCCTGGCAGTCAGGGCCTGGGAAAAGCAACTTTTTATTCAGTATTTCCGCAGCCCCCAGGGGTCACGCAGGCGGACCTGTGATAAATGTAAGTGGGTTTCTCGTCCGAGAAAAGGCGCCACATCTCTCGGACTCAGGACGTGGATCCCGGACCCAGGACGTGGATCCCGCACCCACTAAGGAGCCTATCGGTCCCGGGGCGAGTCGGACGCCCTCTGCAGGCCGTTGATGAGTGGCGAACAAAGCCAAGCGTCTCCTCGCGGCCATCTCGGAGAATCACGGAAAGTTTCGAGGCCCTGCTTTTCGTTAATGGCCCTGGAGATGCTCTGCTCTAGCCATACCTGTTCTCTTTCCTGGGACAAGCCTTCGTGCCATAGCTTGGAGAGCAAGGAAATATTCATGGCTTTAAGATATCTGGAAAGGATCTCTTCTAAGTCATGCCATGATGTCAGGACCGACTTCAAGTTTCAGGAGAAGAACAGGGGATATCAAAACCCCAAAGGCACTGAAGCACCTGTTTTGACCATCCGCCGCTTTTCAACCTGCTTGACAGAGGACTACAGTGAAGCCTGAGATAAGAGCCCCCTTGATAAATCTCTCTCTAACTTTGATCACAATCAGGAACAACTGGAGCAGAAGATAAAGGTAGAATCTCTTCAGACTTGTACCTGTTTTGGAATTGTTCAGAGGAACTTCCAAGAACTCAGTAGCTCTCTGAAGCAGGGGTCATTCAGCCAGTGTGCCTTGGAGCTTATTAGAGGGGAGACTGAAGTGAGATTTTCCCCCCATTTAACAAATCCCTACGAAAAATCAGAAAATAAAGAAAAAAGTGAAATTGGAACACTCTTAATTTTATTATTGTTTGCTAAGTACAAGAAGGCAATCTACCCTTGTATTTCTGTATCAGATTAAAATACCAGAAACCAAAATCATGCTTGTACATCTTCAATTTCCACAAAAAAAAAAGTGTAGAGAGAAGAACATGATCTATATTCCTTAAATAATTACCTTTATGATTTACATTTATCATTTAGTTTTGCAAATTTTCAGGGAGTCTTTGATATTTCCCCAATTTGAAATATATATATATATATATATATTTATGGAAAACTTTCTTTGGTGTACAGACTTCTGTCAGTTAAGGTGAAGTTAGCTTCTGCAACAGAAAAACACGTGAATGTTGTTTGAACACCATACAAGCTTATCTTTGCTTCATATAACACCTAAATATAGGCTTTCAAATCAAGGGACTTTGCTTATGGCTTTTCTCCCAACAATGATCCAGGACCCCAGGACCATCTTTTTTATGAATTTGCCATTGTCAACATGTGGCTTCAAATCTGGCTCCAGTGCTTGGGTCTACCCCACTCATTGTAGAGGGTGAAAGAGCGTGTTACCTCTCTTGGGGGAGTGTTTTCATAGGCCAGGCCTGTGTGGGCCAAATATCACTTCTAGCCACATAAACTTGGCCAGGACTCAGTCTCATGGCCGCACCTCACAATAAAGAGGCTGTGAGACAGTCTTAATTTTGTGACTGAGGAGAAGGGGATGTAATAGGGAAGAACCTTTGTATTTTATTACAAGTTAATTACTAAAGGGGTGTTGCCTGTAAACTTAAATTTTACATTATGGCCCATCTTTGGGAACTCTGCCTCCCGGGTAATGAGCATTAAGCCAAAACACCTTAGTTTAGCTCACCAGAGACATCCTGACCACGTCCACCTGTGAATGACTGTAGGAAGGAAGAAATTAACACATCCCCTCTGGAGGCTGACCAGAACCAGGAAATGTTTGATTTTACTCCCTCCACTTTTAGTATAAAGGAAGCCTGAATTCTAACTCAGGCAAGATGGTTCTTTGGGACACGAGTCCACCATCTTCTTGGTCTGCCGGCTTTCTGAATAAATTTGCTATTCCTTGCCCCAGCAACTTGTCTCTTGATTTATTGGCCAGGCATGGGGCAAGCAGTGTGAGCCTGGACTCTGTAACTGAGAGACGAGATTGGTGAATAAGTGCACTGTTGATTTTTACATTATAAACACTAATTCGGTTTTTAGAATTAACATCCACTTTTCTTGCTTGAACACAATTTACCCAATAAAACTGTGACTCATAATCTAATTCCATATATTAAACCCAGGAAATACACTCAGGGATGTCAATCATAAGGTTCACAGAATCATTGGCTATTTTTAAAAAGGGAGATTCACACTGTTTCAAGAGCATAGATTAAAGTTGAAAAAGAGCCTAGACTATTGTTTTCTCAAAATAAGAAAGAAGGTAGTTAATATACTTAGTAATACTTAGAGATTGACACTGGGGCCATCAGTCAGTGACTATGACAGATACTCCCATGTCCAGGATGATGTATGTGGTCTTTCACTCAGCATACAGAGAGGTTGGCAATGGGACTCACTCTTTCATGTGCTTTCATTTGCTTTCATTTTACTGTCCTTCAGTTCACATGTGATCAGTTAAGTGAACATCTCAGGAGTTATTCTTTCTTTATTCAGGTCCTTGACAGTTTCTAGAAGCCCTTATTATGCAGTTTGTGGTGCACCAGGGTGGGGCCCACTCTTTAATGTCCTTGAACATGAAACACAGTTGAGGATGAGTGAGACCCAATCCCAGCCTCTTCCCCAGTACACCTTTATTCCTCATCCACACATGTTTTGAGGACTGACTGACTCCACGGAGACATCTCAGGGAAGGCAGCCATGGTGAGGGCTCCCTGGAGCTGGCTCCCAGAGCTGGTCCCTGCATCTTGGGGAGCCTGAAGTCAGGTCTGTCCTCCCGGATTGGCAGACATAAAACACTCACTTTTTGGTGGAGGAACATGAAGATGTCCCCTTTGCCCAGATAATGGCCTGAGCCAGATCACAACCCATAAAAAAGATGGGGCTGGAAAATGGATGTTCCTTCAATTGAAAAACTTTTTCCTTTAAATATTTTTGACAGATTTGATTTGTTTGGAGACACTTCACCAAAAAAGATGTGTGGATGGCAGATAAAAACATGAAAAGATGCTTAGTCATTAGGGAAGTACAGATTAAAACCACAGTTGAGGGCTTCCCTGGTGGCGCAGTGGTTGAGAGTCCGCCTGCCGATGCAGGGGACACAGGTTCGTGCCCCGGTCCGGGAAGATCCCACATGCCGCGGAGCGGCTGGGCCCGTGAGCCATGGCCGCTGAGCCTGCGCGTCCGGAGCCTGTGCTCCGCAACGGGAGAGACCACAACAGCGAGGTCCGCGTACCGCAAAAAAAAAAAAAAAAAAAAGAGCCCCACAATTGAATACTACTACATAACTATGAAATGGATACAATTTTAAAATCTGACTCTAGTAAGTGTTAGAGGTTGTGGAGTGAATGGAACTCTCCTTCACTGCTGGTGGGAATGTACAGTGGGGGCATGGCCACTTTGGAAAACACTTTGGTAGTTTCTTAAAAAGTGAAATTTATCGGGCTTCCCTGGTGGCGCAGTGGTTGAGAGTCCGCCTGCCGATGCAGGGGACACGGGTTTGTGCCACGGTCCGGGAAGATCCCACATGCTGCGGAGCAGCTGGGCCCATGAGCC
Source organism: Delphinus delphis (assembly GCF_949987515.2). Classification (NCBI taxonomy): domain Eukaryota; kingdom Metazoa; phylum Chordata; class Mammalia; order Artiodactyla; family Delphinidae; genus Delphinus; species Delphinus delphis. The sequence goes on from NC_082688.1 coordinate 20,682,176, forward strand.
ATGGCCGCTGAGCCTGCGCGTCCGGAGCCTGTGCTCCACAATGGGAGAGGTCACAACAGTGAGAGACCCGTGCACCGCAAAAATAAAAAAAGTGAAATTTATCTCTTCAGTATGAGTCATCTATTCCACTCTTAGATATTTGCTTAGAGAAATGAGAGTATATGTCCTCACAGGACTTATACAGGAAAACCCGTAGCAGCTTTATTTGTATTGCCAGAAACTGGAAACAACCCAAATGCCTATCATTAGGTGAACAAGTAATGTGCACATCCACGCAGTGGAGTACTATTCACCCACGAAAAGGAACCGAACAGGGGTGCATCTCAAATAATGAAGCTGAATGAAAAAAGCCAGACCCCCCCAAAATCATTTATACTGCATGATTCCATTTACATAAAATTCTAGGAAATGTAAACTAATCTATAGGGATAAAAAGTAGTTCAGTAGTTGTCTGGTGGGGAGAGAGTAAGGGACAGGCAGGTAGCAGAAGGAAGGGACTATAACAGGAAAACTTTTGGAGATGAGATGATAGATATCTTCATTACCTTGATTGTTGTGATGGTTTCATGGGTGTATACACTTGTCAATGCTTATCACATTGTATTGTTTAAATATGCCCAGCGTATATTATGTCAATTATAGCTAAGAAAATTTTAAAAAAGAAAAAGAAAAGCCAACTTGGACATGAGGGCAGTCCAGGGCTGCCCAAAGTAAGGCAGCATCTACTAAGAAACAAAATCCAGGCGCTAGTGACTTTGTAGGGAGGTGGAAATCACAGGAGGGAATTCACGCCCTCTACTGGCCACCAGAGACAAAGACCATCCATCGCTGTGGGCAGAAGGCAGACAAGCACATGTGTGACCTAAGTAGAGCTCCTCCGGCTTTCCTAGCAAAGCTGAAAAGAACTCTTTCTAGTCAGGACTTCTCTTATCTCTGTTACAAAGAAATTCGTCTTCAGCGTCAGGTAGCAGGGAAAAACTACAAGTTATTTAATCTCTCTATACCTCATGTTGCTGATATATGGATAATAATAGTGCATGGGTCATAAGGCTCAGTGTGTAACCTATAGTTTTCCAGCTCAATAAGGCATATCTACTGTGATGTAGGATAAATGTAATGTGAATAGATGTGGAAATATATGAAGAAATAATATAACACACAATAGCAGATACATAAACGTTTTAGTATATTTGGAATCTAAATAAATGCAAATCAAAATGAGATATCATTTTAAAGCCCAAAAAAGCAAATATTAAAAAGACTCTTTAAGATTGTAGGGGAAGGGTGGGACTTCTCTGGCGATGCAGTGGTTAAGAATCCGCCCACCAGCACAGGGAACACCAGTTTGAGCCCTGGTCCGGGAAGGTCCCACATGCCACGGAGCAACTAAGCCCAAGCGCCAGAAGTACTGAGCCTGCGCTCTAGGGCCTGCATGCCACAACTACTGAATCCCACGCACCTAGAGCCTGGGCTCTGCAACAAAGAGAAGCCACCGCAATGACAAGCCCACCACCACAACAAACAGTAGCCTCCGCTCACCGCAACTAGAGAAAGCCTGCCCAGCAATGAAAACCCAACGCAGCCAAAAATAGATAAATAGATAAATAAATAAATAGATAGATAAATAAATACATTTATTTTTTAAAAAACAGAATGTAGGGGAAGGGTAAGATGGATTATCATTGCTATATGTCAAAACCTCCTAAATGTCACAAAAATACACAAGATAATAGTAAATAATCAAAATATCAAAATACACCCCAGGCATCCCCATGCCTGTCACCTGCTCCCCTGAAGGGCACTTTCCAAATACAATGAGGCATTTGTTCAGGGGCTTCACCACTGGAAAGCAGGGGAGGGCCCAGAAGATTCATGTCACAGAGGCAAGGGTGTTCGGCTCTGTGCAGAGAGAGCCCAGGCCCACCAGAAACCAGAGGTGTTTCCAGGACAAGGTGGATGTTAAAACTCTGAAGAACAAGTCAGTCATGGACCAGTTCCTAAATTACAAAGCAGGGGTAGCTTGTGGAGCTAATGCAATGAGAAAAGTCCTCCCAAAGATGTACTCACAGCCCAGGAGGGGACCAGATAAGCAAAGCCCTTAAGATTACAAGGCTCCCTCTTTCCCTATACAGGGAAGGACATCAAATCCACATCTGCAGACTGGAGCGGTCTTGAGGTCACAATGCTCTTAACAAGCAACAGGAAGGTCAAAGTCAGAGTCATGATGCCAGGAACTGTGAGGCTTCAGGATCAGCACCTGTGTCTGAGGGAACCACGTCCTGCTCCCCAGAGGTCTCCTGTCTCTGAGAGAAGAGGCTATGGGACCAGACCCAGAATAAGCAGAGACTCCTGGGGAGAACCACAGGTTCTGTCCAAGGGTAAAATTAAAAAGAAATGAGGTGTTTTTTTCAGGGTCTTCATTTACTGAAAAGAGGGAAAATCGAAAAGAGCCATGGTCCAAACCAAGACATGTCAGGCTGTGTGCAGAGCCCAGACGCCGAGAAATCAGAGCTGCCTCTGTGAGCAATGGACCTCAGCCACCAGGTCCCTGGCCACCCCAACTTTGCCTCACGAGTTTGGGAGACTTTCAATCATCAATCAGATATCACCCTCCCTCCCATCCATCCAGGCATGGATCCCTAGAAGCAACGTTTACTACATGTAGACAAATTCTACTAACTCTCTCCCAACCACTGACATTGATCACAGGACATTGCCAGGGCTCCAGCCTTGCAGCCCATCCCGCGTCATCCATGTATATCGTTCTATATTATTCAGAGACTGCAGAAGGGCCATGCCGTGCAAGTGCACAACTTTATCGATAGGCACTATACGTCAAGGCACAATACGTCAAATCAGTGAGACACAAAGCTCCATATAATGTCCAAGGAATTGTTTTTCAGAAAGACATGAGTTCAGATTTTTAGGTTGGTTGCTATAAAGATTGCACATGATGGAAATATTCTGTGTCTTGTGGGTGAAGTGGTGGTAACATGGGTTCGAATACATTTGTGAACATTTGCTTGATGTATGCACTTACATGCTGTGGAATCACGTTTAAAGTGCATACAGTGGAGAAAGGAAACAGGAAAATGAAGGGGAAAGGAAGGATTCAGGACACTACCAGAACACTTGTAAGCACATTCACAAAGTCACACTGACAAAGGACTGTCAGAGTAAAAAATTTATTGCAGTACATGGAAAACACAACGGTCCATAGTAAGTAAAAATGTAATTTTACTTTCAACACCAAAAATCTACAAAGTCCCTCCTAGAACCCAGATTGCTCATCTGATATAAAGGTTTGTTCAAGGCAGGTTTCTAAGCGTAACCTCGAAGAAACCCAATCTTTGGTAAAACGCAAAGACAGACGTCTAATTGTTCTTTGCAGTGGAACCTACCCCGGAATCGATCTATCTCTACCTCTATCATCTAATCTAAAGATCTATCGACCTATCTATCTATCCGTCTGTCTCGTCCTCCTCCTCCTTCTCCTCATCCTCCTTTCCCCTTCTCTCTCTCTCCTTTCATTTTCCACATGAAACAGGAAAATATGGAGGGATGAAAAGGCACAAATCACATCACTAAGGTTCGCAGTCTGAACCGCAGAAGAACAGAAGTGTTTTCCTCTGAACGCACATCCTGGCAGCCTGTCTTCTGGACACGGGGACACATCTCCCTGAGCTGGGATGCGGCAGGAGCTGATGTCTGGTGCGTGCTGCACACCGTTCCCGGGACAAGTGGATTTCTGTCCGCTGTGGGGGAAGCTCGTCGCCTCCGGTTGGTTACACGATGCTGCCGCGGAGCCTTGCACGGCGAGGTGGCGGCGCGGAGTCCGGCTGGCTCTTGGGCGGAAGGGACCGGCCCTAGGAGGGGCGGGGAGCAGCTGGGTGCGCCCCTAAGGCGATGGCGCCCAGGGCGGGGAGGGCTGCGGGCCGGCGGGCCCGGAGCGCGCGGCGAGCAGGGAGTCGAGCGCCGCCAGCGCCCAGTGCAGGGCCGCGCCCGCGTGCGCCAGCTGCCAGGCGAGCCAGGCGCGCTGCGCGGCCGTGGGCTCCGTGCGGCCGGTGGACAGCGGCAGGAAGGCGCCCCCCGGGGCCCGCAGCTCGCCCAGGACCACCTCCAGGGCGCCCATCTGGTTGTAGAGATTGGACGTGAGCGCCGCCAGGGGCGCGCGGGCTTCGGGCCCCAGGGTTCCGCGACGGCGTTTGCGGGAGGGGGGCCCGGCCTCCGCCGGGCTGTGCTGGCAGCGTCCCCAGCTCCAGACCCACGCTGGCGATCGGGACCGGGTCCTCCTGCCGTGGAGGCGCCAGGGAGTGTGGGCGGAACCTGCGCGGGAGACAGAACGGGAGGGATTCAGGTGATGCGCGCCGCCCCGTGGGTCAGGGTCACCATCGCCCCTCCCCTGTCTCCACTCCCCAACCCTACGCCCCACACCCCACCACGCCTGACTCTGGGGGCCTCTTCCAGGATCTGCTGGCAACCGGGACCAGGTCCTGGATGCCTTGCTCTCAGCCCTTCTGCCTTCAGGGGCATCTCACCGGGGTCAGGGTCTTTCTCGGCACCCTGGGGGCTTGGCTTGCCCCTCAGGTCCTTCCCTCACATCCCCACCTCTGCCGAGGCCCAGCGCAGACACCTACCTCCTCTGCGGTGAAGTCCCGCTCTGGAGGAGTCGGGCTGCTCCTTAGCTCTCCGGGGGGCTGGGGGTTGTCGTCCCCTCACCTTCTTTTCTCCAGGTCTGTTTCCTTGGTGACGACTGTCAGGGGAGCCATCGGGGCTTCTCCCCCGCTTGTGCCTGGTGACCGCTGTGGGTGGAGAGGAGGAGAGGAGTGAGTGTTCCCTGACCTACCTCTGGAACGTGGGGGGAGTGGATTAGAGGAGATTCCAAGTCCCACGGCTCCGCCCACCTCCATTCCACCCCATCCCCCAAGCTCTGGTTTCCTCCTGCTCCCCACAGCCTCCATGGGCAGCTCCCTAGGGCCGGGCCTTTCCTGTCGCTGTGGCAGCTCCTGAGCTGCCTGGCAGGCATGCTCCTGGAAACCCTCCCTCAAGTGCAGCCCCCGAGGATGGCACAGCTGGTAGAGAGCCCCGGGTCACAGGGAATCGGGCCTTCACCTTGGGTTTCTCTCACCGCTTGCAGTGGTGTGAATGTCACGTCTGGCACCTGTTCCTTTGCTCCTTAGCCCAATATCTTGTGTCTCCCAAAGCCTCTCAAGCGTCACTCAAAACAAATGTCTGCAAAAAAGAACCTAGAATTTTACCTCCTTTGCTCTGACAGCCCTCTCGGGTCTCAATGCTTCCTATTGCTCTCCGTCTTTCTGAGGGATGTGCATCTCCTCCCTTCTGTTTTAGAGACAGGTTCTCCTTGGAGCAAAGCCTTCCATTTTCCCTGTGGGAAAGACCTTTTCTCTGCTGGCCAGGCCGCCTGCCACTTGCTGCCCCTGCCATTTCATCCAAGCCTCCCAGCTGAGCCACAGGTCTGGAGGCCTGGGGAGTGGGAATGACTAGGCCAGCAGAGGCCCTGGCCTTTTATGGCTTCCCAGCAGCCCACTGCCGGGTCTCAGATTGGTGCGCCGGAGACCACACCCACCAAAGAGAATTGCAATGATGAGGTTAAGGGCTGTCTGGGCTATCCCACTGCCTTCCTTGGTCCTCAGGACGTTGTAGCTTTACATTTCGGAGGATTTCGGCTCTCTGCTGTATGTTAACTTCTCAAAAGGGCACTTGTTTTCTGGTTCGTTTCACGGTGCTTTTTATCTGTTTGTTTCACCAGTTGTGTGTGTGTGTGCATGTGTTAGCATGGGTCACTCTTATGCCAGGGGTCAACAACAAGGTGCTGGTATAAAGGACGAGAAAACCTTTTGGTCCGTTTTACTTGCATTCCCTTTGGCCCCTACTCAGGTCTGCCATCCTGACAGGAATGCCACCATAGACACTACAGGATGAAAGACTGTGGTTAGGCCCCAAAATAATGTTTTTCACAAAATAGGCAGCTGCATACACCCAGCCTTAGGACCTCTGCCCTCCACAACATATCAAATTTTGAATTTATTTTTTATTTATTTTTTTTTTTTGCGGTATGCGGGCCTCTCACTGTTGTGGCCTCTCTCATTGTGGAGCACAGGCTCTGGACGCGCAGGCTCAGCGGCCATGGCTCACGGGCCCAGCCGCTGCGCAGCATGTGGGATCCTCCTGGACCGGGGCACGAATCTGTGTCCCCTGCGTCGGCAGGCGGACTCTCAACCACTGCACCACCAGGGAAACCCTGAATTTAATTATTTTTTCACTCCTCTTTCTTCTTTTGTACTGGATATAGACTTTTTTTTTTCAACTTGGTCCAAAGGGTACAAAAAGACATATTAGGGGAGTGTCAAAAATAACCTAGGACTCAGCCAGTGAAAGCAATGGTCCATGATTTCTTTGAAGCACCTGATAGATATATTTGCTGGCTCTAATGGCAAACAGTGTAGTTGTAGATGGAATAATTTCTGTGAGTGAGCAGGAGGGAGGGTATGGAGACCGATTTGTCTTTTGCACAGCTACTCTTCTATAAAAACAGCCTCCACCACATCAGTGGGGCCTGTAGGTCAGGTTTTTGCTGCCTATGGCTGATAAAACCAGCAAAAGCCAAACAGAATCTATTCTTGTTAGATTCAAGGTACCCAGACCTCAGAGTAAGGAGCTCAGTCCCATTAATGAGAAGGTTCACTCTGCGGTACACCTGAAACTAACAACATTTTTAACTATACTCTAATAGAAAATAAAAAGTTAAAAAAAAAAAAAAGAAAAAAGGAGTGTCCTGTGGTTGCTGGGGCTTATGGAGTCCTTACCTGTTCTGAGGCTTCATGAACTGTTACTTGGATTCGGAGACGTATCATAGTATTTTTTCACCAGTTATCTTGGACCACGTATTGCTATAGGGTGTCACATCTTGCTAGAAAGTGTATGAGTTACGAGAGTGGCAATTAATTCCAAGTGCTCATGTGTCTGGAAGTCCCTGCTCTCCCCTCATTCCGGGGTCACCATTGGGATGGTTTGTATGTCATGTCTGGAAATCCTTCAGCTGTAATCATGGCGACTGGCCACGTGAATGTAGGCTTCTTGAAGTGTTCAAATCCAATGTGGCTCCCCGAGCAGGTTCCCATGGGGGAGTCAGTATTCTTTATAATTTTGCTCAAAATATCCAAATTTCATATATCCCAGAGGTTTGCCTTAAATGGGCACAGAATTTAGATCCGAAGAGATCACAGATAAAACCAGTATAAAGTGGATGATTAAGGGCTACACGTGCACTCAGGGAAGGTGCTGTCCTCCTGGCCTGGATGTTGTGATTCATAATAAGAAATATATATTTGGTGTTTGCCAGGGTTTCTGGCTCAGCCCCTAAACCCACTGGAATTTCCTAAGTGATGAGAGTGATAAATGGGTTTTGTTACGTTAATGAGGCGACCTTTAGAAAGCACCCAGGTCACCAAAGGGTGGGGGCTGCTTTCCAGAAGACCCCACGTGGTGATTAGGGGATTCGCGCTTTGTATCGGAACCCCCAGGTTCCCGGAAGGGGAGACAATCTGGAGGTTGAACTCATCACCAATGTGTAATGAGTTAATCACGTCCCTGTAACGAAGCCTCCTTGAAAAAAACAAAAAGGCTGGGGTTCAGACAGCTTCCAGGTTGGTGAACACATGATCTGGGGAGATACCTTTTGGAAAGGCATGCCCCTTCCCCATGCCTTGCTCTATGCATGTCTTCCCTCTGGCTGTTCCTGAGTGACAGCCTTTTATAATACACTGATACTCTAATAAGTAAAATGTTTCTCTGAGTTCTGTAAGCAAATTAATTGAACCCAAGAGTGGTTGTTGGAACCTCTGAGCTATAGTGGACCCCCCAGAAGCACAGCTGACAACCTGGACTTGCGATTGCACCTGAAGTGGGGCAGGGGCTGTCTTGTAAGACTGAGCCCTGAACGTGTGGAATCGGAAGCTGTCCCTGAGTAGATAGTGTCAGGATTGTAAGACACCAGACTGGTCTCAGAAATTCCCTGGCGGTGTAGGGAAAACGCACAGACACATTGGAACTTGTACTAGAATCTTCCCACCCTTACCAGGCTACTGTTACCGCCAGCTGCGCCTGCGGGCCCCTGCATTTGTAGGACCCCTCTGGGTTCAGAGCAGCCAAGCCGGGGAGGTCCTGTAGGCTTCAGGGAAACCAAAACAGTAGCAGGCATAGCTCGTGTGAGGCTGACTTCTCTTCATTTACCACATATTTATACTTCCCATAGCAAGTATAAATTGGATTGTTTTCCCATCATTCACTCTGGACTCTTCTGTCTTCAGAGGTCTGATTTACTTCGTGTCCACAACATTGGGCCACATCGCCGTTACTAAGGGAGATCTGTTGCTTTCCCTCAGCCACATGCCATGAGCACAGAAGCCCTTCCAGGAAAAAAAAAAAAAATGTTTTTTGATCACTTTCCCTAAGGCAGTTATATCGGAGCATCTGGCATTGGCTGGTTGGTTAGTTGGTTTTAATAGTCTCTACTCACGGCATTTCTAAGTAGAAAAATGACCATCTAATCTATGCTAATGTGAAGAGAGGAAAGGACTCGCCTTGCCCCCCATCCCCGTTCTGGAAGGCTCACTTCAGTCCATATCTCACAGGACCATGTGAGATGAGTAACCTCAAGGAGAATGTGCCTTTGTCTTTTAAATTCTATCAAGTAGGTGAGTGGTTCACAAAGTGTGATCCCAGGACCAGCAGTATCACCATCACTTGGGAACTTGTTACAGATGTAAATATCAGGCTTCGATCCAGACCTAGAGGGTCAGAGCACTGGGGGCGAGGCCATGTGATCTGTGTTCCAAGACCCTCCGAGAGATTCTGATGCAGGTTCCAGTTTGAGAAGCACTGAAGGAGGATATTCAGATAGAGATGGGGGAGGAACGACATTCACTTACAGCCAGTGATCAGGATCCTAAGGGAGCTGTCTGGATCGGGTCATTTTACTCTTTTTTTCTTATAAGGGCAACATACAGTAATTTTTGTGTGTTTATGCCAATATAGGTTTTAGGGAAATAAAAGCCAATTTTATTGTTGGTACAAGTTGTATCCTAAGCTTATCTTCCCTAAGGTGTAAATTCAAAAATTAAACACGAGGGACGGAACTGAAGAATGCTCAATCATCCTTGTCACTGAAAAACCAAAAGAAAACTCTCGAACTGAAAAATACAATGTCTGAAATGTGAAATTCACAGGATAAATTTGACAACCTTAAATTAGAGGGGAAAGAGTCATTGACTTGAAATAGATCAGTAGATATGATCAAACAAGTGAGAGAAAAATGATGAAAAGACATTAACCTGTGACCTGTGGGACAAAAAAAAAATGTCTTACATATATGTAGATGAAGTTCCAAAGGAGAGTGAGGAGAAAATGGGACATACAAAATATTTGAAGATATAATGGCTGATATTTCCCCAAGTTTGGTAAAAACATTATTTTGGGGCCTAACCACAGTCTTTCATCCTGTAGTGTCTATGGTGGCATTCCTGTCAGGATGGCAGACCTGAGTAGGGGCCAAAGGGAATGCAAGTAAAACGGACCGAAAGGTTTTCTCGTCCTTTATACCAGCACCTTGTTGACCCCTGGCATAAGAGTGACCCATGCTAACACATGCAGACACACACAGAACTGGTGAAACAAACAGATAAAAAGCACCGTGAAACGAACCAGAAAACAAGTGCCCTTTTGTGAAGTTAACATACAGCAGAGAGCCGAAATGCTCCGAAATGTACAGCTACAACGTCCTGAGGACCAAGGAAGGCAGTGGGATAGCCCAAACAGCCCTTAACCTCATCATTGCAATTCTCTTTGGGGGGTGTGGTCTCCGGCGCACCAATCTGAGACCCGGCAGTGGGCTGCCGGGAAGCCATAAAAGGTCAGGGCCTCTGCTGGCCTAGTCATTCCCATTCCCCAGGCCTCCAGACCTGTGGCTCAGCCGGGAGGCTTGGATGAAATGGCAGGGGCAGCAAGTGGCAGGCGGCCTGGCCAGCAGAGAAAAGGTCTTTCCCACAGGGAAAATGGAAGGCTTTGCTCCAAGGAGAACCTGTCTCTAAAACAGAAGGGAGGAGATGCACATCCCTCAGAAAGACGGAGAGCAATAGGAAGCATTGAGACCCGAGAGGGCTGTCAGAGCAAAGGAGGTAAAAGTCTAGGTCCTTTTTTGCAGACATTTGTTTTGAGTGATGCTTGAGAGGCTTTGGGAGACACAAGATATTGGGCTAAGGAGCAAAGGAACAGGTGCCAGACGTGACATTCACACCACTGCAAGCGGTGAGAGAAACCCAAGGTGAAGGCCCGATTCCCTGTGACCCGGGGCTCTCTACCAGCTGTGCCATCCTCGGGGGCTGCACTTGAGGGAGGGGCATGCCTGCCAGGCAGCTCAGGAGCTGCCACAGCGACAGGAAAGGCCCGGCCCTAGGGAGCTGCCCATGGAGGCTGTGGGGAGCAGGAGGAAACCAGAGCTTGGGGGATGGGGTGGAATGGAGGTGGGCGGAGCCGTGGGACTTGGAATCTCCTCTAATCCACTCCCCCCACGTTCCAGAGGTAGGTCAGGGAACACTCACTCCTCTCCTCCTCTCCACCCACAGCGGTCACCAGGCACAAGCGGGGGAGAAGCCCCGATGGCTCCCCTGACAGTCGCCACCAAGGAAACAGACCTGGAGAAGAGAAGGTGAGGGGACGACCACCCCCAGCCCCCCGGAGAGCTAAGGAGCAGCCCGACTCCTCCAGAGCAGGACTTCACCGCAGAGGAGGTAGGTGTCTGCGCTGGGCCTCGGCAGAGGTGGGGATGTGAGGGAAGGACCTGAGGGGCAAGCCAAGCCCCCAGGGTGCCGAGAAAGACCCTGACCCCGGTGAGATGCCCCTGAAGGCAGAAGGGCTGAGAGCAAGGCATCCAGGACCTGGTCCCGGTTGCCAGCAGATCCTGGAAGAGGCCACCAGAGTCAGGCGTGGTGGGGTGTGGGGCGTAGGGTGGGGGAGTGGAGACAGGGGAGGGGCAATGGTGACCTTGACCCACGGGGCGGCGCGCATCACCTGAATCCCTCCCGTTCTGTCTCCCGCGCAGGTTCCGCCCACACTCCCTGGCGCCTCCACGTTAGGAGGACCCGGTCCCGATCGCCAGCGTGGGTCTGGAGCTGGGGACGCTGCCAGCACAGCCCGGCGGAGGCCGGGCCCCCCTCCCGCAAACGCCGTCGCGGAACCCTGGGGCCCGAAGCCCGCGCGCCCCTGGCGGCGCTCACGTCCAATCTCTACAACCAAATGGGCGCCCTGGAGGTGGTCCTGGGCGAGCTGCGGGCCCCAGGGGGCGCCTTCCTGCCGCTGTCCACCGGCCGCACGGAGCCCACGGCCGCGCAGCGCGCCTGGCTCGCCTGGCAGCTGGCGCACGCGGGCGCGGCCCTGCACTGGGCGCTGGCGGCGCTCGACTCCCTGCTCGCCGCGCGCTCCGGGCCCGCCGGCCCGCAGGCCTCCCCGCCCTGGGCGCCATCGCCTTAGGGGCGCACCCAGCTGCTCCCCGCCCCTCCTAGGGCCGGTCCCTTCCGCCCAAGAGCCAGCCGGACTCCGCGCCGCCACCTCGCCGTGCAAGGCTCCGCGGCAGCATCGTGTAACCGGAGGCGACGAGCTTCCCCCACAGCGGACAGAAATCCACTTGTCCCGGGAACGGTGTGCAGCACGCACCAGACATCAGCTCCTGCCGCATCCCAGCTCAGGGAGATGTGTCCCCGTGTCCAGAAGACAGGCTGCCAGGATGTGCGTTCAGAGGAAAACACTTCTGTTCTTCTGCGGTTCAGACTGCGAACCTTAGTGATGTGATTTGTGCCTTTTCATCCCTCCATATTTTCCTGTTTCATGTGGAAAATGAAAGGAGAGAGAGAGAAGGGGAAAGGAGGATGAGGAGAAGGAGAAGGAGGACGAGACAGACAGAGAGATAGATAGATAGATAAGATAGATTAGATGATAGAGGTAGAGATAGATCGATTCCGGGGTAGGTTCCACTGCAAAGAACAATTGTCTGTCTTTGCGTTTTACCAAAGATTGGGTTTCTTCGAGGTTACGCTTAGAAACCTACCTTGAACAAACCTTTATATCAGATGAGCAATCTGGGTTCTAGGAGGGACTTTGTAGATTTTTGGTGTTGAAAGTAAAATTACATTTTTACTTACTATGGACCGTTGTGTTTTCCATGTACTGCAATAAATTTTTTACTCTGACAGTCCTTTGTCAGTGTGACTTTGTGAATGTGCTTACAAGTGTTCTGGTAGTGTCCTGAATCCTTCCTTTCCCCTTCATTTTCCTGTTTCCTTTCTCCACTGTATTCACTTTAAACGTGATTCCACAGCATGTAAGTGCATACATCAAGCAAATGTTCACAAATGTATTTGAACCCATGTTACCACCACTTCACCCACAAGACACAGAATATTTCCATCATGTGCAATCTTTATACCAACCAACCTAAAAATGTGAACTCATGTCTTTCTGAAAAGCAATTCCTTAGACATTATCTGGAGCTTTGTGTCTCACTGATTTGACGTATAGTGCCTATCGATAAAGTTGTGCACTTGCACGGCATGGCCCTTCTGCAGTCTCTGAATAATATAGAACGATATACATGGATGACGTGGGATGGGCTGCCAGGCAAGAGCCCTGGCAACGCGAACCATGAGAGTCAACGTCCTTTACATGGAAAATAGGCTTTTTCTCCAAGGGAACCTGTCCCTTAAAGAGAAAGGAGAAGAATGAGGACCCAATAATGGATGGAGCAAAGGAGGTTCTTGAGACCCAGGAGGGCTCTAGGGGAGATAAGGAGTTTGCAGATTCTTCTTTGTGAAGATTAGAGTTGGGAGGTGGCACTAGGCTTTGCACATGCAATTATTCAATCTGTAATGCTGTCATAGTTAATTCTTGTTCATCCTTCAAATGTCAGCTGAAATGTCCTTTCTTCCTGGTAATTTACATAAATCTAAGCCTATAATCCATACTCTCATGGCACCATGTATCTTTTTTGAAGCACTTATCATAGTCCTAATTTTGTGTGTGCTCATTTGAATAATACTCGTCTCCTCCCCTGCATCCTAAGCTCTCTGAATGGGACCCATGTTTCAAGATTTTTCCCATTATTGTATCCACAATACCTGGCCTAGTACCTGGCACATTATAGATGTTCAATAGATATCTACAGGTGGAAAATGAATTATTGAATGCATGCATGAGAAAACATTGATAGGTGGGATCACACAGTTCTCTTAACTTTTCTGGACAAGTCTCACACAAGGTCCGTTGGTAGGACATTTCCTAGAGACTATTGTAAGAAAGTCTTTATAGTCAAGAGCCAGACTACAGGCTAATGGAGGGAACAGAGTTTCTAAGTCAGGTACCTAAAATTGTGCAGATGGTAGAATCTCATGAGACCAGAAGAGGTAGTAGAGATCATGGAAAGCAGAGACAATTTCCTGGGCTTTCTTTGATATGACAATTGTTTTGCTGACAGTTGAAAATGTCAGCACATACACAAAACTCACATGTAAGTGTACAACCCACACACTGATCCTTACTGTCTTGACAAAATTGATTCAAGTGTTAGATTCACTCTTTGGGGACTTCTGTGACGGTCCAGTGGTTAAGACTCCACGCTTCCACTGCAGGAGACGCAGCTTCCATCCCTGGTCAGGAAACTAAGATCTAGCATGCACCGCAGTGTGGCCAAAAGGAAAAGAAAAAGAAGATTCACTCTTTCACTATTTATCCTGAGCCTGGAAACTGACGGACTCTGCCATGCCAAGAAATGATGGAACTCCTCTGGTAGATTGAAAGTTCCTCGTCACCATTCCATGACCTATTTTCACCAACCTCGTTCATCTTCTTCATTTCTCTCCCCTCTTCCTTGCTTCCCTTCCTCCTCTTCAGTGCAGGGAATATCCATACCCTGCCTTTCCTATGCTTTTCCACGCACTTCTGTCTCTGAATACCGCCCCCTAAGAGCCATGTGAGGATGATTAGTTAATTACTAGAATCAAGGGCTTGGAGAGCTGTTACAATAGAGACAGCATTTTGTTTATAGATAGGTTGGAACTTGTTTGGATTGGTGAGGAAACACTGATATTGTTAAAGCAAAGTCTGGAGAAACTGGACTGCCTCTCTTCTCTCACAACTAGCTGGGATCAGATAGAAAGTAGAATTTTTGGGTTTTTTTTTTTCGCGGTACACGGGCCTCTCACTGTTGTGGCCTCTTCCGTTGCGGAGCACAGGCTCCGGACACGCAGACTCAGCAACCATGGCTCACGGACCCAGCCACTCCGCGGCATGTGGGATCTTCCCGGACCCAGCCACTCCGCGGCATGTGGGATCTTCCCGTACCGGGGCACGAACCCGTGTCCCCTGCATCGGCAGGCGGACTCTCAACCACTGCACCACCAGGGAAGCCCCTATTTTTTTTTTGATGTAAGTAATGGACCTCTTTGGACTGTACTGTAAGGACAAAGTCAGGACTTTATCTGAGGAGGATGGGCGTCAACTGCTCACACCAAGAAGGTGAGGCTCAAAGATGCTCTGTCACGGACACAGGGGAGGTGCTGTGTCTCCAGTAGATGAAGAGGAATCTCAATCACAATTATCCTTCAATTTTCGCTGAGTCCTTAGTTTTCTATTGCTGCAGAGCAAATTATCACTAATTACTGGATTAAAACAACACAGATTTATTATATCAGTGTTTCAGGACATCAGAAGTCTGGGCATTGTATGGCTGGGCTCTGTTCAAGGGCACACAAAGTTGAAATCAAGGTGTTGGGTGATTGTGTCCTCATCTCGGGCTCCACTAGAGAAAGATATCCTTCCAAGCTCCCTCAGGTTTTTGTCAGAAACATTTGCTCTGCAGTCGTGGAACTGAGGTCCATGTTGTCTTGCCAGTGGTAGACCAAAAAGCACTCTCAGTCCTCAGCCGCTGCTCTCAGGTCCGTGCCATGTGGCTCCTTCCACAGGCCTTCTCACATTTGGAATTTTGGAATTTCTGACTTCTGGAAGGGTCTAGCCACTTTTAAGGACTCACCGAATTAAATCAGCCCCACCAAGATTATCTCCATTTTTATCAACTCAGAGTCAACTGATTTGGGATCTAATCATGGAAGTAATATTCCACCAAACCACAGGTTCCTCTTGCATTGAAAGTTAGGAGATCTCACAAAGGTATTATGCTAGGGAGCGGAGTTAATGGGGGCCATATTAGGATTCTATGCATCATAATATTTACAACATATTTTGCTAAGCCCTAGAGTTGATGTCAGAAGACTAGGAAAGCATTGCTGGGCCTGGGGACACCCCCCGCCTTTTCCTCAAAGGAAAGTGACCTTGCTTGAAATAATCCTTTGTTTTGTTTTTGACTCCCCTGTCCCAGCCCCTTTCTGCCTTTAAAAGCTCCCCATTTTGTACAACTCCTCAGATGGCCTTTCTGTTTGCCAGATAGGATGCTGCCCCATTGATGAATCGTTTAATAAAGCCAATTAGATCTTCTAATTTACTCCGTTGTATTTTGGGTTTTTTTTAGCACATAAAAGTTGAAGGTGCAAAACAGGGTATGTTTGGCTCTGGAAAAAAGAACAATATATTTGTGATAACTTTACCAGCCCTCTGCCTCATTGTAAATTCCACAAGGGTGAACAAAGGCTGTGTCTGAATCTCCAGTTTTCTCATTACCTAGCAAACCCAAGCAACCTAGTCTGCATATAGTATAAAAGCTCAACAAATAACTGTTAAATGAACGAAGTTTGTACATGAACTAGCCCATTGAGAAACTATTTCTACTCCAATTGCTTGATTATTTGGGCTTGATTATTTGGCTGAAACATCACCATCAAACTGGTTCTCCCTGAGGATTGATGTATTCACTTAATCTGATCCTTCATGTTTTCTCATTGTTCTTATACCATAAATGAAGAGACATATATTTCAAAGATTAGCGTTCTCTCTCTATAAAACAATGGCATCTGCCCCATTGGGCTTTTTCTTCTTTTTCCCTCCAATTTCTCTCATCATCCCAGCTTTCTGGAGTCTGCGGTAGGCAGTGCGATTCCCGGTTTCCCCGCAGCTGGCTGCACTGACTGGGAAAAGCAACTCCAAATTCTGTCCTCAAGTGTTGAAACCTTTGAGCGCCGGGGGTGGGTTGTCAGGCACAGTGAAGCACTCTGCAGGGAGCAGTCTCCGAGCCAGGTTTTGCCCGCTTGCACCTCACCACTGCGAGACCATCTCAGCTAGCCGGGCCACCCACCTCTGAGCCCGCCGAGAGCGCCAGGTCCCCACTGTACGGCGGCGACTCGGTCAAGATGGCCGCGCCCGGGCGGATACCCAGGGGCGGCGCCATCGCAGCTGCCGAACTGGCAGAGGCCGCGCTCTGGGGGGCCGCCATGTCGGCCTCCGCTTGCCCCCTGATCCTGACAAAGCCAGACACCGCGGACCGGAGGAGGAGTGTAGGGACGACAGGACAGGCCGGGTGTCCCCCGGAGATGGCTGTGTCGGAGCCCGGGGGCAGCGCCGCGGTGAGCGCGATGATGGGGAGGGGTGGTCTGGTGGTCAGCTGCGGTCGAATCGGGCGTCAGTGACTGGAGGGTTACTGTAGTCTGTGAAGATAGGTGATTCGGAAGTTGGAGTCGGTACTGGAGGGCCTCTTGCAGGGGTGGGGGGATGGTGTTAGCACACTCAGGGATCGATGGAGTAGTGCTTGGGAGGTGTCTGTGGAGTCCGTGACTGCTGCAGTTTGAGGAAATCAGTGTTTGAGGGATATACGGTGACAGTGGTTGGAGGGGAGGGGTCTGTGGCGGCCCCTGAAAAGTCAGAGTTTGGGAGGCCATGGGGATCAGAAATGGGGGCTTTGGGGTGTATCAAAGATTGGGGAGTCTGTGGGGGTCGCAACTGGGAACCTCTAGGGGAGCCAGCGATTACGGTGCCTTTGGTAGTTAGACTGGATTGTCCCGGGCTGCGTGCAGAGGTGCAGGGAGGTCAGTTAGTAGCTTATTGCAGTAGTTAAAGCGAAGAGATGATGATAATGGTTTACAATAGGCCAGGATGTTGAAAGGCTCTTCTGCATCGATATAGAGATAGTGCAGGGCTGTGGTGAAAAGGGATCTGGTGTAAAAGTTTTCAGTGAATGAGGGAGGATGACTGTGCAGAAAAGTTGACATGAAAGACCTGAAACAGCTGTCCTTAGAAAGGTCTGATTGCAAGGTTAACCTTTGGCCAACATCCGAGAACTTAGATTTCAGGAGAGTTCCCCCTATTCCCGGGAATTTTAAAAGTGGCTCACTGTGCCTAAACTATGTAAACAATGTGGTTTATGCTGAATGTCTGATTTCCTTCTGGGAATCTGGGACTTTTGTATATGCTAGGCAGAGAGTGCCTATTTGACCAACCCCTAAAAATGTTGTTTACCAAGCACTGGTAAACAACATTTTTTTAAATTGAAGTATAGTTGATTTACGATGTTGTGTTAGTTTCTGGTGTACAGCAAAGTGAAAAAAATATATATATACACATATATTCTTTTTCATATTCTTTTCCATTATGGTTTATTACAAGACATTGAATATAATTCGCTGTGCTATACAGTAGGACCTTGTTGTTTATCTATTTTATATATAGTAGTTTGTATCTGCGAATCCCAAACTCCTAATTTATCCCTCCCCCACCCCCTTTCCCCTTTGGTAATCTAAGTTTGTTTTCAATGTCTGTGAGTCTGTTTCTGTTTTGTAAATAAGTTCATTTGTGTCATATTTTAGATTCCACATATAAGTGATATCATATGGTGTTTGTCTGACTTACTTCACTTAGTATGATAATCTCTAGGTCCATCCATGTTGCTGCAAATGGCATTATTTCATTCTTTTATATGGTTGAGTGGTATTCCATTGTATGTGTGTGGGTATATATATATATATACACTACATCTTCTTTATGCATTCATCTGTCAACACACATTTAGGCTGTTTCCATGTCTTGGCCATTGTAAATAGTGCTGCAGTGAACATAGGGTTGCATGTATCTTTTCGAATTAGAGTTTTCATCTTTTCTGAATATATGCCCAAGAGTAGTGGGATTGCTGGATCCTATGACAACTCTATTTTTAGTTTCTTAAGGAACCTCCATACTGTTCTCCATAGTGGCTGCACCAATTTACATTCCTACCAATAGTGTAGGAGGGTTCCCTTTTCTCCACACTCTCTCCAGAATTTATTATTTGTAGACTTTTTAATGATGGTCGTCTGACCAGTATGAGGTAATACCTCATTGTAGTTTTGATTTGCATTTCTCTAATAATTAGCAACGTTGAACATTTTTTCATCTGCCTATTGGCCATCTTTATGTCTTCTTTGGAGAAATGTCCATTTAGGTCTTCTGCCTATTTTTTTTTTTTTTTTTTTTTTTTTTTTTTTTGCGGTGCGCGGGCCTCTCACCGCTGTGGCCTCTCCCACCGCGGAGCACAGGCTCCAGACGCGCAGGCCCAGCGGCCATGGCTCACGGGCCCAGCCGCTCCGCGGCACGTGGGATCCTCCCGGACCAGGGCACGAACCCGAGTCCCCTGCATCGGCAGGTGGACTCTCAACCACTGCGCCACCAGGGAAGCCCTGCCTATTTTTTTATTGGGTTTTTTTTTTTTTTTTTTGAGTTCTATGAGCTGTTTGTATATTTTAGAAATTAAGCCCTTGTTAGTAGCATCGTTTGGTAAACAACATTTCACATGTGTTAGCACAACTCATTTCTGAAAGAATTAAGTATGTACTGTGTGACTCTACTGGGAGAGGACTCTTGGAAACTTGTTCCTGGCTTCCTCTGGACTTCACCTCATGCAGCTTTTTCCAGCTGATTTTGCACTGAATTCTTTTGCTGTGCTAAATCATAACTATGAGTACAGCTATATGCTGAACACTGTGAGTCCTTCTAGTGAATCATCGAACCAGACTATTAATGGGTTAAAGTCTGGTGATACTCTAAACGAGTTAGGGATTTTGAAGGATGAGTGAAAAACTGTTGAAAGTATAATTTACTTCATTTTCAGGCCCTGAGGTACATGGGTTGGGGTGGAGGTGGGCAAACAACCTCCACGGGGATCACTGTAAGGGAACAGAGTCCTCAGGAGACAGGTAGGTTTCGGTTAAAGCAAGCAGGCAAAGGGAATGGCTAAAGAGGGTGAGCGTGTAGTGAAGTTTACTGGCAGTGATTAGAGTTTCTGTAAAAGGCACTGTTTGAGAGTTCTGTTGGCATCAGTGACTGGAGATTGATAGGATTTGGGGTGATATCAGAGATGGAGATTGATATGTTCCACTGGTATCAATAGTTGAGGAACCTGTGGGAATATGTAATCAGAGTGTTTGTGCGGCAAGTGACTGGGGAGATCTGTTGCTGTTAGTGATTGGGAGTTTGTTGGGATCAGTAATTTTGGAATTATAGGCTTAGTGATTAGGAAGGGCCATGCTGGCTCAGTGATTGGGAGGCCAGTGACAATTAATGACGGGAGTTATAGGAATCAGTGACGACGTTTGTGAGGTCAGAGATTGGTGACACATGCAGCTAATTTATTGGTGGCTTATGGCGGTCAGGGGTGATCTTTAAATGTTAAACAGACATGTTTGAATGTATACTTATCAGTTTCAGAATTCTCCAGTAGCTGCCTAATAAGAGGAGAAGTTTAACATGCTTTAATTTCTCCCCGTCCCCAACCAGTTATATGCCTGCTTATTTTTCTTACATCATGCCTCTTGATTTTAAGGTTACTTTTATAACAATTGCACAAGAACGTTATCAAGTTACTTGGATGTAACTGGACATTTTACTGGTTTTATTATTCGTAGTTCTCTCTTGTATATGCTCAAGTCTTTCCCAGTCTTGAAATCTTTATTCTGATCCAATTTTCCTTCTTTTAAAAATCATTCCTCTTCTTCTTCTCCTCCTGTCTCTCCTCTTCCTACCACATTCCCAGTTTCTCCCTCCCTCCTTCTCTTTATTTCTAAAGTACATAGGTAATATACTTTCTGCATCCTTACATGCCTAAAATACCTTACTTTTGCTTCCAAACATAAATGATTTTTTGACTGGTCATAAAAACCAAGGGTCTCGATTCTTCTACCTCAGAACTCTATAAACACTCCTCCATAGTCTTTAGTTACAGAAGAAAAGATGAAGACTGATTCTGGTTTGTTTGTTGTAATTGTCTCTCTCTGATAATCATAGGATTTTTTTTCAAAGTACCGTAGACTAAGTGGCTTATAAACAACAGAAATTTGTTTCTGACAGTTCTGGAGGCTAGAAGTCCGACATCGGGTCGGGATCTGGCGACAGCCCTCTTCCAGGTTTCAGACTTCTTGTTGGATCCTTACTTGGCAGAAAGAGCAGAGACAGGAAGCAAGCTCTCTCATGACTCTTATAAGGGCACTGATCCCATTCATGAAGTCTCCCCTCTCATGATCTCATTGAATCCTAATTATCTCCCAAAGGCCCTATCTCCTAATATCATCACATTGGAGGGCAAGGTTTCAACAACGAATTGGGGGGACACAAACATTGAGTCCATTATAGGGACATTTCTTAATATGATTTTTGTCTCTCAAAAACAAAAATGCAAAATTGGGTAAAAAAATAAGCCCCGTGTATAACATTATGATCATCAGTGAATGGTCAAGGTAAGAGAAAGTCATTATTGTCTGCATCTTTCACTGATGTGGATAACATTGGACTGAACTAGGAATGTGCTATTACAGGGATCGGTAACATTCAAAGATGTGACTATGGCCTTTACCAAGAAGGAATGGGAGCAACTAGATCCTGCTCAAAAGAGCCTGTACAAGGATGTGATGCTGGAGAATTACAGCAACCTAGCCTCAATGGGTAAGGACAAAGTAATTCAAAGTGTGCCTACTGTGATGCCTTCTCTCTGAAGTCCTTGGATAAGTTTATCCTTAATTTTTATGAATCAAAGAGTTTTAATCCCTTTTGGGTACTAGTCAGAATACTTGTGCTCCTCTGCCTTGAAAATGGAGGATCTACTCAGATGGGGTACATGGACATCTGCACTGTGAAATTTCAGAAGCCGTGTGTTCTTTTATCCTTTAAAAGCTCTGAAGCTTAAATGGTAGGGCTTGATTTCTGGAATGTTTGTTGTTCTAACACTCAATTTCTATCTTTTCTCATGAATAGGATATCAAGCTCTCAAACCAGACATATCCAAGTTGGGAAAAGGAGAAGAGCCATGGCTGGGGAAGGGGAAAAGACCCAGACAAGGTGGTCTGAGTGAAATAGCAAGACCCAAGGGAATAGGAGCCAATGGAAGTAAGTTCCTAGTTTCTTGGTGGTAACTTTGGAATTCTTTTTTTTCACATTTTTATTATTTATTAATTTAAAAATATATATTTTTCTTTTTATTGAAGTATAGTTGATATACAATATTGTGTTAGTTTGAGGCGTACAGCAAAGTGATTCAGTTATACATACATATATTTTTTAAGATTCTTTTCCCTTATAGGCTATTGCAAAACATTGAGTATATTTCCCTGTGCTATACAATAGGTCCTTGTTGGTTTTCTGTTTCATATACAGTAGTGTGTATATGTTAATCCCAAATTCCTAAATTATCCCTTCCTCCCATCTTTCCCCTTTGGTAACCATAAGTTTGTTTTCTATGTCTGTAGGTCTGCTTCTGTTTTGTACAGTTCATTTGTATCATTTTTTTTTAGATTCCACGTATAAGCGATATCGTATGATATTTGTATTTCTCTGTCTGGTTTACTTCACTTAGTATGATAATCTCTAGGTCCATCCATGTTGCTGCAAATGGCATTATTTCATTCTTTTTTATGGCTGAGTAATATTCCATTGTATAAATATATCACATCTTCTTTATCCATTTATCTGTTGATGGACATTTAGGTTGCTTCCATGTCTTGGCTATTGTAAATAGTGCTGCAATGAACATTGGGGTGCATATATTTTCAAATTATGGTTTTCTCTAGATATATGCCCAGGAGTGGGATTGCAGGATCATGTGGTAGCTCTATTCTTAGTTTTTTAAGAAACCTCCATACTGTCTTCCATAGTGGCTGTACCAATTTACATTCCCACTAACAGTATTGGAGGGTTCCTTTTTCTCCACATCGTCTCCAGCATTTATTATTTGTAGACTTTTTGATGGCCATTCTGACTGGTGTGAGGTGATACCTCATTGTGGTTTTGATTTGAATTTCTCTAATAATTAGCGGTGTTGAGCATCTTTTCATGTGCCTGTTGGCCATCTGTATGTATTCTTTGGAGAAATGTCTGTTTAGATCTTTGGCCCATTTTTTGATTGGGTTGTTTTTTGCTTTTTTTTTTGATATTGAGCTGTATGAGCTGTTTTTGTATTTTGGAGATTAATCCCTTGTTGGTTGCATAGTTTGCAAATATTTTCTCCCATTCTGTAGATTGTCTTTTCATTTTGTTTATGGTTTCCTGTGCTATGCAAAAGCTTTTAAGTTTAATTTGGTCCCATTTGTTTATTTTTGCTTTTATTTCTATTACTCTAGGAGAAGGTCCCAAAAGATATTGCTGCAGTTTATGTCAAAGATTGTTCTGCCTGTGTTTTCCTCTAGGAGTTTTATAGTATCTGATCTTATATTTAGGTCTTTAATCCATTTTGAGTTTATTTTTGTGTATGGTGTTAGAGAATGTTCTAATTTCATTCTTTTACATGTAGCTGTCTAGTTTTCCCAGTACCACTTATTGAAGAGAACTGTCTTTTCTCCATTGTATATTCTTGCCTCCTTTGTCATAGATTAATTGACCATAGGTGCATGGGTTTGGAATTCTTCGAATAATTTATTCTTAAATTCGTCTTATAGGTCCTAGGAAGTAGCAGTAGAAAAATATCAAAATCTCCTGGGGGAAAAAGAGTTCAAACTACAAAGATTCTCCAACCTTGGAGATTCTAATATCTCTTCCTTCTGTGAACCTGTCCACATGAGAGGTTCTCATAGGAGATTCACTGTAGTTGGGCACCAGTGTGACTTATGGGGATTTGCTTATACCATTTGTATCAGTCAGCTTAGTCTAAGTTACGTCCCATTAAAGAAAGACCCCCAAAATCTTAGTGGCCTACAAAAAGAAAGATTTGGGGCTTCCCTGGTGGCACAGTGGTTGGGGGTCCACCTGCTGATGCAGGGGACACGGGTTCATGCCCCGGTCTGGGAAGATCCCACATGCTGCGGAGTGGCAGGGCCCGTGAGCCATGGCGCTGAGCCTGCGCGTCCGGAGCCTGTGCTCCACGGCGGGAGAGGCCACAGCGGTGAGAGGCCCATGTGCCGCAAAACAAACAAACAAACAAAAACAACAAAAAAAGAAAGATTTGTTTCTTGCTCAAGCTGCAGCCCTTTTCCACATTGTCTTGTGACCTACACTGAAACAGCAGTCCCTATTTGGCCAATTCTGGTCTCATTACAGAGGCAATGAAGAGGGAGTGGAACCATATGATGACTTAAAATCACTGATTGGATGTGGTAGATATCTCTTTCTGCTTACATTTTATTGGTTCATTAGTCAGAGCAGATCACCTGGCCACTCCCGAGTTCAACTGGGTAGGAACGTATACTCCTTTCACAGGGAGGATTCAAATGGCCATACAGTGGGGCTGGGAGGTGTAATCCACAGGGAACAATAATACAGTCTGCCATACCACTCGGGTTGTGGTAGGAAAAAAGGTGAAAAACAGGGCTCTAAACCTTGGATACCAGACCATCAGATGCCTAACTGACCCTTCCACATAGCCATCTTTCCTCATCCATGCTCTCTGTTGCTCAGTTTTGAGAAAGAGCAGTGAACCCTTTTAGCTGTTTTCTTAAGTAATCCCATTCCTGCTTACCTCTCTAAAGCAATGCTTTTTAAAATTATCCTCCCTTTTCCTAATATCCTCAGCTTTTCTCCCTTCATCCACCCACACTCTTAGACCCCATAGTATCAAATTCCTCTCCTTAGAGATTCAGGCATTCTTAAATCTGTCCTCTATCCAGATCTCTTGGTGTAATCCTCCTGCCCCTCATTACTTTCCATTTCCCCCCTTTCACTGTGAAATGCTCTAGATCTGTGGTCTATACCACCAGCATTATTTCCATTTTCTCCCTAACCCTTGCAGTCAAATTCCATAGGATCCATGCCTCTAACAATTTCTGACTTTAAAGTCAGCAGTGGTAACCTTCCAGTGCATATTTTAATAGTTTTGATCAGCCTGAAATTCTTGCCCACCTAGCTTGAATTATACCACTTGAATCTGATTTTATCGTTTAAGTGTTCCTTTACCAGTTTTTTCACCAGATTCTCTTCTTTCTCACTTTGAAGTGTCCCTAAGGTTTTGTCTTCTACTATCTATTCTTTTTTTAAATTCTGTTTTCCTCAAAGGAATAATCTATTGTGTAAATACAAGCTATTTATCCTATACTGGTGACTTCCAAGATAAATTTATCTTGTCCAGATAAATCTTCAATTCCTTTGTCTTATATTTTACCTCCTTACTGGATAGCTTATTCTCAGATGGTCAGAAATTGAAAGCTTTATCTTTCTTTCTAAATTAGAGCTTCCTTACACCTTCCTTGTTTTTATCAGGGTCAGATTTTAGGCCTGTCTGCCATGGAGTTCCCATGAATCCTTGCTCTCTGCCTTCCCTCTTACTATCCTTTCCTCAGTTCCTGATTCTTTTTCCCCCCTCAGTTCTGACTGACATCACCCAAATTATATTCATATTGTCCCATACCTAAATTGCTCCAATTATTAGGTAGCTTATTAAATCCCCCCCTTAAAAATATTCATCTTAGATGTTGCCACCAAACATTAAAATATTCAGTTATTATATATCACTTCAGTCCCCAAATTAGCAGAATGTCCACAATATCTTTTTAAGTTTCTTCTAACATTGAATTTTTCAAGACTCCATGAATTTCCCAAGACCAGAGGGACCAGTCCTTCAAATGACAAATGAAGAGACTTCATAGAGTTTTCTTTGTTTGTTTGTTTTTGTTTATTTTATTCTATTTATTTATTTTTGGCTGCGTTGTGTCTTCGTTGCTGCGCGCAGGCTTTCTCTAGTTGTGGTGAGCAGGGGCTACTCTTCATTGCTGTGTGCAGGTTTCTCATTGCAGTGGCTTCTCTTGTTGCAGAACACAGGCTCTAGGCTCCCGGGCTTCAGTAGTTGTGGCATGATGGCTCAGTAGTTGTGGCTCACGGGCTCTAGAGCACAGACTCAGTAGTTGCAGTGCACGGGCTTAGTTGTTCCACGGCATGTGGGATCTTCCCGGACCAGGGCTCAAACCCGTGTCCCCTGCATTGGCAGGCGGATTCTCAACCACTGAGCCACCAGAGAAGTCCTTCATAGAATTTTTGATCCATGCATTAGTGGCTCCAGTTTTGGCTGTCTTCACTTTTCTCGCTGATACTTGGTGTTACAACCAAAAAATAATCCTGAGTCATTTAATACATACATTTTTGTCATTGCTACAGTGACTCTATTCTTGGCTCAGGTTCTTCTATCATCCTTGAAGTTTCTTCAAGGAAGGACTGTTCTATTACCTCCAATGATTTGCTGGGTCTAATGAGCTCCATGCTTCAGTTTCTGAAGTTACAGTCATTTTAGCTTAAAATTCATGTCTTAGTTACTGTCTCAGATTCAGGACAAGCTTATAGCCTTAATTACATGCTCTGCCAGACCCAGCTCTCCCCTAGTATTACCCTATTATTATACCAGTTCACTAGTTCAGAGCCTCCTCCCCTCCCTCATGGTAAATTTCTCTTGTGGTGCTTTATATCTTTTCCAGCTGGCCAATGTCAGTTGGGACCAGCCCAAATCATCATAATAAGAGGTTCTTATAATGTTACACCTCAAGGGGAAAGGTTTGAGTTTTGATCCCTTTCTTCCCAGAAGGAGATTTGCCTCCATCCTCCCCAGCATCCTTGGACATTGGAAGATGCAGCCTTGTCATGCTACGTAAAAGTTCTTGTTGGGCTTCCCTGGTGGTGCAGTGGTTGAGAGTCCGCCTGCCGATGCAGGGGACGCGGGTTCATGCCCCGGTCCAGGAAGATCCCACATGCCGTGGAGCGGCTGGGCCCGTGAGCCATGGCCGCTGAGCCTGCGCATCCGGAGCCTGTGCTCCGCAACGGGAGAGGCCACAACAGTGAGAGGCCCGTGTACTGCCAAAAAAAAAAAAAAAAAGTTCTTGTTATACTCTTTCTCTCAGGATGCTTGCATCACTTCAAATTTCCTAAATGAAAAAGCAGCTGGCAACTCCAATTCTTATGTATACTTATAAAAATTGATCTACTCCATGGGAACTAATCTCTTACAAGTTCTCCATAAAAGTAATAGTATTTCCTGGCTGTATATTCAAACACCATAACTCTTTTCTGTTTGAACTCAGTTTTCACTTTATCCATGTAATGTTCTTTTACTAGTAAAACAACTATTCACTTTTTATCTCTTTCTTTCTGAGGTCATGGGGACTCTTATATATGCTTCTCTCTTTGAGTCTCTTTGATTCCTATCCTGAAACTTTTTCTGTTTTTCCATGTCCATAGCTGAAAAAGGCCACCCCCAAAATGGTAGTCCTAGCTTCTAAATTGTTTGGTTTTTACATATGTAACATCCATATCTAGCTAACAGAAGTCTTCATGTTTCAATTCTAAGTTCTTAGGAGAATTGTTGAATAGCTGGAGCCTGGTGTTTACCACTGTCTGATCAATTGTTTTCAAGGAGAAGTTAGATCATATACTACTAACATGGCTGCCTACATCTGTCAATGTGGGTGGTGGTCTCAGAGAAGGGAAGCATAGATTGAGAAGATATCTCAAAATGTATAATTGTATAATGTATGGAGGAAAGAATGTGAGCAATCACTTAGAGTTAGGAATTAGCTTAAAATTTATAATTGGCAATTAGAGTGACCTGACAGGAAGGTGTGCTCCATTGCAAACTATTGGAAAACAAGTGTGTGTGTACACTGTAAATCCAAATGGTGTAAAGTTTATTTGCCAATATCAAACTTTATAATATGGTAAAAACATCAGGTAACTCATAGAAACTGTGGGATGTTTCTTACTACAGGAATTGCATTATTATATTAATCATGGGTGGTAGCAGTGGACCATCCTTTCCTGCTTAATCCCTCAGTCATCTATATGCTGTTCAGTACTCTTTGATGGACTTACCTTATTTTCTCTTATTTTGGCTCTTTGGGGAGCAATAACAAAATTTTACTTGAGCTATCCTAAGTAAATGGAGGAATTTATTATAAGGCTTCTTGTAACCTAAGGGGTGATACTTCAGCTGGGGACTAGAACCAGTACTGGGAAGCCATTAGGAACTGGGATTATGCAAATGGTCTCTTTGAGGACACATGATCTTACATCTCTGCTTTTCTGTGGAGGTATGCTTTATTCTTTGTACTGATGAACTTTCTGTTTACATAGGGAAAATGTGGCTTTGTAGTGCTTGTCTTATATCATTTTTAAATTTAGCACCCAGTGGAGACTAAATAGGGTCTAAGTTTTTAGGAGACATACTCTTATTGGACATCTTGGCTTGAGCCAGCTGTCTCCAACCGTGACTATGGAGAGTTGGATGAATATAGATGGGCTGTAAGAGCCAAATACTATTGGTGGATTGGCAGTTATTAAATCTGGGCAGCTTGGGCTGAGGAGAGACTTCAAAAAGTGTCAACAACAATTACAAGCTTTTAACTTCATCTGTTTTTTATTCACTACTCCTTGTGTTTATTTCATCTTTTATCCCAGGTTGCAAGGTCATATTTATAAACAGCCAAAGCCTTTTCTAATCACTATTGTCAGTTTTCTTTTCCTGTTTTTACTACAGCACTTTGCCTCTCCAGTCCAAAAAGACAGGGACATTTGCACTTGATATTTCATTCACTTTAGGATACTAGGCTTGAATAAAGATTCAGCCCCACAACAAGGCATTTCTTTATAAGTTGTATTCCAAAATATGAGAGTGCAAAGATTCACAAGAATGTCTCATTGAATTCCACTTTAGAAGAAGTCCAGCAAGATGATGACCAGCTAGAGAACCACCAGGAATCTCAAAACAAACTCCTTGGGGAAGTTGCTTTCAAGAAAACAACTCTGACTAAGAAAAAGGGCCATGAATGTAGTTCATTGGGGAAAAAAAATGTGAGTACAAAATACGTTCCTTCAAAAAAAAAGCTTCTTAAATTTGATTCACATGGAAAGAATTTAGACTTACCTGGTCATGTAAGAAATTATGTAGAAAAGAAACCTGATGTAGCTAAAGAGCATACGAAATCATTCAGCCATAGCTTACCTGATACAAAGAAAGACAAAAATCAAACTGGAAAAAAATGTGAGAAATTACCCAACCATAGCTCATCTAATAGGCCTGACAAAACTCAAACTGGCAAGAAACATACTGAACGGAACAAAATTCAAACTGGAGAAAAACATAAGGAATCATCCAGCCATAGCTCATCTCCTACTAAGTGTGACAAAACTCAGAATAAAGTGAAACCATATGAATGTAATGAATGTGGGAAGGTTCTCAGCCACAAACAAGGACTCGTTGACCATCAGAGAATTCATACAGGTGAGAAACCATATGAATGTAATGAATGTGGGATAGCCTTTAGCCAAAAATCACACCTTGTTGTACACCAGAGAACTCACACTGGAGAAAAACCATATGAGTGTATTCAGTGTGGCAAAGCCCATGGTCATAAACATGCCCTCACTGACCATCTGAGAGTTCATACTGGTGAAAAGCCCTATGAATGTACTGAATGTGGGAAAACCTTCAGACATAGCTCAAACCTTATTCAACATGTGAGATCTCATACAGGCGAGAAGCCCTATGAATGTAAGGAATGTGGAAAGTCCTTTAGGTATAACTCATCTCTTACAGAACATGTGAGAACTCATACAGGTGAAATACCATACGAATGTAATGAATGTGGAAAAGCCTTTAAGTATAGCTCATCCCTTACTAAACATATGAGAATTCATACAGGTGAGAAACCCTTTCAATGTAGTGAATGTGGGAAAGCTTTCAGCAAGAAGTCACACCTCATTATACATCAAAGAACTCATACTAAAGAGAAACCCTATAAATGTAATGAATGTGGAAAAGCCTTTGGACATAGCTCATCTCTTACTTACCATATGAGAACTCATACCGGTGAAAGTCCTTTTGAATGCAATCAATGTGGGAAGGCTTTCAAGCAAATTGAAGGTCTTACTCAACATCAGAGAGTTCACACTGGGGAGAAGCCCTATGAGTGTAATGAATGTGGGAAAGCCTTTACCCAAAAGTCACACCTCATTGTACATCAGAGAACTCATACTGGGGAGAAACCCTATGAATGTAATGAATGTGGAAAAGCGTTCAATGCAAAGTCACAACTTGTTATACATCAGAGATCCCACACTGGAGAGAAACCTTATGAATGTAATGAATGTGGAAAAGCCTTCAAACAAAATGCATCCCTTACTAAACATATGAAAACTCATTCAGAAGACAAATCTCATGAGTGAAATTAGTGTGGGAAATCTGAACTAAAGGTTTTATTTAACCTTAGAAGTATTCTAACTTTAAAGAATGTTAGAAGGCTTTTAACAAGAAGTTACACCTCGTTACACATGAGAGAATTTGAAAATGAATCACCACATGGAAGAAATGGACGGAGAGTTTAAACCTTTTATGTAAAATATTGTTTTAAAAATATTTTAAATGATCTATATATTCAGATTGAATATAAAGCTTTTAAAATTGTTAATAACTGAATAATCAGAGCACTAGAGAAACAAATTACATTTTCTGACAATTCCTGAGTTGCTTGAGGGTTGTGTACTTAAGCACCACATGTGAGAATTGAATTTGCGTATCTGTTTATTGCCATGTATAAATGTGTGTGACCATTGGTATGAGTTTCATCTTTGATGCTATCATGCAGCTCTTTCTTAATGTCTTTGCTAGTACCTGCGTCAGCAAAAAACTTTATAGAAGGGTTATTATCTATGTTAAAAAAAATGTTAATACAAAATTAAGAGAAAATGAAAGAAATCAGCTGAGAACACACAGGTGCTGGTAGGGAATGCTATCCAAGATATATTGTTGAGTGAAAAAAGCAGGTTGCTCAACTGTGTATATAGTTTATTCCCACTTGTGTACAAAAGGGTGTGTGTGTTTTCCTGTCTGTGTGTATGTATGTATGTATTTGTGTATATATATGTATATTTATATGTGAGTAAATTGGTTTGAAAAAATACAAAAGAAACTTAGCGGTTGCCATTGGGCACAGGACTACAGGAATGGGGTCTGGGATGGGACGGAGACCTCCTTTTTATTGTATACTCTTTACATTTTTAAATCATGTACATATATTATTTTCACAATTAAAATCCTTTTAATATGTATAAATCAGTACTAATGAAAAATTTCACTGAACCCACTCCATGATGTTATTTGACAAAGTAAGAGTTTCTATGCTTATTCATGAATGAGGATATGGTATTAAATTTGATATTGAATTCACAAAGGCTTTTCCTATCAAACATGTTCTTTCATTAAAATAATGAATTATAATGATAACTCAGCACTGTGTTTCTTTTATTCATCACATTTTTAAAGACTGAAGATGAACTGTGATTGCAGCTGAATGAAAGTGATTTTCTGCACAATCACTCCATTTTATCTCATACTCAAAGTGCTTATACACAAATACCTCAATCTGGGATTTCAAATATATTACTGCAAATGGCACTACTTCCTGTTCTTGCCCAATAGCAGACCTTGTTAATGTATCACTGCACTCTTTCTGAGTGAATCTAGACTTGGCCTCAGAATCATTCTTAAGCATGCATTCCAGAAGATACTGTTAATCAATTTGGGTTTGCACAGGAAACCTATTTTCCTATTTTTACTCATGAGTCATAGATTAAAAAATACAGCTGAACTGTTCTAAAATTTAAGTTGTTATACTAAAAACAGTAACATAAGGACAAAAATGGTTTTGTAATATAAGGTAATAATAATATTTGATATGTATGTCACCTTTTACATTTTTCAGAACACATTCACTGCATTACCTGATTTATTCCTCAGAATAAACATATAAGTTGGTAGGAAAGACTTGGCTAGTCATGGTCAATACTTCTCAATAAATATTTCACCTAGATACTAGCCTAGCATAATTATGGACCCTCAACCATATGTGATTAAATGCCATCTTTGCAAATATTTCCTATTCCAATGCCTGCCTTCTTGAACTCATTTTGGAGAATTAAAAAGTATGAATATTTAGAATGAAACGTGTGCGTGTGTGTGTGCACATGTGCACATACATGTATTGAAAGATTAACTCACGGATATTATGCTCTCATTACCAAGTAACTTATTTACTGTCGGGGAAGAAAATGAAATGTGAAAGCCATTTCCATCAGTAATTTATTACCAGGTGAAAATCTAGCACTATGCACAGAATGAATCATCACTGTCCAGAGCTGTAGAAAATCTGTACTTTGTAGAAGAATAAAACAGTTGCACATATGGCTAGAAATTTCCTACACTTCTTGGAGAACCCATGGTAGTGCCACACCTGGGACAGTCAAGAATATAGGTATACCCGAACAGTAAAAATGAATGCTGAAAGTCATCCTGTGCAGTAAAAAATGAATTAAAATTTAGTATCAATTAATAGGAAATGATGTCTAAAAATAATTAGAAGCAAACAGGGCTTCCCTGGTGGCACAGTGGTTAAGAATCTGCCTGCCAATGCAGGGGCACAGGTTCAAGCCCTGAGCTGGGAAGATCCCACATGCCGTGGAGCAATTAAGCCTGTGCACCACAACTACTGAGCCTGTGCTCTAGAACCCACGAGCCACAACTACTGAGCCCGTGTACCACAACTACTGAGGCCCGTGCTCCTAGAGCCTGTGCTCTGCAACAAGAGAAGCCACCGCAATGAGAAGCCCGTGCACTGCAACGAAGAGTAGCCACCGCTCGCCGCAACTAGAGAAAGCCCGCGTGCAGCAACGAAGACCCAACACAGCCAAAAATAAATAAATTTATTTTTTTTAAAAAATTAGAAGCAAACAATGAAAGAAAATAGACATACAGATGTGAGTCTAAATCAATGATACACCAGCTTGGGCATGCATCACAGTGGCCTGGAGGGCTTGTTAAAACATGGACTTTAGAAATGGGCCCCACCCACAAAATTTCTGACTCAGTAGGTCTGTGATGGGACCTGAGAATTTGAATTTTAAATAAGTTCCCAGAAGATGCTGATGCTACTGGTCTGGGGACAACACTTTGAGAATCACTCATCTGAATAATTGTTTAAGTAAAATTTAAAAATATTTTTAAATGTTCCTGAGACATTTTTTCAATGTAAAGAAGAGGAGGAGGCATATATCCATAAAATTAATTATTAACAGTTTTAAAACATTTCTTTATTCAAGAAATATTGATCATCTACTATATGCTGGGCACTGTTCTAAGTCTTAGAGATATAGCAGTCAACAAAACAAGAAGAAAAGAAATCTTGTCCTCAGAGAGCTTAATTCTAGAGTGGGAGACAGGCAGTAAATCTAAATATAGTTGTCCCTTGGTATCCACAGGGGACTGGTTCCAGGACCAGCCACAGATACCAAGATCTGCAAATGCTTACGTCCCATAGTCGGCCCTCCAAATCTGTGGTTCCATATCCAAGGATTCAACCAACCATGGATGATGTAGCACTATATATATTTATTGAAAAAAATCCATGTATAATTGGGCCCACACAGTTCAACCTGTGTTGTTCAAGAGTCAACTGTAATTAAAATACAGAGTATGACAGAGGGCGACAAGTGGTATGGCAAAAAACAAAACAGGGAAGGGAAATGCAATTGTAAGAGAATGCAGTTTTAAATATGGTGGTAGTGGTGATACAAGCTCAAGCTTACTTAGTGTTGACACAATCTTGACGAATATGAAAACAAGTCATGTATATATGATGGAAGAGTGTTCCAGGCATACATTTTTTAGAATCTGAGGGAGTGGGAAGAGAGAGAAAGATGCTGAACTCCTCTGACATACAGAAGAGGAAAAAGTAAGAAAGTTTTCTATTAAATCAAGATTTGAAAAATAATCAGATGTGCAGGAGAGGTAGAAAGCTCATACACTGCTTTTGGTAGTCAAGTTTGTACAACCTATTTAAATGTAAATCTGACAGTATACATCAAAACCTGAAAATATTTTGCACTCCTACTTCCAGGAATCTATTCTATGAAACACAATCAGGGTGTACTATAATTATCACAGAACACAGAGAAGTTGGATAAAACATAAGTTGCCAATTACTTGATTAAATAAAGTATGACACCCTCATAAGATAGAAGTTGGTGTGGTAGATGGAGATAATTTGAGAGAAAACATGCAGGTTTTTTTAACATGAAAAACCACAAGACTGAGTTCATAGCAACCACAGCTACTGGAAAATGAGGGGAGAATCCCAGAAAAGAGAGACTCAAAGGGAGGGAAACCCAAATTATGTGAATAAAGTCTGCACAAGTCTCTGGCTGACCCCTGAATCATGCAGGTATGGCTCAACTCCTAACCCTTTGTCTTTTGAACTGAGCTTTCATTTGTGCTGCTTCCTCAGGGACAGAATTTAAAGTCTGAGTTCAACGATGTTAACTACTTGATAGAACAAAAACATTAACACTCCTCCAAGAAATATAATGGAATCCAGAATTGCCACAACTTAGCATTCATGATATCCAGGATACAAGACAAACTTACTTGACATTCAAAGAATTAGGAAAATGTGACCCCATTTCAAGAACAGACAACCAACCCAGAAATTGGAATAAGCTGATGAGGATATTAATGTAGCTATTATAACTATGCTTAATGAAATAAAATATGCTCAAAATGAATGTAAAGATTTTTAACTCAGAGAAGAAATAAAAACTACAAAGAAAAACCAAAAGAAAATTCTCAAACTGAAAAATACAATGTCTGAAATTTAAAATTCACAGGATAAGTTTGCCAAATGTAAATTACAGGGGAAAGAGTCATTGACTTGAAATAGATCAGTAGAAATGATCAAACAAGTGAGAGAAAAATGATGAAAAGACATTAACCTGTGACTTGGGGGACAAAAAACCATGTCTTGCATATATGTAGATGAAGTCCCAAAAGGAGAGTGAGGAGAGAATGGGACATACAAAATATTTGAAGATATAATGGCTGATATTTCCCCAAGTTTGGTAATTGACATAAATGTACTGATTTGAAAATCTCAGCAAACTCCAAGCAGGATGAAAATTAAGAAAGCCATGATTAGGTACTTCCTAGACAAGCTCTATAACTTAAAGATAGAAATAAAATCTTGGGACTTCCCTGGTGGTCCCAAGACTCCACGCTCCCAATGCAGGGGGCCCAGATTTGATCCCTGGTCAGGGAACTAGATCCTGCATGCATGCCGCAACTAAAAGTCTGCATGCCACAACTAAGAAGCCCACATGCCACAACTAAGAAGCCTGCATGCTGCAACTAAGACCCAGCACAGCCAAAATAAATATATAAGTAAATATTTTTAAAAAAAGAAGAGCATGTTCCAAATCAATATCTTTAAAAAAAGAAAGAAAGAAAATCTTGAAATCCAGGGGAAAAAATGACACATATTTGATAAAAACAATCTTAATGATTGATGACTTATCAAAAACTGTGGAGGCCAGAAGACAGTGGATTGGTATCCTTAAAAATGCTGTAGAAAAAAAACAAAAGAAACTTCAACCTCAACCTCAAATTCTATATCCAGCAAAACTATCCTTTAAGAATGGAGGTGGAGCAAATGGTGCTAAATAGTTTTTTTTTTAAGCCACAGTTTCATTGTCTTAGTTAAAACAGGATTATTAAGTGGTGATTTTAAATTCTTTTTTTTTATTAGCAACTTCAAGTATAACAACTGGAATAAGTGTTTATTTTCTATTAACAAAAATGAATTTTGATAAAAAAGAAGAAAGAATGGAGGTGAAATAACGACATTTTAGATAAATGAATTAAGAGACCCAATGACCATAAAGTTCTTTGGGTTGAAGGGAAATAATACCAGATGGAAACTCAGCTCTTCAGGAAGCATTAAAGAGTAACAGAAATGGTAAATACATAGGTAAATATAAAAGACTATTCTAACTTGTTAATTTCTTTAAAATACTTAGGATTGTTTAAAACAAAACTTATAACATTGCCTTATGTGGATTGTAAGGTATTTAGATGCAGTACATATAACAACTCTAGCATAAAGAAAGGGGAGTGGACCTATATTATAGAGAGTTTCTAAATTTTATGTGCTATAAATAATGGCAATTGAAAGTAGAATGAAAGTCAAGGTTGTATAGAGCAATATCTAGAGAAACCATTAAAGAGTAAAGCAAAGAAGTATAGCCAGAAACACAACAGATAAACTTAAATGAACCTCTAATAAGTATTTAAAATTCCTAATGGAAGCAGGAAAGGAGGTACAGAGGAAAAAAATCAAAGGGGAAAAACAATACAAATAATATGGTGGATCTAAATCCAACCATAGCAATAATTACATTAAAAGTTAATGGAGGGCTTCCATGGTGGCGCAGTGG
Organism: Delphinus delphis; assembly: GCF_949987515.2. NCBI lineage: Eukaryota > Metazoa > Chordata > Mammalia > Artiodactyla > Delphinidae > Delphinus > Delphinus delphis. Next base: position 20,717,870 of record NC_082688.1, read on the forward strand.
TTGAGAGTCCGCCTGCCGATGCAGGGGACATGGGTTCGTGCCCCGGTCCGGGAAGATCCCACATGCTGCGGAGCGGCTAGGGCCGTGAGCCATAGCCACTGAGCCTGCGCGTCCAGAGCCTGTGTGCTCTGCAATGGGAGAGGCCACAACAGTGAGAGGCCCGCGTACCGGAAAAAAAAAAAAAAAAAGTTAATGGACTATAAATTGGAAGATTGGGATTGACACATACACACTACCATATATAAAATAGATAACTAATAAGGACCTACTGTATAGCACAGGGAACTTACACTGTAATTGCCTATATGGGAAAAGACTAAAAAAGAGTGGATATGTGTATATATATATAACAGATTCATTTTGCTGTACCTCTGAAACTAACACAACATTGTAAATCAATTATACCCCAATAAAAATTTAAAAAAAAAAGTTAATGGACTAAAAGCTCCAATTAAAAGGCAGAGCTTTACATAATGGAGGAAAAAAAGCAAGACCCAGTTTTATGTTCTCTACAAGATCCAAACTTTAAAAAGTCACAGGTAAGTTAAAATTAAATGGATTGAAAATGATATATCATACAAATAGTAAGCATACAAAGGCTGGAATGGCTATATTAATAGCAGACAAAATAGACTTCTCTCTCTTCTTTTTTTTTTTTTAGCTTTTTAACTTTTTAAAATTGAGGTATAGGGAATTCCCTGACGGTCCAATGGTTAGGACTCCCAGCTCTCATGGCCGAGGGCCCAGGTTCGATCCCTGGTCGGGGAACTAAAATCCCATAAGCTGCATGGCACAGCCAAAAAAATAAATAAATAAAATTAATTAAAAAAAATAAATAGGGCTTCCCTGGTGGCGCAGTGGTTGAGAGTCCGCCTGCCGATGCAGGGGACACGGGTTCGTGCCCCGGTCCGGGAAGATCCCACATGCCGCGGAGCGGCTGGGCCCGTGAGCCATGGCCGCTGAGCCTGCGTGTCTGGAGCCTGTGCTCCGCAACGGGAGAGGCCACAACAGTGAGAGGCCCGCGTACCGCAAAAAAATAAATAAATAAAGTAGAGGTATAGTTGATTTACAATATTACATAAATATTACGTGTACAGCATAGTGATTCAGAATTTTTAAAGATTATACTCCATTTATAGTTATTATAAAATATTGGCTATATTCCCTGTACTGTACAATATATCCTTGTAGCTTATTTATTTTATACATAGTAGTTTGTACCTCTTAATCTCCTACCCCTATCTTTCCCCTTCCTCCTTCCTCCTTCCCCCTCCCCATGGGTAACCAGTGGTTTGTTTTCTGTATCTGTGAATCTGTTTCTTTTTTTTATATTTATTAGTTTTATTGTTTAAATTCTATATGTAAATGATAACATACAGTATTTGTCTTCCTGTCTCTGACTTAATTCACTAAGCATGATACCTTCCAAGTCCATCCATGTTGTTGCAAGTGGCAAAATTTCATTCTTTTTTTATGGCTGAGGAGTATTCCATTGTACATATGTACCACATCTTCTTTATTCATTTATCTGTTGAAGGATACTTAGGTTGCTTCCATATCTTGGCTATTGTAAATAATGCTGCTGTGAACATTGGGGTGTGTGTATCTTTTCAAATTAGTGTTTCTGTTTTCTTCAGATATATACCCAGGAGTGGAATTGCTGGCTTATATGGTAGCTCTATTTTTAGTTTTTTGAGGAACTTCCATACTGTTTTCCACAGTGGCTGCACCAATTTACATTCCCACAAACAGTGCACTAGGGTTGCCTTTTCTCCACATCCTCTCCAATATTTGTTATTTGTGGTATTTTTGATGATAGCCGTTCTGACAGGTGTGAGGTGAAATCTCATTGTGGTTTTGATTTGCATTTCTCTGATTAGCGATGTTGAGCATCTTTTCATGTGTGTGTTGCCCATCTGTATGTCTTCTTTGGAAAAATATCTTCTGCCTATTCAGGTCTTCTGCCCATTTTTTAATCAAAACAGACTTCTTGATAGAGTGTTATCAGACATAAAGAGGGCCAATTAAAAAAGATAAAAGGATCAATTCATCAGGAATACGTAACATACATAAATGTCTATGCACCTAAAAGAGTTCCAAGGTACAGGCATACTTCAGAGTTATTGCAGATTCGGTTCCAGACCACCACAATAAAGTGAGTATCACAATAAAACAAGTCACATGAACTTTGTAGTTTCCCAGTGCATATATAAATCATATTTACACCGTACTGTAGCCTGTGGTGTGCAACAGCATTATGTCTAAAAAAATGTACATACCTTCATTTAAAAAATACTTTATTACTAAAAAATGCTAACCATCATCTGGTCCTTCTGTGAGCTGTAATCTTTTTGCTGGTGGAGGGTCTCGCCTTGATGTTGACGGCTGCTGACTAATCAGGGTGATGGCTGCTGAAGGTTGGGATGGCTGCGGCAGTTTCCGAAAATAAGACAGCAACGTTCGTGGCATCCCCAAACAATTACAGTGATAACATCGAAGATCACTGATTACAGATCACCACAACAAATGTAATAATAATGACAAAGTTTGACATATTGTGAGAATTACCAAAATGTGACACAGAGACACAAAGTGAGCAAATGCTGTTAGAAAAATGGCACTGAGAGACTAGCTCAATGCAAGGTTGCCACAAACCTTCAATTTTTAAAAGACATTTTTTTCTGCAAAGCGCAATAAAATGAGGTATGCCTGTATATGCAGCAGAAATTGAAAGAATTAAACAGAGATATCAATATTCCACAATCGTAATTGAAGATTTTCACATCCCCCTCTAGGCAATTGATAGAACAAACTAGACAGAAAAAATTAGTGAAGATATAGACTACCTGAAGAGCACTGTGAAAAACCTTGATATTTCTAGAACATTAGCTCTACAACTGTAGAATATACAGTGTTTTCAAGTGCACAGGGTATGTACACCAAGATAGAAAAACGCTGGGCCACACCACCAGTCTTGATACACTTAAAACAATTAAAATCATGCAGAGTTTGTTCTCTGACCACAATACAATTGTGATTGGGATCTCTGGAGACGGATTCTGAGATAGAGTTGAAGTTTCAGATGTTTCTTAAAGATCAATACCCATGAAAGGAAGGGGGAGAAGCAGGATTAGGCAAAGGAAGTTTAAATACATTATAGGCCCAAAAATGTCAACCTGGTGAGGAGCTCTGGGATGAGTGTTTTTCTCTTCCAAGTGTCCTGTATTGGGTCTTCATACCCTGACCCCAACCTTGCTCATTCACCAGATGCAGGCTTCCCTGCAAAGGGCATGACCTTGGGTGAGGCAGCTCTCTGTAGCTGAGGCCCACCTTTAAGTAGCTGACAGCTAGAAATTGTCTTCTAGTTGTACTCCCCACAGCTGAGCAGTAAGACCTTCCTTGCAGAAGAATCTGGATATGCACCTCTATGTCTATCATAATCCATCCCTTGCTCTGCTCAGATATACTTCTCCATACATATCTATATATCTGTGTATATCTCCTATATATCATTATATCTTGGCTGCACCGCTAACAAACTGTGTGACCTTTTGGTGCCTGAAATTCCTCCTCTGTAAAACAGGGATAATAATGGTTTTCCCCCTCAGCATTAAATTAGATCAGAGGTCAGCAAATTTATTCTCTAAAGGGATAGATAATATTGATAAATATTTTAGATTTGGGGGGCCATATGGTTTCTGTCACGACTCCTCAACTCTGCTGTTATAACACAAAAACAATCATAGACAATATGTAAATGAGTGAGCATGGCCAATAAAACTTTATTTATTAAAACAGACAGCAGGCCAGATTTGCCCACGGGCTGTAGATTGCGGACCCCTGAATTAGATTATACATGTAAAAGAACTATTAATTTAGGGCCTCATAAGGCAAAGGAGATTCCCCTGATCCTTGGCAAGGAACTTCCCCCCAAAACAGGAGTGTGTGGCCATTCCCAATGGAGAGAGTCACCTGAATCAAGATGTGGAGGTACGATCAGTATGTCAGATCCAGGGATGTGAAAAGTGGTTTATTATACCTGCTATTCTGTTGAGAAATCCCTTCTTCACTCTTTTCCTGACAAATTCCTGCTCCTCTTCCAAGACTTCATGTCCTAAGCCTTCCTGAGAGCCCTTCCCACACCTCCATCACTACCACCCAGTCCCTGACAGAGTCAGCCCCCTCTTGCTGTGCCCCCGCAGCACACATCATGCCCCTGTCAGAACACTGATCACACTGCACTGGCATTATCAGATTGAGCTCCTCCCTTGCATCATCAAGCATGGCAATAATAAATGTGTGTGACTGAAGGAATGCATGAGCTTTACATTACAGAGAAAAAGTTGGGAGACATAAATATATAGCTAACAAATCAGGGGAGCTAAACTGATTCTGACACAGTCTTGCCCTGAGTAGCTGTCAGACCAAAGGGGAGAAAGACACAAGTATTGGAAATCCCAGTTCCAGACAACAACATGGCTGTGACAGAGGAAGGCATGTTCAGCTGTGCCCATAAAAAGGAACAGATGCCTGGGGGATCTGGAAAAACCTAGAGAGAAGAGGATGTTGGAGCCCAGCTTTGAAGCATGAATAGTAGTTCTCCTGGCATATGGTTGGGAAGGATATTCCAGAAGCATGAAGTACACTGTATCTGATTTTAAAGAGCTGAGTGACCCCTGAGAATTAATCTCCAGTGTCTTTAAGCATTAGTTAGGGCTGGCTATTCTGTAGTAATGTTAAAAGGTAAACTAAGGCATATTAAAATTTTTAAGAGTTTGAGCAAAAAGTGATTTGAATTGGGCAGCACCAAACCAGAGGTGGTTAGAAGTACTCCACTGGCAGGAGCTGGGGGGTAAGACTTTTACAGAGAAGACAGAAGCAAAGCAAGGAAATTAGTTGATTGCTGGTAGTTTAAGCAGTTGCCTTATTTGTAGTTCCCCTTATTTGGGAAAGCTTGTTGGCTGTTTGTGATTGGTTCTCCTTAGGTTTTGATTTCTTAACGTCGAGGCATTTGACAGGCTTAGGTTTTGGTTTGCTTATGAAAGCTGCTAAGGCATTAGAATCATCTCAGTCTAATGGCCTCCTTGTTTAATTAATTTAACAGTAATAACATTATATGGTATTTATTATTTTAAAACTAGATTCTGGGACTTCCCTGGCGGACCAGTGGTTAAGACTTCGCCTTCCAGTGCAGGGGGTGCAGGTTCGATCCCTCGTCGGGGAGCTAAGATCCCACATGCCTCGCAGCCAAAAAGCCAAAACATAAAACAGAAGCAATATCATAACAAATTCAATAAAGACTCTAAAAATGGTCCACATCAAAAATATCTTTAAAAAAAAACCAAACTGTAGATTCTAAAGTGCTTTTCACTGACACTGACGCTGTAGCTTTCTTCCTTAGGTCAGCAAACATTGAAATACCCAAATAAGTATTTCACAACCTTCCTCTACTTTACAACATAGAAAGGACTAAAGGAAAGTGGCTGACCCAAGGCCACAGAGAAAGTTCAAGACCAGATTGAGAGGAGAACCCAGGAGTTCTGAATTATCCTTCAGAGTTTAACCCCAAACACTTTCCCTCTGCTACTATCTGATGTGTCTTTAGCAGGGGCAGAGTCTTCCCATCCCAGTCAGGGAAAGTGCCCCTGGGAGAAGACATCTGAATTTCATTTTTCAGGATGATTATCAGTAGTTTGCTAGATGAAAGGCAACCTGACTTTCCCTCTCCCAGGGCTGTCTCCGGGGGAGAACACTGCACCACTCTGACTTCTCCACCTCAGTTAAAACTCAGTTAAAACCTACTTTAGTAAACATACAATAAGTGCTCAATAAACATTTACTGTTATTATTACCATATCTCAGATTGTCAAAGTGAGGCAATGTTACGTAGATCAAACAACTTAAACCCTCAGAGACTTCTCATCTCCTTAACAGGAGGGGCTTCCCCTGCTTTGCTGTTCCACTTCCCCATCTTTGCTTTGCACCCTCCTGCTGTGTTTCCATTTTCTACACGTCTTAGCTGAATAGGTTCCATCCCCTATACCTGGAATTCTTTCCTAGTTTATGTCTTTGCTCCTTCATTGTTTCCGTACACCTTTTCCGTAGCTCCCGTATTCCAGTTCTCACAGACTTCGCTCTGAGAATTTTCTGCTGTACGGCACCAACACGTACTCGAAATATGGCGCCTCCCAGTCTGTCCCACTTTTCTGTCAACGGGCGCGGCCATGTAAACCCACTGGCTAAGGGAGACTAACAACCGGGGAAGTCTCGCGATAAAGGCAACTCAGGATCCGTGCCACCTTCCGCGATAGCGCAGAGGGCTCAGTGTCCGCGGCGTTGTAAGGGGCGGATTGTAGCTTTCAGCTAAGGGCCAGGGAGGGGAGGCGGGAAGGTGAGGAGTCCGGTTCTCAGGAAAGGTTTCAGTCACTGACTGCGGTGTTGGGAGTAAGGGCGTCATGTTTGACCAGCGATTGAGCGTTTGTAGCGGTCCGTGTATTCCGGTCCTGTCGTTGTTAGTCATTAAGGCGGCTTGCCTAAGATAGTGATTGCCGCCCAGTGGTGCTGCTGGTAGTGGACTCTGAGGAGGGTCAGAGGCTTACTGTGGGGTTTGTGGGGCTAGTGATTGGCCCTGCCTGTGTGAGTGATTCAGAGTCTTTCAAGGTCATGGGTTGAAGTGACAGAAGTCAATGGTTGGGGCCCTGAAGGGGGGGTATCCCTTCCTTAGTGTTATTTAGGGTCAGTGAGTGGAGGCTGTAGTGCACCTGCGGGGCGCCTCTGTGATAGCTTAGGGAGCAGGCGGCTTGTGGTCAGTGACTGGGGCTACAGCTTAAATTTTAACAGCTTGCATCCAGGCTGCGCTCTGCACATATCATTATGTGCTGGGTTTCCTCGTGTGGGTTTATGCCAGCAAGGATGTTGAGGTTGGGGGAGAGTTCCCATCCTTCCCCCAGAGGTTCTGTTTCCATCCTTGGATCTATCTCCTAAACAGACTTCAGGCAGTTTATGTTTCTGCTACTAATCTTGTAACTAGTCAAGTACTTCAAGCCAAAGCCTTTACTCAGAAACACTCTCTCAAACCTCCTTTGCCTTCTCCCTGTCCTTCAATCTGTGCGCTGTCCCTGGACAATTTTAACCACACTCATTGTATCAGTTTCCACCCTTAAACTCATGACTTTACCGTCTATAAGTCCAGCCCAGACTTTTCTAACAAGCTCCAGATTCACAGTAGCCAGCTCTCTCCTACACACCTCTGTGAGGTTTACTCACAGACACTTCAATCTTAGCATGATCAAAATAGTTACCTTCCTTCTTCATACTTTACCTACTCATCCTACTATATTCTACATCATTATAAATGACATCACTCTTCATCCAGATAGGTATAATAAAAATCCAGAAATCCTTATTATTTCCTTTCAGGCAAACTCCCTCTAGTGAATTGTGCCCTTTAGAACTTCCTTGATATGATCTTGGATTAAGAGGTCAGTAGGACAATAGCTGCTAAAAATAACGATCATTTTTTGTTTCAAAAATAATATAACTTTATTCTAGAAAAATTGGAAACTGAAAATGCTAAACGCAACTTAATAGAAATCACTTCTAATCCTGCCACCCAAAGACAACCATAACATTTTGATGTATGTCATTTTAGTCACTTTTTTCTTTTCAACATGTTTATTGTTTTATGACTTATTTTTCTTGCTTTGTAATTCAACAAGAAAAACTTTTTCCAGTATGTAAATACTTTTATAAGACATTTTTAATGACTGTATGGTATTCTATTTTTTCGGTAATTGATTTAACCAATCCCTATTGTCAAACATCTAAGTGGTTTCTACTTTTTAGGTGATAAAGCAGCATTGTGATAAATATTCTTGCAGATACATCTTTGTGTATATCCATGCCTATTTTTTTTTAGAATACATATTTAATAGTAGATTTGTAGAGTCAAAGGAGGAAAAACTTTCTAAACATATAATGGAATACAAACATTCACATTCTCAAAGGAAAAACATCATGTCCTGATCCTTTCAGAACTGTAAATTAATAGATTGATGTTATCACGGTGTAATTCTTCGTGGTCTCTCTGAATATTTGAAAGGAGCAGTCTCTAAAGGGTAGTCTTTTATGTAGTTGATCATAGGATTTCATAGGCTCATGGTTGTGGGAATCACAGTGCAGGCTCAGACTCTCAAAGCTATCTTCTTTTTCCCCTCCCTGCTCATCCCAGCTCTGTACAGATATCTACTGCTTCTGAAGAGCAACAGAAAATGAGCAAGTCTCAGGTAAGTGAGCTATTTATACCCCATTTTGTTTTCCACTGTATTTGAGGCAGTTTAAAAGAATTAATTAACTGAAAAAATGGAAATAGAGATTGGGGGAAATAAAATAGAAGATCTGACCAAGGAAACTTGGAACATAGACATACAAGTTGTAGGATCTTTCAGAGTTAAAGTTGAGCATACCATCTGCAATTATATGATTTACATTGTACATTAAATTTGATAATTTCTTGAAGATAGTAAAGATTTTTTTTTGCATTTAGGTTTGAAGTTATTCTCCTGATGGGACTTCATGCATATGATGTAGTAGTCAGTGTCCTTAACATTTACCAACACATGATAAATTCCATAGCAGTTTTCTCCCTGGCTGTTTCTTAAACCATTTCTCCAAATAAGTATAGGGCATAATAACAAGGCAGAATTCAATTTCTAGGCAGTAAAATCAGAGGGCCAAGTACACAGCTGTCAAACAGTCTGGCTTGGTCCATGAATAAAATCTGTAATTTTGGAAGCAGCATTTCTGGGAGTTTGTAAAATTAGTCCAGGGGATTCATGTCATTAAAGGTAATACTAATTTTAATTTTATTAAATTTAAAATAATTTTAATTTGCAGTTTTTGACCAATAAATAATCAGATATTTTTCCTTTAAAATGCAATAGATTGAGAACCTCGAAGTGTTTATCACTCAGCTACTAGCCAGCATCTTAGTGGTTGTAATTGTCATACAGTTTTAAATGTTTTTATTTGAAGGTATATATTGTTTGATTTTTACCTATAATGTTCCATTGGTTTATTCCCACTGTGTAGCATATAGCTTCAGCATAGTAGTGTTCAAAGTGGGGAGCATGCATTCCTTAGGAGATGTGCAAGATGATCCCCTGGGAAATGGAGAGAAAAGATGAGAAATTCTACTTATATATCTTTTTATGATCATAATATCTCAGTATTGAGTTACTTACATATAACTTATGTTTTTTTAAGGTGTATATTATTGATGTGTGTGCTCTTTTTTTTTTTTTTTAACTGAAAAATGTCTCAGCAAGATTCGCCTCTTTAGAACAAAATATGCTCCTGTCAACCAGGAGATTCCAAAAATTTTAGGAGCTCTGTCAAAAAATCAGAGTCAAAGATCAAATATCAGAACAAAAGATGCTCCTGATACCTTTATTGCTTACAAAATTACAAAAGTTTTAGGAGCTATGACCAAGAGCCAGGGAGAAGACTGAAATATTTGCTTATTCCCTATGTTATACAATACATCCTTGTAGCTTATTTTATACCTAATAGTTTGTACCTCTTAGTCCCCTACCCCTATATTGCCCTTCCCGTCTTCCCACTGGTAACCACTAATTTGTTCTCTATATCTGTGAGGACTACTGGGATTTGTACCTATAATTCTGTACCCAGTTTCAATGTGTGGGTTTTTCCATACCACCAAGCCGTCTTCCAACACCAGCTGGGTGTCCTACAATTTAACTTAATTTTGACACTACCTACTTGGAGAAAGCATCAGATCCTACAGGTTACGGGCTTAGTTCCACAAGGCTGCCCTCCACCTCGGATGCTAGTTGCAAGTCCAGATTGTGATCTGTGCTTCTGACCCACTGGCTGTAAATCAGAGGTTCCCACCACCCCCTCCTTTGTTTTGATTTATTTGCTACAGGGGCTCACAGGACCCAGGAAACCAGTTTACTCACTAGATTACCAGTTTGTTATAAAGGATATTAAAGTATATGAATCAAGAGCCAGATGAAGAGATACATAGGTTCCGAACAAAGGAGCTTGGGGACCAGCATGTGACACATGGAAGCATTCTGGTCCACCACCCTGGAGGTTTTCTGAACCCTTTCCTCTTGGGTCTTTATGGAGGCTTCATTATGTAGGCGTGATTATCATTGGCCATTGGTGATTTGTTCAAACTCTAGCCCTGCTCCGCTCCCTAGAAATCAGGGAGTGAGGCTAAAAAAACATAAGCACCCTCTATTCACAGTTGGCTTCCCTGGCAACTAGCCCCCATACTTAGGTGCTTTCCAAAGATACCTCATTAACATAACAAAAGATACCTTTATCCCACTCCTCACAGAAAATTCAAGGGTTTTTAGGAGCTCTGTGCCAGGAACAGGATAAGGAGCAAATATACTTTATTATAAATCACAATGTCACAGTACCATTGGTACTAGTGCATCTTCTCGTTTCCTTTATTCAGCCACCAACTCCCATAGTCATAGTCCAGATTTATAATTACCAATAGCTCCAAGCATTTCACTCTCTGGCCTTTCTTTCTTCCTTCTTTCTTTCTTTCTTTCTCTCTCTTTCTTTCTTTTCCTTTCTTTCTTTCTTTCTTTCCTTTCTTTCTTTCTTTTCCTTCCTTTCTTTTTCTTTCTTTCTTTCCTTCCTTCCTTCCTTCCTTCCTTCCTTCTTTTCTTTCTTTTCTTTCTTTCATTTTTTGGCTGCGTTGCCCTTCGTTGCTGTGTGCGGGCTTTCTCTAGTTGCGGTGAGCAGGGGCTGCTCTTTGTTGCGGTGCACGGGTTTCTCATTGTTGTTGACCATTATTTCTATTTCTAGCTCATTATCTAGTACCTTGACTCCAGCAATTCTTCAGTTCTGTACAGACCTCTGATCAATTGACCATCCATTTTTTCACTGTTTATTACATTCCTCTCCCCACTTCTTAATTCTCTCTTTTCTCAGCTTGAATTCCATGCTTCTCAGTTTTTGTTAGGTGCAACTGTCACCCCACGGAAGTCCAGTTGCCTACCCATTATTGCCATGTACATGTCAATTATAATAGGTACCTCGAGCTTAATGGGGCAAGTAGATTTTCTTGTGGTAAAAAATATATAACATAAAGTTTGCCATTTTAACCATTTTTATGTGTACAATCAGTTGTATTAGTTATATTCACAACTTGTGCATTCTATCACCACTATTTCCAGAACCTTTTCATCACCCCAAACAGAAACTCTATGCCCAATGAGCGATAACTCCCATTCTTCCCTTCCTCCCACAGCCCCTGGTAACTTAAAACTACTTTCTGACTCTGTAAATTTGCCTATTCGAGGTACTTCATGCAAGTAGAATCATACAATATTTGTCCTTGTGTGTCTAACTTATTTCACTTAGCATGTTTTCAAGGTTTATCTGTGCTGTAGCATGTATCAGAACTTCATTCCTTTTTATGGCTGAATAATATTCCATTCTATGGATATACCACATTTTGTTTATCCGTTCATCTGCTGATGGACACTTGGGTTGTTTGTACCTTTTGGCTTTATTGTAAATAAAGCTGCTATGAACATTTGTATACAAGTATCGGTTTGAGTACCTGTTTTCAAATCTTTTAGGTATATACCTAAGAGTGGAATTTCTGGGTCATATGGTAATTCTATGTTTAACTTTTGTAGGAACTGCACAGCAATTTATGAGGGTTCCAGTTTCTTCACATGATTGCTAACACTTGTATTTTCTGTTTTGTTGTTGATAACCATCCTACTGGGGTAAAGTGGTATCTCATTATGGTTTTGATTTGTTTCTCTAATGACTAATGAGGTTGAGCATCTTTTCATGTGCTTATTGTCAGTTTGCGTATCTTCTTTGCAGAAATGTCTATTCATGTTCTTTGCCCATTTTTTCATTGAATCATTTGTCTTTTTATTGTTGAACAAATAGAATTCTTGATTCCACCTCTCCCTCCACCAAGACCAGATCTTTCTTGTCTCCTGGACTTCAGTGGGATGCAGTTGCTTACACCAAAAACCAAGGAGTTTTAGTTGATTCCTCTCCTTTCCTCATACACTGTCTTTCAGAAGTATCTCGGTTGGATTTGATTAAGATCAAATTTTAAAATAGAGTGCTCTTATTGAGGTAGAACTTAATCATGGTTTGAAAAGTAAGGAACAATGAGTTCATTAGTACTTTATTGTTACTAACTGATCAAAAATTATTTCATTTTTCTCATTATGTCCAGATATACATTTTAAAAAATTGAGTAGATTAAATATTACTTACATTTTTTATTTTAATTTAAACTTTAAAAACAATGGTTTCTGCTTTATTTAATTTTTTAAAGTGTTTTAATGGAAAAATTCAAACATATATAAAAATATAGAGAACAGTATAATAAACCCCTTGTACTTCCTCATATATTTTCAACAATTAATATTTTACCAATCTGACATCTTTCCTCTTTCTCTTCTTTTATTTGTTCTCTAGAGTTGCACATTTTAAAGCAAATCTCATACATGGCATTTTGCCAGTATATACTTGCTTTGCAGATTACTGTTGTTGTTATCTTCGTTTTCTGACAAGTGATACTGATTTTCCCTTTAGTGGTTTCCTTTTAAAATACATTTATTTAAGTAAAGAAGTTGTTGAGTTAAAACTATTAAGTCAATAATAGCGCAGGTGACATGCAGATATGGTAAAACCTCTGAAGGCTGTATGTGAATAAATGATGTTTGAGAGCATTATACTGAAGTGCTCACAGGTCCTTGAATTTACCATGTTCTTCACGTTCACATGCCTTTTTCCTACTCCACTCTTCATCTGGAATGATCTTTCTCTCTCCTCCACAGGTTACCAGAGAATACACTATTCATTTTTTATGTTTCAAAAACTTTTTATTTTATCTTTACATTTAAAATTTTTTATTTTTACATTTTTCATTATTCATTTTGTATAACTTTACAAAGCCCAAAATAGAATCACTTTCTTTCCTATTTCTGTCATAACCTATTTAACATCTTATAGCATTTATATACTTACTTGTTTGCCTCCAACTACTAGTCTGTAAACCTGCTGTGTTTTATTCATATTTGCATCCTGAGCACCAAATAGTGCTGGTCACATAGGTGCTTAATACATGCCTGATGGAAAGAGAATGGGTGATTCTCAATGGCAAAGTTTTTCTAATAGGAGTTTGACTTCTCCCACATAGTAGAACCCAAAATTGGCCTCATGGTAAACATTTTCTTAAACATGTTTAAGTTAAAACATTAACTTTTTGTGATGAACCCTGCATGATGAAAACAGCAATTATTTTTCATTCATCTCTTATACATCACTCAGTGTTTTTCACTTTAGATTTAATAGGAATGTTCTGTTACAGGGATTTGTTTCATTCAAAGATGTGACTGTGGACTTTACTCAGGAGGAGTGGCAGCAGCTGGACTCTGCTCAAAGAAACCTGTACAAGGATGTGATGCTGGAGAACTATAGCAACCTTGTTTCAGTGGGTAAGGACATCTTCCCTCAGAGGGTACTGATATTAGTTACCTATTGTTGTATAACAATTATTATAGTGGCTTAAAGTAAACATTTTTTTACAAACAATTTCTGTAGGTCAGGAATATGGAACAACTCAGCTGGGTGGTTCTGGCTTGTGGTCTCCCATGTGGTTGTAGTCAGATGTTAGCAGGGGCTGAATTCATCTGAAAACTTGACTGGGACTGTAGGATCCATTTCTAAGGTAATTCACTCCCATGGCTGTTGACAGGAGCCTTAGTTCCTTGCTGTTCATTGGCTGGAGATCTCAATTCCTTGCCATGTGGGCCTGTTCTCACGACCTGGCAAGTAATTTCCCCTAGATAGAGTGAGAGCAAGGAGGAAGTCACAGTGCCTTTTGTGACCAAGTCTCTGAAATCACACATGATCACTTCTACCTTCTTGTGTTCATTAGAAGTGAGTTACTAGATATACAGATTGCCAACAAACACATGAAAGGATGCTCAACATCACTAATCATTAGAGAAATGCAAATCAGAACTACAATGAGGTATCACCTCACACCGGTCAGAATGGCCATCATCAAAAAATCTGCAAACAATAAATGCTGGAAATGGTGTGGAGAAAAGGGAACCCTCTTGCACTGCTGGTGGGAATGGAAATTGATACAGCCACTATGGAGAACAGTATGGAGGTTCCTTAAAAAACTAAAAATAGAACTACCATATGACCCAGCAATCCCACTACTGGGCATATACCCTGAGAAAACCATAATTCAGAAAGAGTCATGTACCACAATGTTCATTGCAGCACTATTTACAATAGCCAGAACATGGAAGCAACCTAAGTGTCCATCGACAGATGAATGGATAAAGAAGATGTGGCACATATATACAATGGAATACTACTCAGCCATAAAAAGAAACAAAACTGAGTTATTTGTAGTGAGGTGGATGGACCTAGAGTTTGTCATACAGAGTGAAGTAAGTCAGAAAGAGAAAAACAAATACCATATGCTAACGCATATATGTGGAATCTAAGAAAAAAATGGCTCTGATGAAGCTAGGGGCAAGACAGGAATAAAGACGCATAGAGAATGGACTTGAGGACATGGGGAGGGGGATGGGTAAGCTGGGAGGAAGTGAGAGAGTAGCACTGACATATATACACTACCAAATGTAAAACAGATTAACTAGTGGGAAGCAACTGCATCACGCAGGGAGATCAGCTCGGTGCTTTGTGACCACCTAGAGGGATGGGATAGGGAGGGTGGGAGGGAGACGCAAGAGGGAGGAGATATGGGGATATATGTATACATGTAGCTGATTCACTTTGTTATACAGCAGAAACTAACACAACATTGTAAAGCAGTTATACTCCAATAAAGATGTTAAAAAAAAATGAGTTACTAAGTCCAGCCCACACTCAAGGGGTGCAGAATAAGCTCTACTTCCTGAAGGGAAGCATGTCAAAGAATTTATGGGGATATATTAAACCCACCATAGTACCCAATCGACTGCCTTTCCTTTATATTTTGCTAAAAGCTACTGGGTCTCTGAATGCTTAGCTTCATTTCAACCTATAAACGTCAAAAGAATATTAATTTTGAGTACCAAATATCGTGCTTCTACCTCTCCAGTGAACTTGGATGGAAAGAAAATGGGTACTGCATCCTGCTCATTCTTCAGAGGCTGAAGACAATGGGCTGGACCGAAGTTCTTGGTTTTTATAAATTAATTGTCATAATGTATATAATACAGTGTTCAAATATTAATTATACAGCTGATGCATTTTTTCATATGTATACACCTACCTGACCACTATTCAGATCAAGATACTGAATATTTCTAGCACCCCAGCAGGCTCCCTTGAACCACCCCCTTACCATTTACCTACTTCCTCAGAGATAACAACTTGGGGTTCTATCACCATAAATTAATTCTGTTCTTGACCTTCATATAAATGTAATCACACAGTATGTACGGTTTTTTTTTTGTCTAGCATATTTCATTTAACATAATATCTGTGAAATGCATTCATGTTATTGCATGTGACAGTAGTTTGTTGCTCCTTATTGTTGTATTGTATTCTGTTTAATGAGTATATAATAATTCTTCAGTTTATCTAGTCTACTGTTGATCGTCATTTGGGTTGTTTCAGATTTTGGCAATTATGAATAAAGTGCTTATTAACATTTTTATACGTATCTTCTGGTAGAAATAAGCATATCATTTCTATTGGGTATATACAGAGGAGTGGAATTTCTGGGTCATAGGGCATATGTATATTTAGCTTTAGTAGATACTACCAGTTTTCCAAAGAGATTATACCAATTTATATTGTACTAGCAATGTAGTAGAGTTCCATCAACCTTTAGTAATGTCAGTCTTTTAAATTTTAGCCATTCTGGTACCTATGTAATGGATGTGAGTTCTAGGTTGGTTAGTTTATCCACTAACACCCAAGTCCATCAACCTTGAGTAATGTCAGTCTTTTAAATTTTAGCCATTCTGGTACATATGTAATGGATGTGAGTTCTAGGTTGGTTAGTTTATCCACTAACACCCAAGTCCTATATTATTTCCCATAAACAGGGTATCAGTCTCTGAATTCAGATGTAATCTTCTTGTTTAAGCAAGGAGAACCATGGATGGAGGAGGGAGAAATGTCAAATTGGGCCTATTCAGGTAAGTTGAGAACCCGGCAAATGGGAGGCAGGGAAGGAAGATTCATATTGATTAGTGACAAGTTTGTCTTTGAAGTATTTTTTAGGAAATTATTATTGAAGGCCATAGATGTTTACAAATGGCTGAAAATAATTGATGTGGGTTTGTGGAATACCTAAATGACACTGCTACGTATCAAACACCCACATAATCCTTTTCCTTTAGTTGACTTTTAGAGAAATAGGTAATCCTCCTACCTATACTCTGAATCTTATCTAGTCCACATATTTAGGACACTTCTTAATTAGTTAGCATCTCTTTGACTAATATCTTTAGCACTCCATTCTCCCAAAGTGGTCTTATACTCCTCTCCTCATGCACTCAGGCATTCTTAGGTATGCTCTCTTTCAAAGTAACTTACCGAATGATCTTCATATTCTTTCTAATTACCATCTGTTTTTCTCACCTTTCAGTGTGAAGTGTCTTGGAGTTACAATCTTTTGTTTGTTTCTTAAAAAAGTTCTTTAGGGTCTCCAGTAATAGAAATATTATTCCTTCTTTTCCTGTCTTCCTTTTCCACTGCATTCTCTATGACCATTTTAATCTGATTTTTTTTTTTTTTTTTTTTTTTTTTTTTGTGGTACACGGGCCTCTCACTGTTGTGGCCTCTCCCATTGCAGAGCACAGGCTCCGGACGCACAGGCCCAGTGGCCATAGCTCACGGGCCCAGCCACTCTGCGGCATGTGGGATCCTCCCAGACCAGGGCACAAACCCGTGTCCCCTGCATCGGCAGGTGGACTCTTAACCAGTGAGCCACCAGGGAAGCCCTAATCTGATTCTTTATGTCATTTTTATTACCTTGATTGTTTTCTTTCCTTTAGTCAGTGCCACTTATTAAATTTTTATTTCCCTTCTTTTCTTCCTGACCACACCCTGTAATTTAATCTTCCATTTTTTCCCCTGAGTTCAATCAATTCTTTTTAATTTCTCTCTGTTTTTTGTTCATTTTGGTTTTTATCTTTTGAAGTTCTGACTCATGGTGGTTTTCCATGTCCTGATATGCTTGTTTGAGTATATTTAATTCTGCCTGGAGTTCAAACAAAATTTTCTTCTGTTTCATGGCAAGTTTTTGAAGAGGACAATTTCCTCTGTTTATTTCTGCACAAATTCATTTCCTGATTTTATGTAATAGTTCTCTATGGACTTTACTTTTTCTTTTCATTTTATCATATCACAGTATTTTTATGAGATTTCTAATTTTATGGATCCCTTTTCTGTTAATATAGCAAAGTTCAGGGACTTGAGCAGAGTCCTTTCTTCTCTCTCTCCCTCCCTGCCTTCCTTCCTTTCTGTGATTAAGGAGGAGTTTTGAGTTTTCTGTTTTTGTGGTTCTCTTTTGTCTTCCAGGACCCTAAATTTCCTGTTTTTTTTCTTTTCCCCATTGCCACCACCCAGTTACCAGAGGGTACTTCTTCCTTCTTTTTTGCTTTTTGTCTCCCTTTGAAACTGGTATTCTTCTGGGGACTGTCCCCTTTAAATAGAGTCTATCTTATCTTGTGCCTTTTTAATGTCATCTGACCCTTTAAGATGCATGTACTTTGAAATCCTCTCCCTCTAGTTGTGCTCTAATCTGCCTGGTTACATATAAAATATATATATATATATAAATTTTTTTTTGCGGTATGCGGGCCTCTCACTGTTGTGGCCTCTCCCATTGTGGAGCACAGGCTCCGGACGCGCAGGCTCAGCGGCCATCGCTCACGGGCCTAGCCACTCTGCGGCATGTGGGATCTTCCTGGACTGGGGCACAAACCCGTGTCCCCTGCACCGGCAGGCGGACTCTCAACCACTGCACCACCAGGGAAGCCCACATATAAAACATTTTTATATTTACTGTGAGTTTAATCTTTCTGCTAGTCACATCAACTCACTCTCTGTCCCCTTTGCGAGCATGCTTCCTCTGTCTTCCTGAAGTTATTTTTTGGTCTGCCTTCGTTCCTCACAGAGCCTTGTGATGGAGTGGAGATGGGGCAGAAGTGTGTGGGGCTGTGTGGGACCATGACACTGAGCTCATCAACTCTGCTTTTTCCATTGCTCTCCTGCTCACTTCTTTTTATGTCTGTTCCTTCTTGTGTCTTTGGGTTTTAATATCATATTCTTAAATTTCAAAGCTGAACATACTCATTATCAGATTTCTGTCTATTTCCATTAAAATGAAGACCTTTATTTTGTGTGTGTGTGTTTTGTGTTTCTCAAAGCTCGAGAGAGAAATAACATTATTTACACTTGAGTTTTCTCTTAGAGTTTGAAATTAGACCCAAAATGAAAGAATTAGCTCCACAGAAGAGCATTTCTGAAGAAGTAATACTCCATAACATGATAGTATACTCAATTTTTGAAGACTGGAAACTTGAAGATGAGATATTACCAGGAAAACCAAGACAAGCTTTTGAATCAAGTACATTTATTAACAATAAGTCACTGACTGAGGAGATAGACCAAGAATATAATGCACTGTGGAAAGTAGTTCATCTGAACAGAACATCTAATGAACACATCAGAGCCTTCATACATAAGTCTCACCTCTCTGCACAACCAAAATTTCTAACAATTGAAATATATAAATGTATTCAGTGTGGGAAAGCCTTCAGCGGAAAGTCAGGACTTATTGTACATCAGAGAATTCATACTGGGGAAAAACCGTACAAATGTAATGACTGTGAAAAAGCCTTTATTCAGAAGTCACAGCTCACTGTACATCAGAGAACTCATACAGGAGAGAAACCCTATGAATGTAGTGAATGTGGAAAAGCATTCATCCAGAAGTCAAACCTCTTTCTTCATCAGAGGATTCACACAGGGGAGAAACCCTATGAATTCAATGAATGTGGGAAGGCTTTCATCAAGAAGTCAACACAGTGTTCATCAAACAGCTCATACGGGGTAGAAACCATATGAATGTGATGAATGTGGAAAAGCCTTTTTCTGGTGGTCACAGCTCATTGTACATCAGAGAATTCATACTGGGGAGAAACCCCATAGATGTAATGAGTGTGGAAAAAGCCTTCAACAGGAAGTCAGAACTAAGTGTGCATCACAGAATTCATACTGGAGAGAAACCCTTTGAATGTAATGAATGTAAAAAAGCCTTCATTCAGAAGTCAGATCTCATTGTACATCAGAGAACTCACACTGGGGACAAAAGATATCAATGCAATGAATGTGGGAAAGCCTTCATCCGGGGTTCACAGTTCATTGAACATCAGAGAATTCATACTGGGGAGAAACCCTATGAATGTAGTGAATGCAGAAAAGCTTTTATCCAGAAATCACAACTCATTGTGCATCAGAGAATCCATACTGGGACAAAACCATATGAATGCACTGAGTGTGGAAAAGCCTTTAGCAAGAAGTCACACCTTACTGTACATCATAGAATACATACTGGAGAAAAACCCTATGAATGCAGTCATTGTAGAAAAGCTTTCAGCAAGAAATCTACTCTCATTGTTCATCAGAGAATTCATATTGAACAGAAACACTTTTAATGGAGTGAGAAAGCTTTAATTCAGTGATCAAAATTTCATTACACTTCATAGAATTCATATAGGTTAGAACTCTATAAATGTACTAAACATGGGAAGCTTCAACAATAGTTCCAGAACTATTAAGCATCAGAAGATTCATACTAAGAAGATCTTTGAAAAATCATGTTTCCCCAAAACAACATATATATTGGACATCTTGGTTGAGAGCTAAAAGTTTTTTAAGTGTACTAGAAAAATCTCAATTACACATGATTGACTTGTTCACTGTGAAGTACACATTTTTTTAATGAGTAAATTGATTTATCATGACAATAAAGTGACAATGATATGTAGTCATTCTGCCAGTGATCTAAGAATGGCATTTAAACCCAAATTATCTGTTGGTTGGAAGTGAATATGGATATTTACACCTGCCTTGCTTTTTCACACTAAAACGGGTCCTCAACTTTTTTGGCCAGTTTTGTGGAAGACAATTTTTCCATGGACCTGGGGCAGGGGGATGGTTTCAGGATGATGCAACCATATTACATTTATTATGCACTTTATTTCTATTATTGTTACATTGTAATATATAATGAAATAATTATAGAACTCACCAGAATGCAGAATCAGTGGGAGTCCTGAGCTTGTTTTCACTTGCCACTCACTGATAGGGTTTTGATATGAGTCTACAAGCAATGGATTTATTATGGTCTCTGTGCAGTCAAACCTCTCTGCTAATGATAATCTGTATTTGCAGCTGCTCCCCAGTGCTAACATCACCACCTCAGCTCCACCTCAGATCATCAGGCATTAGGTTCTCATAAGGAGCACGCAACCTAGATTCCTTGCATGCACAGTTCACAGTAGGGTTGACGCTCCTATGAGAATCTAATGCCGCTGCTGATCTGACAGGAGGCGGAGTTCAGGCAGTAATGCAAGTGATCGAGTGAGGCTGTAAATACAGATGAAGCTCACTCACTCCCCCGCCCCTCACCTCCTGCTGTGAGGCCCCCATTCCTAACAGGCCATGGACTGGGTACCTATATCCTGGCCCTCCATTATGTTGACTTAATTAACAAGAAACATGCATTTTAAAGGGATTATTAGATTCTATGTTCTTATATGTAAGAGCTGTCAGAAGATATTATATACTTTTTGAGATATTTGTTCAGGGATATCTGTTTTGCTGCCCTGTAAATTTCCTCATGACCAGCCTAAACATTAGAAATTTTAGTATTATTTTCTAGTTCATTTGAAAAAAAATTGTTTTGTTGAGTTGTCATTTTATTATCACAAATAACTTTTCTTCAAATCCAGTCGTTATCCAAGGCATGCTTTCTTTTTAGAAACACAATAACCTAACCTTATATAAATATTCATTGTCAAGTAATATTATGAAAAGAGGGATTGATATCTAAAAACCTTTTAAAACTTTTCTTGAATGAAGGTGAAGCTGATATATGAAGCTGGTATACCACATTGAACTTGATCCTAAATTTTTTTTTTCTTTCAAAGAAGATGTTGGGAATAGGAGTTTATTAATTTATTTATTTTATTTTTGCTGTGTTGGGTCTTTGTTTCTGTGCGAGGGCTCTCTCTAGTTGTGGCGAGTGGAGGCCACTCTTCATCGCAGTGCACGGGCCTCTCATTATTGCGGCCTCTCGTTGCGGAGCACAGGCTCCAGACGCGCAGGCTCAGCAGTTGTGGCTCACCGGCCTAGTTGCTCCGTGGCATGTGGGATCCTCCCAGACCACGGCTTGAACCCGTGTCCCCTGCATTAGCAGGCAGATTCTCAACCACTGCACCACCAGGGAAGCCCCCTAAATTTCTTTATATCAAATACTTCTTTCTTATATTTTTAAAGGAAAAGTCATGCTTTAAAATTGAAATTAGTGAATAACAACCATGATTATTAATTTAAATTTTAAAATATTTAAGCTTTCAAATAATGATTTTAAACTAAAAGAAGTAAATTACAGTCATGCAATTTTTTTATTAGTCATTTTTGAAGATCTGGGATATAAATGTATGCAATTAATTTTCTAAACAAACATATCAGCAACTAAAATATCCATGTGTGTCTTGCCCTTCAGTGTTGTCATCTTGGAACCTATTTAATAATGCAAGTTGTTCAGTCACCAGTAATTTATGGAGTCCCTATCTTTTAGAATTTCCTTCAGGTCCAGCTTACCTGTTAGGCCTCATAGGAAACCAAGTAATATTTTCAGAGTCTCAGTCATTAGAATTCATTGTCTTTCTAGCCCTTCCTTATCCCTCCCCACTATCAACCCATTAATTCTGTCCCTGACTTCAGCAAGGAAAAAGTTCATACCCTTTCTATAGTCATTTCAAGTCTCAGATCCTTAGAAGATTCAATATCTTTATTTTCACATTTTGGCCTTCTACTTCATGGTTTCCTACCTGTAGCTGGTATTGCCATGAACATTGAACAGGCCTGAAATTCCTTTACTTTTTTACTTGCCTTCTAATATTTTTGACGTCTGACCCTAGTTTCTTCTATTCTCTTTAAAAGGATACTTCATACTGCTTCCTTTCTACTTCATTAGTATTACTATTACTAATAGATATTTATTAGGCACTATGAGTCAGATACTATCTTGTTTTAAACAACTGGAACTTGAGAGATTATACAAGAAACCATGACTCACACCCAAGGACTCGGAAACATTACAATATACATAAATTCTTAGATATTTCAAAGTTTTCAGGCAGAGTTAAAAATGGAAACTACTCTAGGGCTTCCCTGGTGGCGCAGTGGTTGAGAGTCCGCCTGCCAATGCAGGGGACGCGGGTTCGTGCCCCCGTCCGGGAAGATCCCACATGCTGCGGAGCGGCTGGGCCCGTGAGCCATGGCCACTGAGCCTGTGCGACCGGAGCCTGTGCTCCGCAACGGGAGAGGCCACAACAGTGAGAGGCCCGCGTACCGCAAAAAAAAAAAAAGAAAAAAAAAAAATGGAAACTACTCTAATAATAATATGGTTTAAAATGGTTTGCAAATTAAATGATTAAAATGTTAATCATGAATGCCATTCATTGAGATACTCATGTGTATTTAAACTTTTATATGCTGGTGGTCACTCAAATGCTTAGGTATTATGTTTATTTCAACTTCAAGTTCTAATCACAGGTGAATACTTCACAGATGAATCTACCCTATTTCAGACATTCTTAGGGGAATAATAGATCAAAGGGGCATTATACAATTGTGTGAGAGGTAAGATGGAAAGGAGTCAAACCATGGATTTTTTTTTTTTTTTCTGGGAAGGTGAAGAAAATGGAATTTCAAAGCCCCTTTTCTATTTGGTAGCGTAGGTAGGGGTGAGTCACAAGAGAAATTAGAAAATATTTAGATAATACTGAAATGAAAACACAATCTATCAGAGTATTGGGGATGCTGCTAGAGCAGAGCTTAAAGAGAAATTTTTTATAACTTTTAAGTGTTTTATTAGAAAAGAAGAGACGACTAAAATTAATTATCTAAGCTTCCACATTATGAAGTTAGATATGAGCAAATGAAGCTCAAATAAGTAGGAGGATAAAGTAATAAATGTAAGAGCACAAATCAATGAACTAGAACTGGGGTCAGATTATAGGCCAAATTTAGCTATATAACCATTATATTTATATTTCCATATAACCCTTAAACTTAGAGTCATTTTTCATTTTTAGTGGGTTGTAAAACAACTATAAAACAAAGAGTACAAAACAGATACCATATATGGCCCATAAAACCTAAAATATCTACGATCTGGCTCTTTACAGAAACTGTTTACCAATTCCTGAACTGGAACCTACACTAACAGTAGAAAAAAGTCAATAAAAACAAAAGGTGGTTCATTGAAATGATCAATGTAATTGATAAATCTTTGGATAAGCTGATCAAGAAAAAGAGAAGGCCAGGACTTCCCTGATGGCACAGTGGTTAAGAATCCACCTGCCAACACAAAGAACACAGGTTCAAGCCGTGGTCTGGGAAGGTCCCACATGCCATGGAGCAACAAAGCCCGTGCGCCACAACTACTGAGACTGTGTGCCACAACTACTGAAGTCCGTGTGCCTAGAGCCCATTCTCCACAACAAAAGAAGCCACCGCAATGAGAAGCCCACGCACTTCAATGAAGAGTAGCCCCCACTTGCTGCAACTAGAGAAAGCCTGTGCCCAGCAATGAAAACCCAACATGCCCCCAAAATAAATAAATAAATTTATTTATTTTTTAAAAAAAGAAAAAGAGAAGGCCAAAATTATGAATAGGAAATAAAGGAGATGATACCACTATCCTAGAATCAACAGATAATAAGTAAGTTACTGATAACTTTTTTTCAAAAATTTGATGACTTAGATGAAATGGAAGATTTCCTTGAAATACATGTTACCAAAGCTGAGTAAAGAAGAAATAGAATACTTAAATAACCCTATAATAATAAAAGAAATTAAATGTGTTATTTAAAATCTTCCCTGAAAGAAAACTCAAGATCTAGATGGCTTCATTGATAAATTCCATCAGTATTTAAGGAATAAACAATGCTAAACCTACAGAAACTTTCAGAAAGTAGAGGAGGATGAACATTTTCCAGCTCATCATATTGGATCAGTATTTCCCTGAACCAAAACCAGATGAAGACATCATAAGTAAAGTTATAAGCCAGTAAATACCCTGATGACTATAGATGTAAAAATTCTTTTAAAAATTAGTGTATTGAATCCAACAATACATGAAAAATGAAATATGTCCTGATTAATTTCTGGAGATTATTTCAGGAATTCAAGTTTTTATTTAAACATCTGATTATCACTCCATGTAATTCACCATATTAAAATAATGAAGGGAAAGACTCATGTATCATCTCTGTAGATACCAAGAATGTATTTAGCAAAATTCAACATCCATTTGTGATGAAAACTTTCAACAAACGAGCAATAGGTAGTAACTTCTCTACATCTACCAGTTTTATGGTTATTGCTTTCTACATAAGATCAGACACAAAGCAAAAATATCTGTTCTCATCCTTATTCAACAAGGTAATAGAAGTCCTGGCCAGTGCAGTAAGAGAAGAAAAATTAAAAAGGCATACAAATAGGGAAAGAAGAAATAAAACTTTATGAATAATTAACATGATCTCATACATATAAAATCCTAAGGAATCTACAAAGATTCACTAAAACTTACAAATGAATTTTATAAGGTTCCAGGATAAAAGGCCAATATACAAAAAGTGATTGTATTTCTACATATTAATGACCAAAATAAATTTAAGAATCCATGTTCAGTAGCACATAAACCATAAAACAGTTTAAGAAAATTAACCAAGGATAAGCATTGGAAACTGCAAAATATTGTTGAGAGACACTTTAAAGCTAAATAAGTGGAAAGATTGATCATCTTCATGGATTGAAATATGCAATAATGTTAAGATGTCATTTGTCTCCACATTGGTCTATTCTATCCCAATTAAAAGACCAAAAAAACACATGAAAGAATGTGCTCAACATCATTAATCGTTAGAGAAATGCAAATCAGAACTACAATGAGATATCATCTCACACCAGTCAGAATGGCCATCATTAAAAAATCTACAAACAATAAATGCTGGAGAGGGTGTGGAGAAAAGGGAACCCTCTTGCACTGTTGGTGGGAAAGTAAATTGATACAGCTACTTGGAGAACAGTATGGAGGTTCGTTAGAAAACTACAAATAAAACTACCATATGACCCAGCAGTCCCACTACTAGGCATATTCCCTGAAAAAACCATAATTCAAAAAGAGTCATGTACCCCAATGTTCATTGCAGCTCTGTTTACAATTGCCAGGACATGGAAGCAACCTAAGTGTCCATCAACAGATGAATGGATAAAGAAGATGTGGCACATATATACAATGGAATGTTACTCAGCCATAAAAAGAAACAAAATTGAGTTATATGTAGTGAGGTGGATGGACCTAGAGTCTGTCATACAGAGTGAAGTAAGTCAGAAAGAGAAAAATAAATACTGTATGCTAACACATATATATGGAATCTAAAAAAAAAAAAGATCATGAAGAACCTAGGGGCAGGACAGGAATAAAGACGCAGACCTACAAGAGAATGGACTTGAGGACATGGGGAGGGGGAAGGGTAAGCTGGGACAAAGTGAGAAGTGGCATGGACATATATACACTACCAAATGTAAAACCGGGGGGGCTTCCCTGGTGGCACAGTGGTTGAGAATCTGCCTGCCAATGCAGGGGACACGGGTTCGAGCCCTGGTCTGGGAAGATCCCACATGCCGCGGAGCAACTAGGCCCGTGAGCCACAACTACTGAGCCTGCGCGTCTGGAGCCTGTGCTCCACAACAAGAGAGGCTGCGATAGTGAGAGGCCCGTGCACCGCGATGAAGAGTGGTCCCCTCCTGCTGCAACTAGAGAAAGCCCTCACACAGAAACAAAGACCCAGCACAGCCAAAAATAAAAATAAATAAATTTTACAAAAAAGAGAGAGAATAAAAAAGTAAAACTGATAGCTAGTGGGAAGCAGCCACATAGTACAGGGAGATCAGCTCAGTGCTTTGTGACCACCTAGAGGGGTGGGATAGGGAGGGTGGGAGAGAGGGAGATGCAAGAGGGAAGAGATATGTGGATATATGTATATGTATAGCTGATTCACTTTGTTATAAAGCAGAAACTAACACACCATTGTAAAGCAATTATACTCCAATAAAGATGTTAAAAAAAAAAAAGACCAACAGGTTTTTGTTTTTTGTTTTTTAGTGTGAGTCAGGGGGGAGAAATTGATCAGCTGATTCTAACGTATATAGAAGTGTAAAGACCTAGAAGAGCCAAAATAATTTGGAAAACGAACAAAGTTCGAGGACTTAACACTATCTGATTTCAAGTCAGCAAAATATTGGCCTAAGTGGAAGTGTAAAGATAGTGTGGTATTGGCCTAAACATAGACCTAGATCAATGAAATAGATAGAAGAGAGTGTCCAGAGGTACACTCACGTATACATGGTCAATTGATTTTTTAAAAAAACTTTTTGTTTGGGAATTATTTGATTTATAAAAGTTGCAAAGATAATAGAGTTCCCATATGCCCCTCACCTGGTTTCCTCTAATATTCACGTCTTACATTATTGTGATACATGAGTGAAAACTTGAAAAACAACATATGTCCATTTATATTAACCATATTCCAGGTTTTATTTTAATTTCACTATCCTTTTTCTGTTCCAGATTCCAATCCAGGACATCACATATCATTTAGTTATCATATCTCTTTAGTCTTCTCTGGTCTGTGACAGTGTTGAAAGTTTAGCTAAACTCCTCCGTAATATTGCTGCCTTGGCATCCATTTTATGTGGCTAAGTGGCCAGCAGGGTCTTGAACTGACACTAGCCCCTCCCTCAAGTGAATGCCCTAGATAACAGTCCACAGAGTCACAAGAAAGTGTTAAGTTCCTGATATGACTTCTCCAATGCCCCTTGTGATAAACTGTCTCTCCTGCCCCCCTGCTCTTTCCCCTTGTGTCTCCTTTAGATAAGAAACCCTCCCCAAAACTTAGCAAAACTCTGCTTTTGTGGTTTGAATTGACTGATCTGGCCTTAGCCTGAGGACCCCAAAGCACTTCACTCTCAGAACCTTATAAAGGCACATGCTCCAGCTCCTGCAGTTTGCTCCCTGCCTTGACCTTGCCAAGTGGCCCTTTGAGGAGTGCCTGCAGGACCTGTGAATAGTAAACTATTTCACTTTCCCCTGTGGTCTTTGTTGAACCTTGGCTTGCCATCCAACACCCAGGATTATATGTAAGATGTTAATTTAACAAAAATCAGCACAACAGACAACTTCTTACTTTTCCCTTGTTTTTCATGATCTTGACTGTTTTGAGGGCTACTTTTCAGGAATTTGTAAAATGTCCCTTAATTGAAAAAAAATTTTTTAGCCATTCTATTAGGTGTGTAGTGGTATCTCATTTTGGTTTTAATTTGCATTTTCATAATATCTAACGATGCTGAGCATCTTTACATGTGTTTATTGGCAATTTGTTTATCTATTATGGTAAAATTTCCAAATCTTGTGCTCATTTAAAAAAAATTGTTAGTATTTATTTTGGAGTGCTATGTTCTGAATTCAAGTTCTCTATAAGATATATTTTGCAAATGCTTTCTCCCAGTCTATGATTTGTCTTTTCATTTTCTAAGCGGTCTCTTTAGAGGAGGACAGTTTTAATTTTGTTAAGTCCAATTTATCAATTTTTCCTTTTAATGGTTTGTGTTTTTTGTATCCTCTTTAAGAAATTTTTGCCTAAATTGAAGTCACAAAGATTTTTTTTCCAGTGGTTTCTTCCAGAGATTTTGTATTTTTAGCTCTTACACTTATGTTTAAGAGCTCTTTTCAGTTAATTTTAATATATTTGTGAATTAAAGTTGAGGTATATATTTTTGTATATGGATACACAACTGACAGCACCATTTGTCAGAAAGATTATCCTCTACTGAATTACCTTGACACCTATGTCAGAAATCAAATATATATATTTTACTTTCTTCCTTTTTCCACTTATATTTACATCTATGCTTACCACATTGTATTTTGTAATTTTCTTTTAATTCTTGAAATCAACTTTCTTCTTCTTCTTTTAGAATAATAATAATAACGGAACTATTCTAGTTCCGTTACATTTCCATGTCATTTAAGAATAAGCATGTTGGTTGCTACAAAGAAACTGAGGATTTGATTGAGATTTGATTGAACCTATATATCAATTTGGAGATAATTGACATATTAGCAATTTGAATTTTCCTTTCCACAAGGCATGATATAACAATTTATTTAAGTCTTATTTAATTTCTCTCAGCAGTGTTTTGTAGTGTTCAATGTACAGGCCTTACACATATTTTGTTAAATTTTCTCCCAAGATTTCATATGTTTAGGGTACTATTGTAAATGCTATTTTATTTTCATTTTAATTCAAATTTTTCATTGTTCATATATTGGGTGGACCAAAGGGTTCATTCGGTTTTTTCGTAAGACAGCTCTAGTAGCACTTAGTTGTCTTTAACTTCATTCAAAACAATTTGTGACAGCTGTCATATCAGTGTGCATTTAAAGAAAGACTTATCAAAATTGATGAATTTTTGTGTAGCCATTTTAATATTGAAGAGGAAAAAAAAGCAACATTTTCAGCATATTATGCTTTATTATTTCAAGAAAGGTAAAAACGCAATTGAAATGCATAAAATGATTTGTGCAGTGTATGGAGAAGGTGCTGTGACTGACTGAACATGTCAGAAGTGGTTTGTGAAGTTTTGTGCTGGAGATTTCTCACTGCACGATGCTCCATCGTCAGGTAGACAAGTTGAAATTGATAGGGATTGTATTGAAACAATAATTGAGAACAATCAACATTAGACCACGCGGGAGACAGATGACATACTCAAAATATCCAAATCAAGCTTTGAAAATCATTTGCACCAGCTTGGTTATGTGAGTCGCTTTGATGTTTGGGTTCCACAAATGTTAAGTGAAAAAACCTTGTTGACCACATTTCTGCATGTGATTCTCTACTGAAACACAAGGAAAACGTTCTGTTTTTAAAACAAATTGTGACAGGCGATGAAAAGTGGATACTGTACAACAATGTGGAACAGAAGAGACTATAGGGCAAGCGAAATGAACCACCACCAAAGGCTGGTCTTCATCCAAAGAAGGTGATGTTGTGTATATGGTGGGATTGGAAGGGAGTCATCTATTATGAGCTCCTTCCGGAAAACTAAACGATTAATTCCAACAACTACTGATCCCAGTTAGACCAACTGAAAGCAGCACTTGATAAAAAAACATCCAGAATTAGTCAACAGAAAACTCATAATCTTCCATCAGGATAATGCAAGACCACATGTTTTTTTGATGACCAGGCAAAACTTGTTACAGATTGGCTGGGAAGTTCTGATTCATCCGCCGTATTCACCAGACACTGCACCTTCGGCTTTCCATTGATTTTGGTCTTTACAAAATTCTCTTAATGGAAAAAATTTCAATTCCCTGGAAGACTATAAAAGGCACCTGGAACAGTTCTTTGCTCAAAAAGATAAAAAGTTTTGGGAAGATAGAATTATGAAGTTGCCTGAAAAATGGCAGAAGGTAGTGAACAAAAGGGTGAATACATTGTTCAATAAAGTTCTTGGTGAAAATGAAAAATGTGTCTTTTATTTTTACTTAAAAACCGAAGGCGCCTTTTTGGCCCACACAATAGAAGTATAATTATTTATTGTATTACTTTTATTCTGTTACCTTGTTTAATTATTTACTGGATTTAGTAGTTTTTAAAATAGATTTCTTAGGATTTTGTTTGTGTAAATTTTCTATGTGCAAATAAAAACTAGTTTTATTTTCTCCTTTCCAATTTGTGTATGCCTTTAAAAAGTTTTTATTCTTGTCCTAGCACACTGGCTATTACCTCTAACACAACGTTAACTAAATGTGAAAAGAGTGGACTTCATTGCTTTTTTCTCAATCTTAGGAAGAAAGCATTAAGTTTTCACCATAAAAGATAATGTTAGCTGTAAGTTTTTTGTAGATGTCCCTTATTAATTTGAAAAAGTCCTTTTCATTCCTAGTCTTAAGAGTTTTTGTTTTTGTTTTTTTCCTTTATCCTGAATGGGTACTGAATTCTATCAAATGCTTTTTTCTACATCTATAGAGATGAGCATATGGTTTTTCCTTTTTGTTCTGTTAATAGTTTTATTTCCTGACTTTTAAACTTTAATCCAACCTTACATTCCTGAAGTAAACCCTACTTGTTCATACGTTATTTTTATATATTTCTGTGCAGCTCACTCCTCTTAAGTAATCTGTTTTGAATATTCTAAACTCCTTGGCCTCCCTGTTGTCTGATCTTTTTCTCCTCAAGTTAGTGAACGCCTGGCCTCTCTTTGAAGTATTCCTCCCTGAGAATTTATCCTGGAGACTTCCTCCGGGATGCAGACTGGGGCAGTCATAGAGCTCACCGGATTCATTTTTCTTAAGTATCACAGTTCTGTGCTGTTATTCAGTGTCTGAAAACCATTGTTTTATATGTTTGTCCAGTTTTCTAGTTGTTTAAGGTAAGAGGGTAAATCTACTTTCTTTTATTCCATCATGGATGGTAGTGAAATTCTTACCTCCGACCCCATTCCCCTAAGAAGTTTTTTAAGAATGGAATGGTCACATGTATTTTCAACTTCATCTGAAATTTAAAATTCAAAAAATAGCCCTAAATTTTTTGTAAAGAACACTCACAGAGGGACTTCTCTACCTGATAAACTTATGTAGAAAACAATAATAATTAAAGTAGTGTAGTACTGGCCCAGGAGTAGCTCAGTAGTAAAAAAGGGGGAGTCCAAAAATTATATATGTATATATAATACATATATATACAAATATATATATGTATCACATATATAACACATATATATATATATATATGTATTACATATATAACAGCAGATGCTTGAACAATGCAGATTTGAACTGCATGGGTTCACTTATATGTGGATTTTTTTTTCAATAGTAAATAGTACATGTTATGTGGTTGTTAAATCTGTGGATGCAAAACCGCAGATATGGAGGAACTGC
Organism: Delphinus delphis; assembly: GCF_949987515.2. NCBI lineage: Eukaryota > Metazoa > Chordata > Mammalia > Artiodactyla > Delphinidae > Delphinus > Delphinus delphis. Next base: position 20,749,185 of record NC_082688.1, read on the forward strand.
AACCTTGTATACAGAGGGCTGATTATAAGTTGTTATTTTTTTAAAATAAATTTATTTATTATTTATTTAGTTATTTGGCTGCGTTGGGTCTTTGTTGCTGTGCATGGGCTTTCTCTGGTTGCAACGAGCGGGAGCTACTCTTCGTTGCGGTACACGGGCTCCTCATTGCAGTGGCTTCTTTTGTTGGGGAGCACGGGCTCTAGGTGTGCAGGTTTCAGTAGTTGTAGCACGTGGGCTCAGTAGTTGTGGCACATGAGCTCTAGCGTGCAGGCTCAGTAGCTGTGGCGCATGGGTTTAGTTGCTCCACGGCATGTGGGATCTTCCAGGGCCAGGGCTCAAACCCATGTCCCCTGTATTGGCAGGTGGATTCTTAACCACTGCACCACCAGGGAAGCCCTGATCGTAAATTATACTCAGATTTTTGACTGCGTGGAGAGTCAGTGCCCCTAACCCCCACGTTGTTCAAGGGTGAACAGTGTATATTTATTTATTTACAGGGATATATATTTGGCATTTCAAATGCAAAGCCACAAAAGTGGGATTGGTAGATTTGAACAAATAAACCAAAATACTGTATTCAAAGTCAGAAAAACGAGAGACAGATTTGAGAGGAAATATTTGCAATGCATACAAAGGAAAGGTATTAATAGTCAGAATATAGCAAAAGTTTCTATAAATAAAACATATAAAGGTAACCTATCTGAAATAAAAAGTTTCAAATGATAAAACAGGTACTTGTCCAAAGAAACATATGAATGATACCTAATTTTACTAGTAATCAAGCACAAATAAAAATGAAAAAAAAAATCAAATAGGCAGAAATAATTTTAAAAATTGATGTATGAGTTAGGTTCCAGTCAGGAAAATAGAACCTATGCTAGATGGTTCAACAGAGGGACTTCAATACAGGGAAGTTGTAGCAAAGGTGTAAGAATACCTTAAAAATGCAAAAAGGGGAAAGTGAGACACACCAAAGATTAGCACCAATAGGAATTTCCATGCTTCCAGAGACAGAATATTTGTGTCCTCCCAAAATTCATATGTTGAAACATAATCCTCATTGTAAAGGTATTTGGAGGTGGGGCCCTTGGGGGTAATTAGGTCTTGAGACTGGAGCCCTAATAAATGGGATTAGTGTCATTATAAAAGAGACCTCAGAGAGCTCTCTTGCCCCTTCCACCAAGTGAGGTCGCAGGATAAAATTGCTGTCTGTGAACCAGCAAACCTCATTAGAGTTGTAAATCTACCAGAGCCTTGGTCTTGGACTTCGCAGCCTCCAGAACTGTGAGAAATTTCTATTGTTTGTGAACCATCCAGTCCATGGTATGTGTTCTGTTTTAGCAGCCCAAATGGACTAAGACATGCACTGCTGGTAAGAGTATGAATCATCTCAGTCTTTTAGAAAGATAATTAGACAATATCTAAAATTTATTTAATCCTCTGTGATTGTGTCCTAACCAAATAAGGGTGTGGATAAAGATCTGGCTATAAGTGTATTTATTTCACATTTGTCTATGATAGCAAAAATTGGAAATAATATGCTAACTATTGTGGAAGGAAAATAAAAATGGAGTCAGTATTGCTAAGAGGGCTCTCTAAAATGGAGCCAGGATGCCATTAAGGAAGTGTAACAGGCACATCTCAGCCTGGATGGAATATGACCTTTGACCACTTATTGTCCTGATGAAGTCATCCAGAACATCTGCTAGAAACTCAAGATACCTACCCTAAAATGACTCGTGATTTCTTAAGGACAAAGAAAGACACATCAGAGTCAATCACAGTTCTTGCCAGGCAACTTTTAACAACCTCATGGCTTTTTATCTTTATCTTTAAGATATCTTTATCAGAGAGTCTTTATCTGACTCTCTTCGCTGGAATACTCTTTCACGGACACCTGAATCTGTGTCTCCCGAGCTGCAATTCTTAAGACCCCAAATAAACTCTTCTTATTTGCAGACTCCTGCATTATTTTTTGGTCGACACTATTCAAGTATTTTATTTAGACTCAGTTTGATGGAAAACTATGTTACTGAGATAGGCTGGACCTGGTACCGTTTACTGGAGTGCTTGCAAGAAACTATAAAGGACTAAAAATAACTGCATGCATGCTAGTTGGGGCAAATTATGAACAATAAGATACAAAAAGGCCAAAACCCAATTGCCACTTCTGAGGTACCTGGAGCAAAATCAGAATACTGTGCATGATCCCTGCATATAGCACCACCAAGGGAGTGGGCAGATCACCTAAGTCATCCCTGCAGCCAGACCCACATATCACACCCTACTCTCACCCTATTTAAGGAACCAGCTCGCCCCTCCTCGGGGAGAAAGGAAGGGCACCTGTTACTTGTTTTCACTCCCTAGTGCTGCAGCACGAGTTCCAATAAAGCCTTGCCTGAATTTCTCGTCTGGCCTCTTACCAATTTCTATTGATTAAAGAGTCCAAGAACTTGGGTCAGTATCATTACCATTAAAATAATACTGTAGAATAATATTTAAAGACATGAAGGAATAGTTACCAAAAAACGAAATTTAAAAAGCACTTTTCAATATATCACATTGCTCTATTTTTAATTTTAAAAGCATATATAATGCATATTTAGGCATATGTAATTATATATAATTTGCACATATATGCATAGAAATAGCCTATTATGCAAAAATATAATAGTGGGTATATAGAGTGGGATTTTATCTGATTTTAATTTTGTTCTTTTTTCTTATCTCTCTTTTCTACAGTCTATATATATTCTTTGTATATGAAAAAGTTAAATATGTACATTCCTTTTAAATTAAATCCATTTATTGGACTTATTCTCAAAAACAGATGTGGAGGAGGGCACAAATTAATGTACGAGGATTCACCAAAGAGTACTATTTTTGGTAGTGATAGGGCTAGAGTAGGATAATTAAATAGTTTTAAAAAACCCACTAGGGGATTAAAGATAGGGAATTTTAAGGGAGTTTGGGAGACTGTTGCAAGCTAACGACCTCTCAAGGAAAAATCCAGTAACCTAGCAACAATCTACCTTGAAGGAAGACCAGGTGCATTCAAGCGCCAGGCACACTCAAGCCACAAGTCCTGATAATTAAAATGTAAGACAGTAGATACGGATCTACATCTTGTTACATGAAGTCAGGGAGTTAATGGTTCTTGAAGAGTATCATTTCTGCATGTAGCCACGACAGGAATGTAGGTGAAAGGGGACATTATACTGAAACTTGAGATGAATTACCATATTTTAGTATATATCACCACCCTTTTGCTAATATACATATGATTTAAATAGCACTATGACAGTCTTGGTTAGACCATATAGGGTCAAAGAGGAACTAATGATGTAAGCCTTGATGTCTACCCCAAAATGCGGAAGAAGGTGGTCTTCTCCCCTCCCCACCTTTTCTTTGATTATAAAAATGTAGCCCTTTTTGTTTTCAAGGCAGAGCCCTCTCAACAGGCCAATTGTCTCTCACAAGCATACTATGCTAATAAACTCACTCTTTGTCTGTCTCTCTCTGAATCTTTTCTGCATTGAGACAAAAGAATCTGAGCGTCAGTAAATTCTGACACCAGGTGAGTGGTTTTAATTAAAAGACAGTGGGTTCGAGTCCCCTCCTAAGTATAGGGATCAGTGGGTTCAAGTCCCAATCTGAGGTTTGGCTGGACTTGAGTCCCATCTGAGAAGGAGTGCAAGGAGTGCAGTTTCAGTAGCGTTAAAGTGAACATGACTTAACAGAAAGACAAAAAAAGCTAGAAAAAAATTATCACAAAATATGGCCTCATTCTTTTTTTTTTTAAATGAGGGTGTCTTTCTTCCTTCCTTCCTTCCTTCCTTCCTTCCTTCCTTCCTTTCCTTCTGGCTGCGTTGGGTCTTTGTTGCGCACACGGGCTTTCTCTAGTTTCAGAGAGCAGGGGCTACTCTTCGTTGTGGTGTGCGGGCTTCTCATTGCAGGGACTTCTCTTGTGGAGCACGGGCTCTAGGCACATGGGCTTCAGTAGTTGTGGCACGTGGACTCAGTAGTTGTGGCTCATGGGCTGTAGAGCACAGGCTCAGTAGTTGTGGCTCATGGGCTTAGTTGCTCCATGGCATGTGGGATCTTCCCGGACCAGGGCTCAAACCTGTGTCGCCTCCGTTGGCAGGTGGATTCTTAACCACTATCCTACCCCTCTAGGTGGTCACAAAGCACCAAGCTGATCTCCCTGTGAGATGCAGTTGCTTCCCACTAGCTATCTGTTTTACATTTGGTAATGTATATATGTCAATGCTATATATGTCAATGCTACTCTCTCCCTTTCTCCCAGCTTACCCTTCCTCTTCCGTGTCCTCAAGTCCATTCTCTACATCTGCGCCTTTATTCCTGTCCTGCCCCTCGGTTCATCAGAACCATTTTTTCCCCTTAGATTCCACATATATGCGTTAGCATACGGTATTTGTTTTTCTCTTTCTGACTTACTTCACTCTGTATGACAAACTCTAGGTCCATCCACCTCACTACAAATAATTCAATTTCATTTCTTTTTATGGCTGAGTAATATTCCATTGTATATATGTGCCACATCATTTTTTTTAACATCTTTATTGGAGCATAATTGCTTTACAATGGTGTGTTAGTTTCTGCTTTACAACAAAGTGAATCAGTTATACATATACATATGTTCCCTTATCTCTTCCCTCTTGTGTCTCCCTCCCTCCCACCCTCCCCATCCCACCCCTCTAGGTGGTCACAAACCACCGAGCTTATCTCCCTGTGCTATGTGGCTGCTTCTCACTAGCTATCTATTTTACGTTTGGTAGTGTATATATGTCTATGCCACTCTCTCACTTTGTCACAGCTTACCCTTCCTCCTCCCCATATCCTCAAATCCATTCTCTAGCAGGTCTGCGTCCTTATTCCCGTCTTACCCGTAGGTTCTTCATGACCTTTAGATTCCATGTATATGTGTTAGCCTACGGTATTTGTTTTTCTTTTTCTGACTTACTTCACTCTGTATGACAGACTCTAGGTCCATCCACCTCACTACAAATAACTCAATTTCGTTTCTTTTTATGGCTGAGTAATATTCCATTGTATATATGTGCCACATCTTCTTTATCCATTCATCTGTTGATGGACACTTAGGTTGCTTCCATGTTCTGGCTATTGTAAATAGAGCTGCAATGAACATTTTGGTACATGACTCTTTTTGAATTATGGTTTTCTCAGGATATATGCCCAGTAGTGGGATTGCTGGGTCGTATGGTAGTTCTATTTGTAGTTTTTTAAGGAACCTCCATACTGTTCTCCATAGTAGCTGTATCAATTTACATTCCCACCAACAGTGCCAGAGGGTTCCCTTTTCTCCACACCCTTTCCAGCATTTATTGTTTGTAGATTTTTTGATGATGGCCATTCTGACTGGTGTGAGGTGATACCTCCTTGTAGTTTTGCTTTGCATTTCTCTAATGATTAATGATGCTGAGCATCCTTTCATGTGTTTGTTGGCAATCTTTATATCTTCTTTGGAGAAATGTCTATTTATGACTTCTGCCCATTTTTGGATTGGGTTGTTTTTTTTCTTTTGATATTGAGCTGCGTGAGCTACTTGTAAATTTTGGAGATTAATCCTTTGTCAGTTGCTTCATTTGCAAATATTTTCTCCCATTCTGAGAGTTGTCTTTTTGTTTTGTTTATGGTTTCCTTTGCTGTGCACACACTTTTAAGTTTCATTAGCCTACCTCCTAGAGAAATGGAAGTAAAACCAAAAATAAACAAATGGCCTCATTCTTGGTTCCAGACGATCTCTGTCTCTCTCTCCATAAGGAAGAATGAGGCTGTCAGAGAGATTTATTTTTAGAATGATATATGTGCACCACAGGGTTAATAGTGATTATCTCTCTGTTATGGAATTCCATCTAGTTTGGGTGGGTTTGGTTTTTTTTCTGTCCTTTTTTGCCTACCTGTTGAATAAACGGTTATTTATAAATAATCGATTGATATAATGAATAGGCGTTACTTTAAGAGGGAAAAAGTTTGTTAACGAAAAACTTGCATCCTTTTAGACTCCTTTTCTCTTTAGCGAAAAGAAAAGCTTTTTTCCCCTTTTTTCCATTTAAATAACGCAGGAGCAACGCACATTCACAACTTGCAAGGATATGGAAAGGCAACTCCAGAGCCCAATAAGCGACACTGCGCGCAGACGCCCTGCCTTTGCGGAGGGTGCTGGAAAATGTAGTTCTAGGCGGCTGAGGGCGCATGCGCATTTGTTGGTTTGCAGGTTCCGACTGAGTCCTTTGTTTTTCGGTGGAGCTGGTGAGCTCGTTTTTAACCCGACTTGTGCACGCGGGTGGGAGTTAGGGAGGACTCAGCTTCGGAATAACGTCCCCACCCTAGGGATGAGGTGGGGCTGGAGGGGCCTGAGAGAATGCTTTGGTCGGGCTTGGTTTGGGGCGGGGTGGGGTGGGGGTGAAAGGCGGAGATTAGGGCGTCGGGGTTGGTGTTTGGTTCTCGTTGGAGTCGAGTGCGGAGTAGTGACCTGTACTCCGAATCGGTGTTATGCGGGTCTAGGGCTGTCTCTGGGTTAGAGGGAGGCAGAGCCCTAGCTGTGCCTCCCCGCCTTAAGGGCCAAGAATTTGGGCTCTCACTTCTGGGTGGGGGACTGGGGGGTGGGAAATCTCGAGGACAGAGCTGGGGGCTTTGGGGGCTTTGGCAGTAATGGAATCGATCGGGCAGATAAATACCCGGACGGGAGGGGCGGGCATCCTGGACTTTGGCAGGAAATCGCAGGAAAGCTGATCTAGGAACTAAGTGGCCCTAGAATTTAGGGCTCCGGACATCCAATTCTTTGCTCTGTTAAATGAAATGCACCTCGCCCAGAGGTAGTTTTTTGTTTGTTTTGTTTCGGTGAATTCCTGAAGCCTCTTCTGTAAAGAGCTGTGGGAATGATTCCCTACTTTCTGTGCGCAATGAAGAGCTGTTGATTGTTGTTCATTGAGATGGCATTTGTGTGTGAATGAGCTTTCAACAACTTAAAATGCTTTGCAAATGTTACTATTTTTATTAATAAACGGGAGAGGACTGATGTAGTAGGTATCACCCATCTTGAGAGGGCCAGAGCTTTGGAGTTAACCCTGTGTCTGGATCGCAAGATTGGAGCCATGCCCCTAGACACTGCTGAGAATATAGTGACGGTGTCAGAGCCCCAGACAGCAATGTCAGTGGCCTTTCCCTTTGTACTCTGCAGGGAAGAAGTTTGTTCCTAGACTCATTCTGACCTTAGTTTTAGGGGGGGTTTGGGTTACATCCAGGTGGTTAGATAGGGGTTCCATAAAGCAATCCTGATTTCTGAGGGCCCCTTTTCTTTTGCAGCTCTGTTTTCTTAAGTCTCTACTTGACTGGATAAGATGGAATTAAGAAGGAGGACCTGACCATTGGCCCCTGATTACATGTCTTTGGTGAGCAAAACTTTTCAAGCCTTTTGTATTTACCTTGTTGGGTTTAATTTCTAAAGTTAACATCTGCAGTTTGAAAAATCACATGTAGTTAAATAGCCCTTGAAATTCTCTTATATTGCTTATAATTTATATGTACATGTTGTGTGTATATAACCATGCAGTAATGTATGTATAAATGTACCCAAATATATCCTTTAAACATTAAGATAACTCTTACCCTGGCAAAATGCTCATTTATGAGAGCATTGTGAGAATTGAGACTGAGGAAACAGCAGAATCTCCCATCTCACACTTAACTCCAGATAGCATATTTTCTTGAGCCTATTTGGCAAATTTGTACACATAAAACATACAAGTGAATCAACTTGGCTTTATTTTTTCTCTCCTGAAATATCTCTGTGCCCAGAGGGAGGAAAGGGTTTTTTTTCATTCATTGAATAAATATTAGTTAAAGGCAAAAGCCAGGTAAGTTTTGAGGCACTGGTGATACCTCCAGTGAGTAAAGCAAAGTCCCCACCTACATGGAACTGACAGTCTAGGATAAGCACACAGACCATACACAATATACAGTGTGTCAGATGGTGGCTGTTGGAGGCAACTGCACTATAGTAGTGATGTTAGGGAGGGCCTGGGACAGCTGCTTTTTCATGTATGGGGTCAGGGAAGGCTTCTCTAATAGTGTGACATTGAATAAAGACTTGAAGAAAATGAGGATGTGAGCCTTGCAGATATCTGGGAGGGGAAAAGTTCCCAGAGAGAGGAAACAGCAAATGCAAAGGCTCTGAGGTGCAAATGTCCTTAGCCTGTGTGGAGAGCATCAAAGAGGCCATTGTGGACAGAGGAGTGAAGACATAGCATAGTAGAGGTTGAGATGACAGAGGTAAGAGGGGTCCAGATCACACAGGGCTGTGCAGGCAACTTGGAGGAGATTGGCTTTTACTCTGAGTGAGAAGGGAAGCCATAGGGAGGTGGTTGTAGTTGTTATTGTTTAGTCAGCTCTACTGAGGTGTAATTTACATACAATTTACTAATTTTCACAGGAGGATTTTGAGGAGAGAAGTGACATCATTTGACTTATATTTTAAAGAAATCATTTTGGATGCTCTGTTGAAAACAGACTGTAGGGGATCAAGAGGAGACTAGGGACACTGGTTAGGAAGCTAAGGCAGTAATCCAGGTGAAAGATGATTTCCTCATTCCCTTCATTCTCCTGCTCTTTAAGGGAACCATCTGACACTTCACTCACATCAGACCTTCAACCCCTCCCCCACCTTCACTCTCAGTGATGATGCTGATTTCTATTTCACTGAGAGAAGAGAACAAGCAGAAAAAAACTTCCAACGTTACCACCACATCCACCAGCCTTCCTGGAAACATTTCCGTAGAGTCTGTCCTCCCTTCTGTTACTATAGAGAAAAGGTCTGTGCTCTAATTTATTTCCAATTAAATGTTACTTGTGCATTAGATTCCACTTCCTCTCACCTACCCAGGACAGTGCCTAGGGTAATCACTGGGCAAAATTCCTGGTCTGTCATTTATATATATTTTTTGTTTATTTGGGTATATGGACAGCATTAATTTTTCCAGAAAAATAGAAAAATTCAAATATGAAGCGCTGATTTTTAAAAATTATAAATGACCTAATATCCATCAACACTAATTTGCTCTGGAAGAAATCTTTACACATATATTATGCCTTTATCATTCTTCTGTTACAAGGGAGCTTCTATTAAACGTTTAACTATAACCTCATTGGAAGAGAATTAAACACACAGGATTTCCTTCCTTTTCATAAATATCTCTTCCTATTGTTCTGTTCCTCACCGCTTTCCAAGATCCTGTCTCATTTTCAGTTTAGTGTACTTCAAGCTTAGAATGTTAAGAAAAGACATCTTAGCCAATTCTCAAAGCTCTGATATGTATATGTTCAACCTGGGTTTAGATCATTTAAATCTATCTTGATCTCACTTCAATTGCAAACATAGTCCAGTGTCATTAGTGAATGTGAATTTGCTTTACAGACAATAAATTGCATCTGTCAACCACGAGGCTTTCCATTTTAAATGTTTATAGTTATCTACCTATTTGATTAAAAGCTAATATATTATCATGATAATCATTAGCTAAACATTTATTTATTTATTATTTTAATAAATAAATAAATTTATTTATTAAATAAATTTTAATTTATTTAAAGTAAATAAAGGGAAGTCCCTAAACATTTACTTTATAATGTATTCATGTCTTTCTAAAGACTCAGTGATTTGAATGGCTCAGTGTTCTTTTAATAAAATCTCTCTACAGAATTCTGAACCAATAACTTAAAAATCATTTGTTTCCCTCTATGAATTTGGTTAATAATTCAAAATTATTCTTTGAGCCATTCTTTTCATTTTCTTTTCAGAAATAGTGTTTGGATTATTTTTAAGTGGAGAGAAATAATATTGAACTCAAGAATAGGGTAGAGGCTGTAGTCCTAGCCCGCCAGTGGCTAACTGTGTGACCTAAGCAAGTCTCTTGTGACTGTTGCCTTGAATTGCACATCTTGGAGAAACTAAGGAAATTAACCTTAATATTTCCTGAGCCTCTTTCTAGCTCAAATACTCTGACATTATGACATCAGTTGTGAGGTTTGGAAAGCAGGAGCCCCTAGCATCTGGTCCTTGTGTTCATCTTCTTGTCTTTACTGCTCTAACAGCATCAGAGTCAGCCTTGAAAAAGCAAAGAATTCACAGTTGGATGGTCTGAAGGATTGGCAAGGATTAGCACAGTCACCCATCTTTGCCTGACTGATTGCTGGGGTGGTTATGAGTTGAGAGCATAGTAACCACAGGGCGTTTTTAATAACAGATGCCAGGTCGCCAGTATATCAGAAAGTAAGAAAGACAGGGTCTAGAATCACATTTTGGTGGGTATTCATGGGTTCTGCCTGGCAACTCAGATCCAGAAGCCGCAGATTCAGCAACAACAGCAGAAATACAGTTTAGAATTCTGATAGGCAGGCTTCCAGAGCCTAAACTGATAAAGGAGTAAATATCAGTTTATAGACTATTCATCAGCGAGTACGCATTAAAACAGCTACTGTGTGAGGGGCACTCTACTAAGTACATGGGGATTAAAAAAAAACGCAAAGAACTGGTCATAGTCCTTGCACAGAACTGTAAGAGCTGACCACAGGAAACATTAACTCGAACTTTGCTTTGCAGTTAGAAGACATTCAAAAATCTTGAATCGAAAAATGTAACTAATAATGGTTTAGCTGGAGATAGGTCTACATAGAGGAAGGGGGACCGATTAAATGATATTTCAGGATCCTAAAGCCTACCCGGTTCTGAACTTTATAGCAATATCTTGAGGCAGTCTGGATACTTTTATACAATGTTGAGACACAGAAAAAAATAGTCTTGAATCCCACTTCTTTAAGATAGCAGGTAACTATCAGCACGCTGTAGTACAAAGACCACTTGATTAGGAATCAAGAGAAAATTTTATACATTCACTAGTTCAAGAAATACTTATTAGTTATGTAATATATGCCAGGTTCTGTGTGTGGCCCTGAGGACAAAAGAGTATATAAGTTAGTCCTATATAACTGTCCTCAAGAAACTTAAAAGTCTAAGGAAGGAAGACAAGACATTGGAAGTAGAACATTGAAGTATAATGACTGTAGTAATTGGGGAAATATAAGGGGCTGTGAGTTAATTTTTGCAGGTAACATAATTATTATTAATATATAATTTAAATAAGAATAAATTATTATCATGAACCTGGTATGATTGTAATGTGACTTTAATACATATAAATAAGTGTCCTTCCTGGGAAAGATCTCCTCCCCTTACAAAGGCTATTTTGGCTTAGCATCTATTTCCCCACATGATTAAACAGCCTGGATATTATATGCTTTTAACATTTTTGCCAATTTGATGTTTGAAACATAATTTACTTTGCATTTCCATGATTAAAAGTGAGGTTGAAAATTTTGTTATATGTTGGTCATTGGTGTTTCTTTTGTAAATTTCCTGTTCATATCGTTTGCCCATATTTGTATTGCATTATGTTTTCCTAACTGACTTGTAGGAACTCTATATAACTAATGATCTCTTCTGTTTTATTAGTTGCAAATATTTACGCCCAGTATGACTTTTCACTTTTAATTTTGTTGATTGCCTTGTATGTTTGTGTAGTCAAATCTGAGAGCTTTTTCCTATATAATCTCCAGGTTTTATATATTTTTAAGGACTTTCTCATGCAAGATTATAAAAATATTCTGATATTTTTCTGGTTGTTTTATAGATTTATTCCTAATGTCTATTGCAATTATAATTTATTTTTATAAGGTAGCAGTGGTACGTTTATTTTTTTCCCTAGATTGGTAAGCCAGTTGTCCCAAATCATTTGAATTTCCTTCTTTCCCCAAATATTCAAAATGCCCTGTTTAGCATATATTAAGTCCCTATAAATAATGGGCCTATTTCTAGAGTCTGTTCTGTTTTATTATTCCTTCAGTCTATCCTTGTTTCAGTAATACAATGTTTTAATTAACGTAGCTGTATGTTTTGTTACCTAGTATGGACAAATCTCCCCTCATACGCATGTTTTTCCTTTTTCAAAAATATGTGTTATATATATTAAGTTGGGGGCATATTAGTTTCATAGGGCTGCTGTTAACAAAGTACCACAAACTGGGTGGCTTAAAACAATGGAAATGTGTTGTCTCACAGTTCTGGGGACTAGAAGTCTGAAATCAAGGTGTTGGCAAGGCCATGCTGCCTCTATAACCTGTAGGGGAATCCTTCCTAGCTTCTGGCGGTTTGCAGGCAGTCTTTGGCATTACTTGGCTTACAGCAACGTAATTTTATCATCACATGGTACTCTCCCTGTGTGTCTCTGTGTTTTTGCATAATCATCTTCTTATAAGGACACCAGTCATATTAGATTGGGGCCTACCCTACTACAGTGTGACTTCATCTTAACTTGTATCTGCAGTGACCCCCTTTCTAAATAAGGTCACATTCTGAGGTACTAGGGGTAAGGAGATATATATATGTATGTGTGTGTATATATATATATATATGTACATGTGTGTACATATATATGTACATGTGTGTATATATGTGTGTGTGTGTGTGTGTGTGTGTGTATATATATATATATATATATATATATATAATTTTTTGGAGTGGGGGACACATTTAACTCATAACAAGAGAGAACTGGCATCTTTAAATTATTGAGTGCTTTTCACCCCAAAACATGGATTTTTCAATTGATTCTCTTCAACTGTTGAGAGTCAGCAGTGTTGCTGCTTTGAAGTTACTGTGCCTGTTTCTTTTTTTTTTTTTTTTTTTTTTGTTGGTACGCGGGCCTCTCACCGCTGCAGCCTCTCCCGTTGCGGAGCACAGGCTCCGGACGCGCAGGCTCAGCGGCCATGGCTCACGCGCCCAGCCGCTCCGCGGCATGTGGGATCTTCCCGGACCGGGGCACGAACCCTCGTCCCCTACATCGGCAGGCGAACTCCCAACCACTGCGCCACCAGGGAAGCCCTGTGCCTGTTTCTTAAACTGCTTTTAAGATTGTTCTCTGCCTCTGATTTTAGAATTTGGCTATGATATCCTTGGGTGTGCTTTTCTTTAGATTTAGCTTCCTTATGGTTTGGGACTTCTTGAATCTATAACTCATCAGTTGGGAATATCTTCCATCCTATTGCTTCAATTATTGTGTTATTTCTATTCTCTCCTCTTGTTTTGAGACTCCTGTTATACGCATGTTAAACCTCTTGAGTAAATCTCATAGGTCCCTTATGCTCCAATCCTTTTTTTTTTTACTGGTGCCTGTGAGATCTTAGTTCCCCTACCAGGGATCAAACCTGGGCCCCATGAGTGAAAGTTGGAGTCCTAATCACTAGACTGCTAGGGAATTCTCTCTAATCCTTTTTTTAAAAGAGATAAGCTTATATGAAAAGATATATGAAAAGAACTATGTAAACTGCATCATCAGGAAATAAAACATAAAATAAGACTAAATAATGGTCAAAAGAAAAACATAAGTTATAGGAAAATTGTGGTGAAACAGGAGATTAACTGAAATACAATGGGATAACTTTTTGTTTTCTTTGATAAACTTTTTATTTTATAATAGTTTTAGATTTGCAAAAAAGTTGCAAAGAGGGTACAGAGTGTTCCCTATATTTCACAGCCAGTTTTCCCAATTAACATCTTACATTAGTTTGGTACATTGTCACAATTAATGAATGAAGGTTGATACATTATTATTAACTAAAGTCTGCACTTTATTCACATTAACTCAGTTTTTAACCTAATGTCTTTTTTTATTTCTAAGATCCTGTCCAAGATACCATGTTATATTTAGTCATCATTTCTTTTTAGACTCCTCTTGGCTATGATATTTTCTAATCCTTTTTAAAATTATCCTTAGTCTTTTTTTTTAAACCTCTGTTCTTCAATTTGCTTATTTTTATTGATCTTTCCCTTAGCCCAATCTGTTGTTTTATCCATCCAATTGAGTTTTTAATTTCAGGTATTCTGTTCTAAATGCTTATTTGATTCCTTTTGGTTGATTCCAAATTGCTGTTAAACTTTTTCATTCTTTTTTCTACTTTGTCTATCCTTCTATTTTGTTTTCTCTTGATATTGGTCAGTGGTACTAACACTTTGTATGTTTACTAAGTGTTGTTGTTTTTTTTAATAGATCCACCTTTGTTTCCTTTTCTTTTTTAAAAAATTAATTAATTAATTAATTTTTGGCTGTGTTGGGTCTTCATTGCTGCACACGGGCTTTTTCTAGTTGCGGTGAGTGGGGGCTACTCTTCGTTGTGGTGTGCGGGCTTCTCACTGCGGTGGCTTCTCTTGTTGCGGAGCGTGGGCTCTAGACATGCGGGCTTCAATAGTTGTGGAGTGCCAGCTCAGTAGTTGTGGCTCGCAGGCTTAGTTGCTCCGCAACATGTGGGATCTTCCTGGGCCAGAGCTTGAACCCGTGTCCCTTGCATTGGCAGGCAGATTCTTAACCACTGCACCACAATGGAAGCCCTGTTTACTAAATTTTGATTATGTGCTTGTTGTCATGATAAAAGCACCATAGAGGTTCAAGCTGATGTCATCTTTCACCAGGAAGAGTTCTCTTTTTTTCTCTTTAAAGTAGATAGGATCATCTCAGCCAAGCTGAGTTAGTGCTGGGTTGCAGTTTTGATACGATTTATTTTACCTCTTGGTTGCTTCCTTTCCTAGGATGTGGCCCTCCTGGGCACTCAACTGAAAATGTGGCAGCTCTTTGTCTCCTCAGTCCTGAAAAATTGTGGGAGATTTACTTCTGACATTCAGAGGTTTTCAGCCTAGCTCTCCAGAGCCCCACTCCATACAGCTTAAAAATTCAGATTCTTTGGGAAGAATCTGGTCATGTCGGGGCTTCCCTGGCTGTCCAGTAGTTAAGACTCTGTGCTTCCACTGAAGGGGTCGTGGGTTTGATCCCTGGTCGGGGAATTAAGATCTCGCATGCCACATGCCGTGGCAAAAAAGAAGAAGAAGAAGAATTTGGTCATGTGTTTGAGGTCCCTTCCATCCTGAACGTTACTTTAGCCAGTTGTAAATGCCAAAATCTATACTGGTTCCTTTGCCCTTCTTGAGTGGCCTTCTGTGCGGCTTCAGTCTTGGATTCTCAGCCAGAATTGGTAAGAATTTAGGTCCTCTAGGTGAAAAGTGGCTGTGTATCCTCAGCGTCAGTTTATTACTCCTCTAGAGCTTTCTTTTGCTTGTTTTGTTTTCAAGCTCCTCCCAAGTCTCCATTAAACTTTTCTTTCCAAGTAGAGGACATATCTTTTAATATCAAATCTTGTATCTGTTTTATCTGTCCTATTACCTAAAGAGGGTAGCACAAGGGAAGTTATATTGCAGTGTGAAATATGACAGACAGTGATATCAGCGTTTTCTGGGTAAGTTGATTAGCTGTTTGACATCTGAGGTATCTCACTGTGGCACTTATCTTGGTGAATTACTTATCACCTATGGTCTGATCCTCATATTTGCAGTTTCAGAAACTTGAAGTTAGTGTAGAGATAGATTTAACCATGTAAGTTTACAAGTGACCGATGAGTTAAACGGAAAGTGGATTTATATTACATTAAGATCCAGAACTACCAAGGAATTCATATTTTTATGTTGTCTGGCAAGAAAGAAAAAAAAAGGAAACAAAATTCTAATCCTAATTTTGCTTGGCAAATGTGCAGTTATACCAAAGGGAGTTAATGGTGTGATGCAAATATGTAAAGCTCTTAGATAAAGGTATCATATTAGTTCTAGCCCCACAATAAACTCTACCTGCTTACTGAGATAAACAGATCTAGCTAGTATTTGGTGCTAGTCTCTTTTCTTCCAGGTTTTGTGTGACTAGGAGGAGCCTACCATTTTTTGTATCTCTAACACCTCTTTTTTCTATGTTCTGTTACCATCACTTTACTTTTTTTGTTGTTTGTTTGTTTTTGTTTGTTTTTGCGGTACACGGCCTCTCACTGCTGTGGCCTCTCGTGTTGTGGAGCACAGGCTCCGGACGCACAGGCTCAGCAGCCATGGCTCACGGACCCAGCCGCTCCAAGGCATGTGGGATCTTCCCGGACCGGGGCACGAACCCATGTCCCCTGCATTGGCAGGTGGACTCTCAACCACTGTGCCACCAGGGAAGCCCCATCACTTTACTTTTGATTGATCTTTTATAGTTGATAGATAGATAGATAATTTCTTATTTTCAGTGTTTTTGTAGGGAAACTTCAGAATTGCTTCTGTATACTCTCAACAGATATATAGTAGGCACCAAATAAGTACTTTTGGCCATTCTTGAATCTAGAACTTTAGAACCCTGAACTCTCTTTGAACAACTTCCTAGCCCTCTACTTTGTCATTTTGAGTTATTAGCTTTACTCTTTCTTTCATAAGTAGTTGCATGAATGATCCCTTAGAAGGTATTTGTTTGCTGTTCTGGGAACCAGTGGCATTGAAGGGTGTGCCAGTGGACTTTACCTTGTGGTAATGAAAAGAATCAAACCACTGTCAGATACTATAAGTGATAACAACTGCAGGAGCCTTGTCTCATGGGTTAAGTATAGCTTTGTAATTACTAGGGACTGCCATGACTTTTTCTTCAAACGTCAAAATGTGTGGGATTATGGGATTTACAAGTGTTTATCTGAGCTGGGCTTTGAGTTTAGGGACCAGAGATCTTAAAATTTTATTTGTGCATGGAGACAAGATATTTCTTTTATTATTAAACAGATGATTGCTCTTTTCTTCAAAATATTGTACATAGATAACTTTATTATGTTGCCTTAGCAGCATCAACATTCCTACATTTCATAGTTCCTGAAGATAATTTAGGATACAATTTTGAGAGCCATCATAAACACCCAAGCCCATATCCTTCACCAAGATTCTGAGCATCAGCTTTTCAAATCAGATATTATCTTCTAAGTAGGAAGAACCATATTAATAGATAACAGAGGAAAAAATGGAGAAATGTCACAAGATACTTAGCCAAGAAAGAATCAGATAACTAACAAGCAAGTCGCAAGAAATCCTTGTAAATAATAGTTCATCTGTTCATTGTGGTGGTGGTACCAATGATACTGGTACTAGGTGGTAGATTTGGAAATGCTGGCTAGTGTCCACTGTGCAGAGCCCCCTCTTATCTGTGTATAAAACAGAGTTCACCCAGTGGGAGCAACATTCAACTTAATTTCTACATATCTTTATTCATCTTCTCACATATCTTTGTGATCTCAGAGGGAGGGATAACCCTCTTTCATTTATTTATTTATTTATTTATTTATTTATTTATTTATTTATTTATTGTGGTACGCGGGCCTCTCACTGTTGTGGCCTCTCCCGTCGCGGAGCACAGGCTCCGGACGCACAGGCTCAGTGGCCATGGCTCACGGGCCCAGCCGCTCCGCGGCATGTGGGATCTTCCTGGACCAGGGCACAAACCCGTTTCCCCTGCATCGGCAGGTGGACTCTCAACCACTGTGCCACCAGGGAAGCCCCCCTCTTTCATTTATTAATGAATCTCTCTATTTGTACCCCAGACTCCATTATTTTCTACTTGTTTTAGGACCTTGATTTAATGATTATTTCATAATTTAGTGTCTCCCTCTTCGAATTTTAGATATCAAAAGTTTTTCTGGGTTTCCCTGGTGGTGCAGTGGTTGAGAATCCGCCTGCCAATGCAGGGGATTCTGGTTCGATCCCTGGTCCAGGAAGATCCCACATGCCATGGAGCAACTAGGCCCATGCACCGCAACTACTGAGCCTGTGCTCTAGAGCCCGTGAACCACAACTTCTGATCCTGCATGACACAACTACTGAAGCCCGCGCCTAGAGCCCGTACTTCACAACAAGAGAAGCCACCGCAATGAGAAGCCTGCGCACCAGAAAGAAGAGTAGCCCCCACTCACCACAACTAGAGAAAGCCTGCATGCAGCAACAAAGACCCAACACAGCCAAAAATAAATAAATAAAATAAATAAATTTATTTTAAAAAAAGTTTTCCTTACTTTTGAAAGAACATCTTCTGTAATGATGCTCTTTTATTTACCTTTTAATTTTATTCTCTGCTTTCATTATCAAACTTTTCTACTCATACCTAACAGCCTCAATTCTATTCAACTTTAATCTTTGAAGTTAGACTCTTATCATCTATTTTTCTACTAAAATTATTTGGAAGAGACCCCTGAATCCTGAATTCTTTCTTGATAGAGATCTGTTCTTAGTCCTTTCCATATTCAAACTTTCAGCTGCATTTGATATTTTGTCTTTGCTTGTGTGACATCGCTAGATTATTTTCTGTTTTAATCTCTTTCCAAGTGCTTTTTCATTAGTTTCACTTCCTCCCTAACACAAATGCATGTCTTTAAGGTTTATATTTTACTTGTTTATTTTTTATCCCAAAGAACCATGCATTCTGATATCCTCAAAAATAGTCCTTCCATGTCATTAATTCCCTGATCTATTTTTTCAGCTCACGTATCTCATTTGAATTCCCCATAGTTTCCATGCTTAGAGTATATTGCTACTTGAATGTCCCACTTCACTTTAAATCACTTTAAACTCAATATGGTAAAAAGTGAAATCACCAAATTTCTCTAAGTAGCCTCTTTTTCCTTCTTCAGTATTTCTATAATTTGTACCAGTATTTATTGGTACTATTAGTTCCTCTAAGTACCACTTAGGGGAAGTACCACTATTACTTCCAGCTTTTTTGGCTAGAAACCAAGTATCTTTATGAATCTCATTTTGTAAAAATTCCTCATGATCAATGTTAGTATATTTTTGTTTCTTTCTTCCTTTTTATGTTTTAGATTTACTCCTATACTAAATTCTTTTCTATTATCCTAATCCAGGCCCATGTCATTTATATTATACTTTCTTGCTGAATTTGATAGCCTTATTCTATTATCCATTTTATTTATTTATTTTTGTTTTAATTTATTTTTGGCCACGTTGGGTCTTCGTTGTTGTGTGTGGTCTTTCTCTAGTTGCGGTGAGCAGGGGCTACTCTTTGTTGTGGTGCATGGGCTTCTCACTGCAGTGGCTTCTCTTGTTGTGGAGCATGGGCTTTAGGCGCATGGGCTTCAGTAGTTGTGGCACACAGGCTCAGAAGTTGTGACACATGGGCTTAGTTGGTCTGCGGCACATGGGATCTTCCCGGACCAGAGATTGAACCCGTGTCCCCTGCATTAGCAGATGGATTCTTAACCACTGCGCCACCAGGGAAGTCCCCTATTATCCACTTTATATGAAATTAACAAGCACTTCATCTAAAACATCACACATTTATCGTGTTGCTACTATGACAGAAAACTTCAATTTTTCTCTCTCCTACTACATGACATTTCTCTGTTGGTCAGAATTTGTTATTATATGATTCCATTTCATTTTTCCTCTCTTATTTTTTCCTCTGCTTTCCAAAGACATATATTTGAACTAGTATCATTGACTCTTTGTCATGTCATGTACTTTTTATATCTTTATTTTTAATTATACTATGAATTTTGTCTCAGTGCTATCATTTCTTTTACCACACTTATCTATATTAATCCTTTCCTTCTTTAAACTTCCATATTAATCAGAACCGATACTGTATAATCTTTTGTTTTATCAGCAGTGGTTTATTTTTATTATATATTTTTCTGTAACTGATGAGTGAGCTTTGTTTTCCCCTTTATATTCCAGAGGGAAGAAATGTTGTCTTCTGCTTAATCCTGAATATTATATCCAAAGTCAGAGCATTAATTCCAAAGCAGAAAGCTTCTGAAAAACAAATAGTGTCATGGCATGATGTTAGAACATTTTTCAAATGATGGTTCTACACATTAGAAGAATTGGAATTCAATAACCAATTTGAGAAACACAAATAAAATTAAATTATAAGGGAAAAATAATTCAAGAGGAAAATCATGAATATAACAGTTTGAGGGAAATATTAAATCTCAGCTCAAATCTTTTAAACAACTGAGAGTTTCTAGAAGATAAAGACCTCATAATTATGACACAAGTGGAGCTTAAAACATAATTCTGCTTCAATAGATTTTTTTTAAAGGCAACTTGTAAATGAAAAATAATTTTAAATATAAGAAAGGATGCATTTGTACCTCAAACCTTATTCTGGAAACAATTTAAATGTAAACCCATAATTCAGTACTAATGGAATCTGAGAAAATTTGTATGAGAAAGAAACGTAAATGTAAACTATGTGATAAATCCTTCACTAGTGAATAAGACACTAGTCTTATTCAACATCAAAGAATACATACTGGAGAGAAACCTTATGAATGTAATGAATGTGGAAAAGCTTTTAGTCAGAGCATTAACCTTATTCAACATCAAAGAGTCCATACTGGGGAGAAACCTTATGAGTGTAATGAATGTGAAAAAGCCTTTAGTCATAGGTCATCCCTTAGAAATCATGAGAGAATACATACTGGAGAAAAACCCTATCCTTGTAATGAATGTGGGAAGGCTTTCAGCCATATTTCAGCCCTTACTCAGCATCACAGAATTCACACTGGAAAGAAACCATATGCATGTGTTGAATGTGGGAAAACCTTCAGCCGGAGCACACATCTTATAGAACATCAAGGCATTCATTCTGGGGAGAAATCCTACCAGTGTAAGGAATGTAGGAAAGTTTTTTGCCACAGCTCATCACTAATCCGACATCAGAGAACTCACACAGGAGAAAAACCCTACAAATGTAATGAATGTGGAAAAGCCTTCAGCCATACCCCAGCCTTCATTCAACATCAGAGAATTCATACTGGAGAGAAACCCTATGAGTGTAATGAATGTGGAAAGGCCTTTAATCGGAGTGCACATCTTACTGAACACCAGAGAACTCACACTGGAGAGAAACCTTATGTTTGTAAGGAATGTGGAAGAACTTTCAGCCGAAGTGCACACCTTACTGAACATCTAAAAATACATTCTGGTGTGAAACCCTATCGATGCAATGAATGTCAAAAACTATTTTACTATAGAACATCACTAATTCGACATCAGAGAACTCATACAGAAGAGAAACCCTACCAGTGTAATGAATGTGGGAAAACCTTCAGCTTAAGCTCAGCCCTTACTAAACATAAGCGAACACATACAGTGGAGAAACCTTATCAGAGTAATGAATGTGGGAAAGCCTGCAGCCATAGGTCATCCCTTAACCCTGAGCACTCACAGTAGTAAAAAACTCTTAAGATTGTTATGCAAGAAAAACTTGAGGTAAAATACTCATTTACTCAATATTATAGTGTTTGTACTGAGAAGAAACACTGTTCTTGTAATTCATCTGAAAAATGTGTTATCATTGATATAAAAATTTATAATGGAAACAGTCATCTCTAAAACTGAAATTTGTCTTTTAAAGACATTTAGGAAATTAGTTTTAGAGATAATTTATTACCAATGTATATATTTGTTTATAATTAAAGCCTTTTCAGATACACAGAAGTTTTAGGTAGATGATAAAAATTGTTTATATATAATATTTTTAGTAGTTCTTATCTTATTTTTAAATATTAAAGTAACACCTTTATAGAGGGTTTGAATTTTAAATTTTGACAAGTTTAATTAAGCCATAGATAAGAATGCTTTCCTCCACAGAGATAATATGCATTATTTTCCAGTATTCATGGAATTAAAAAAAATTTTTTTTTAATTTATATTTTTGGCTGCGTTGGGTCTTTGTTGCTACTCGCAGGCTTTCTCTAGCTGCAGCAAGCGGGGGCTACTCTTCGTTGTGGTGTGTGGGCTTCTCATTGTGGTGGCTTCTCTTGTTGCAGAGCACTGGCTGTAAGTGCATGGGCTTCAGTAGTTGTGGAATGCCAGCTCAGTAATTGTGGCTTGCGGGCTTAGTTGTTCCGCAGTATGTGGTATCTTCCCGGACCAGGGCTCGAACCCGTGTCCCCTGCATTGGCAGGCAGACTCTTAACCACTGCACCACCAGGAAAGTCCTGGAATATATTTTTTTAATGGACTATATATATGGCTACAAAGAAAATTTCAACAATTTCTCCCTGAGGGAAGTATTCAAACCTTCCCTGTTTATTTATATATTTTTAGCACAGTGAGATAAAAGAAAAGAACAACAACTGAAAATAGCACCACAAATTATTTAGAAATTAAAAATAGTTTTCTAAGTAAGTTTTGTGTTAAAGAATAAATCCAAACAGAAAAAATGCAATTATTAGAAAATAATAAAACTGGAACATAAATTTTCAATTTGAAAAGATAGGCAACCAAATAATAATATAATCCCAAAGAATAAAAAAGGAATTCATTAATAAAGATAAAAGAATACATTAATAAACTAAGTACAAAAAGTACATTTGATAAGTCAATATATACTAGCAAGTAGGATAATGGGAAAGAAAGGAGAAAACACAATATCTAGGAGTAAGGAAAGGAATATAAATACAGATAAAAGGGAAGTTTAATTTTCTAATTCAATCATTAACAAGTCAAATCTAGCAGTTTAGTAAAATTAATACTGATATTTGTCATAGCACTTCCAGACTAGTTCAAAAGGAGAAACGTACGTTAATAAAGAAAGACTGTATTACACTATATGCAGTAAAAGGATTTGGCAATATTCTACAGTCATTGGCATTGTTTTAAAGTTAGGAATAGAAGGAAACTTCCTTAAATTGATAAGAGATATTTACCAGAAACCTACCAAACACTGCATATAACTAGAATGTTCTTATCAGAAGCAGGAACAAGACAAGTGATGCTTAATGTCAGCACTCTTAGCAATGTTCTACAGGTCTCAGGTAATTCAATAAGAGACAAAATTCTGAGCCAGTAATATTTAAAAGGAAGAGAAAAAATCCTGACATCATGAGATGATATATTTGGTAGCTAGAAAATCCAGCTAGTAGGGCACATATATATTATCAACAATGCCCAAATAAAAAGCTTTCTTAAATAAAAGAAATTAAAAATGTAATGGAAAAAAGTGACAGTCACAGTATTGACCAAAAAAAAATCTAAAAATGCCAGGAATAAAAAAAAATTCCAAGAGATGATTATAGGATAAATTTGTTTCTAAAGGACATAGAATATTATAATAAATGAAGAGGCACGATTAGAAAAATTGTATAAAAATGTCAGTTTGTTTTAAATTTATCTTTGATTTGCAAGCTTAAATCAAAATCTCAGTAGAGTTTTTAAAAATTACAGCTTTATTGAGATATAGTTCTCATACCACATAATCCAATTTTTCAAAGTACAATTCAGATATTAACATATTCACAGAGTTGTGTGACTGCCACCACTATCTAATTTCAGAATATTTTCATTACCCCAAAAAGAAACCCATACCTATTAACAGTGACTCTCCATTGCTCTTCTCCCTCCAGCTCCTGGAACTACTCATCTACTTTCTTTTTCTGAGTATTTGTCTCTTCTGGCTTTTTTATTTCAATAAAATCACAGAATATGTGGTCTTTTGTGGCTGGCTTTCACTTAGCATTATGTTTTCAAGGTTTGTCCATGTTGTGGCACACATCACTACTTCATTTCTCTTTATGGCTAAATAACATTTCATTGTATGGGTATACCACATTTTGTTATCTGTTCATCAATTGATGGACATTTGGGTTGTTTCCACTGTTTTGTTATTGTGAATAATGCTGCTACGAACTTCCACATATAAATTTTTGTAATGTCATGTTTTCAGTTCTCTTGCACATATATACCAGGAAGTGAAATTGTTGAGTCTTATGTTAACTCTGTGTTTAAACTTTTGAGGAAATGCCAGACTATTTTCTAAAGCAGCTGTACCAGTTTTCAGTCCCATCAGCAACATATGAGGGTTCTTATTTTCCCCTGTCATTGTCAATACTTGTTTTTTTCTGTGAGATAGATATATATACATATACATAACAATATATATATATTTATATACATATACATAAATATATATGTATATTTTCTTTGAGGAAATGTCTATTTGGATTCTTCAGGCATTTTAAATTAGGTTATTTATCTTTTTATTGTTGAATTTTAAGAGTTCTTTATATATTCTGGATACTGGACCCTTATATATCTAATTTGCAAATATTTTCTCCCATTCTGTTGATTGTCTTTTCACTTCTTGATGATGTTCTTTGAAGCACAAAAAGTTTCAATTTTGATGTAGTCCAGTTTACCTATTTTTCTTTTATTGTGTTTCCTCTTGTTATACCCAAGGTTGTGAAGATTTACATATTTTCTCCTAAGACTTTTACAGTTTTAGCTCTTTTAGGTCTATGATCCATCCATTTTGAGGTAACTTTTTAATATATGGTGTGAAGTATGGGTCCAACATCATTCTTTTGTATGTGAATATTCAGTATTCTCAGCACCTTTGTTGAAAAGACTGTTCTTTTAATTGTCTTGGCATTTAATTGTCCTGGCATCCTTGTCACTCAGTGGGATTTAAAAATGAAATTTAGGGCTTCTCTGGTGGCGCAGTGGTTGAGAGTCCGCCTGCCGATGCAGGGGACATGGGTTTGTGCCCCGGTCCGGGAGGATCCCACATGCCACAGAGCGGCTGGGCCCGTGAGCCATGGCCGCTGGGCCTGCGCGTCTGGAGCCTGTGCTCCGCAACGGGAGAGGCCGCGGCACTGAGAGGCCCGTGTACCGCCAAAAAAAAAAAAAAAAAGATTTAACATTAAATCTTTGACACAGGCTCGCTATATAGTTGTATGAGAGTTATGTTCTTTAACTCTTTGAGAATTATGTTTTGACAGTAGCACAATCCAATAAGTGACGGACCGCTATAAAGTAAGCGTGAAACTCTAGGTGCTGTGGGGACATACAAAGGATGAGAAGAGTGAGCCCTGGGGAGTCAAAGGAATTCTTGAGCGGGGCCTTGGAGGAAGGGTAAAATTTGAACAGGCAGAGAAGGGAGGGCTTTCCAGAAGGGGTTGCAGCATGAGGAAAAGAAGAAAGAAGTCAGGGGTTTTTGTAGACGCTACAATTAAAGGAGAGGCACCTAGTTTGGTCTTTTTCCTCAGGTCATGCTCCTGACCTTATAGGATCCAGAATGTGAAGATTAAAAAGAAAATGGACCACTGTAGAAGCTCAGTAAGGGCAGGAATTTGAGCTATTTTTGTCAACAGTGTACTCTCAGAGCTTGGACATAGTAAGCCAACGATGACTGCTTGTTGAATAACTAATGGGATCAAAAGTAAAGAATATGATTAGCTTCCCTTAACTGACCACTTACTATGTGCCAGACACTGTGCTAAGCTCTTTTGAAAAAATTTTTATTTTCTATTGGAGTAGAGTCGATTTACAATTTTGTGTTAGTTTCAGGTGTACAGCAAAGTGATTCAGTTATACATACACATGTATCTATTCTTTTTCAGATTCTTTTCCCATATAGGTTATTACAGAATATTAAGTAGAGTTCCCTGTGCTATAGAGTAGGTCCTTGTTGATTATCTATTTTATATATAGTAGTGTGTCTATGTTAATCCCAACCTCCTAATTTATCCCTCCCTTGCCCCACCTTTCCCCTCTGGTAACCATAAGTTTGCTTTCAATGTCTGTGAGTCTGCTTCTGTTTTGTAAATAAGTTCATTTGTATCATTTTTTTAGATTCCATACATAAGTGATATCATATGGTATTTGTCTTTCCCCGTCTGACCTACTTCACAGTATGATAATCTCTAGGTCCATCCATGATGCTGCAAATGGCATTATTTCATTCTCTTTTATGGCTGAGTAATATTCCATTGTATAAATATACCACATCTTCTTTATCCATTTATCTGTCGATGGACATTTAGGTTGCTTCCATGTCCTGGCTATTGTAAATAGTGCTGCAGTGAACATTGGGGTGCGTGTATCTTTTTGAATTATGGTTTTCTTCAGATATATGCCCAGGAGTGGGATTGCTGGGTCATATGGTAGTTCTATATGTAGTTTTTTAAGGAACCTTCACACTGTTCTCCATAGTGATTGTACCAATTTACATTCCCACCAACAGTGCAGGAGGGTTCCATTTCCTCCACCATTTATTTGTAGACGTTTTGATGATGACCATTCTGACCGGTGTGAGGTGATACCTTATTGCTGTTTTGCTTTGCATTTCTCTAATAATTAGTGATGTTGAACATCTTTTCATGTGCTTTTGGGCCATCTGTATGTCTTCTTTGGAGAAATGTCTACTTAGATCTTCTGCCCATTTTTTGATTGGGTTGTTTGTTTTTTTTGATATTGAGCTGCATGAGCTGTTTGTATATTTTGGAGATTAATCCCTTGTTGGTCGCATAGTTTGCAAATATTTTCTCCCATTCTGTAAGTTGTCTTTTCATTTTGGTTATGGTTTCCTTTGCTGTGCAAAAGCTTTTAAGTTTAATTTGGTCCCATTTGTTTATTTTTGTTTTTATTTTCATTACTCTAGGAGGTGGATCCAAAAAGATACTGCTGCGGTTTATGTCAGAGAGTATTTTGCCCATGTCTTCCTCTAAGAGTTTTACAGTGTCTGGTCTTACATTTAGGTCTTTAATCCATTTTGAGTTTAGTTTTGTGTATGGTGTTAGAGAATGTTCTAATTTCATTCTTTTACATGTAGCTGTCCATATGCCAAGCTCTTTACATAAATAATTCCATGAGACACTTACATTGATGATATGAAGCAGATTTTCTTATTTTTCAAATTAGGTCCAGCCTATGGCAAAATGGTTACATGAATGATTTTTATCTTTGGGGCTCCTTAACCCTTTCCCAAAGGGCACAGAATCCAAGACTTATGATTATTCTTCCCACTGCCCAAACTCTCTTCCAACCTCCCCAAGCCCGGTGGTGTCAGTACCATTGGAATAAACTGGTCCTACTACTGACCAGCAACTGATGTGCTACCAGGAGAGTCCCAGATGGACCTCTGGGTAACCTGGGCCCATGTGTATGTAAGTACTTGCTCAATTTTGATGAGTGAGTCTGGAGGTGACAATCACTGTTATCCTTGTTTCTTACCTACAGGGAACCCTCATGTTGTGGTAGAAATTTCAAACTAGAAAAGAAGGAAAGGGTTTCTGCTTCCACCCCTAACCCATGTGGGAAGAGAACTCTGGATCCCTTTTGACAGGACTGCCTCTTTCTGGATATTAGGATGGTGTGCCAGACATAGGCATGTATTGCTCAGATTCCCTCTTCACGAAAGGGCTCATTGTGCAGCCTTGAGGAGTGTGGTTGGCTCACAGCCACCACTGTTAACTGGTTCAGATCGGCCTCAACTCCTGAGCTGAGGTAGTGGTCTTCTTGGGGTGGCCCCATCCAATGACTGTGCAAGACTGTGGTACAAGGTCCCATCCATTTCTGCCTAACACAGGACTCTTCTCACACGCTCAGAGATCCCTGCTGGGCTGACAGAGACTGTCAGATCTATGTCATGGTCTGGCAACTCCCCTTCCCTAATCCCATTTCCTCCTTTTTCCTTTCACAAGTGTTACTCCCAGTAAGCCTTTTATACTCCTAAATCTGTCTCAGGATCTGTTTTCCGAAGGACCCAGATGACACAGATGGGATGCTGTTAGCTCCAAGCAACCTTTCATCAGTGAAGAGAATGGATATTTTAGAACTGGATTTGAGCCAATACCAGCAGAATATAATCACCCCGGGTGCCAGGGACCAAGGAGTACTTCATGTGGCGCATGAATCAAATAAGCTCTATTTCTTGGTATTCTTCTCGGCACTGACTATGTCTTGCTATTATATAAGATGGCTTGAATGTTCCTACTGGCTTTCTCAATGAGTGATTTGTTCAATTAATTAAGAGTGGGACTAAAGACAAGGTCACTAAGTCCGTTTCCAGTCAGCTGTTAGTTTCAATCAAGTTACCTGTTATAATGGATTGTTATCTGGTCATATATGGACTCCATAAGCCCTTGACCCATGCTGAGTCATGACTTAGGATAGTTGTTTCTCAGCCTCCTGGCAGACTGTCACCCTTCCCGTGGGTCACTTATAAAATGCTCTGTGCAGTATTTTGGTTTGGGGCAAGGAAGTCTTAATGTGGTTGGTGACCAGCTACTTAACTTGCGGCCACAAATGGGAGGGCATAGTTTTTGCTTTTTTGGTACGGAAGCATCTCCTAATTCCTTATTAGAAGAGCAATACTCCTCAAATTATCCATTCATTCATCAAATATTTTTGGACCAAGAGAGAGTTGCTACTTGCCCTTCCCTTGATCAGGCTCACAGCTACATCCCTAGCGTCACATTTTAGGGAAATCTACATGCAGCTTCTTCAGTAATAACTACCAGCCAGACACACCTGAGGGTCTAAAGCAGTACTTACTCCTCTTCCATCTGTCCTTCATGCCAAAGACATCAAGCCTCAACCTGTGTCATGGAGTCAATAATTATAGGGGCTCTGGGATCAGATAGTCTTGGGTTCAGATATGGGTTCTCCCACTTCCTGGAGGAAAGGTGGTGCCTTGTGGGCAAAAAACTGGACCCAGAACAGATATAAAAACAGAGGCCCTGGGGAGAGGAGCCGCCGTCAGGGAAAAACTCACTCCCAGTGACTGCAGAGAAGACAGCGCTGTCCCCTGCCGAGATGAAGCTGCTGTTGCTGTGTCTGGGGCTGACTCTAGTCTGTGCCCACAAGGAAGGAAACCCTGGTGTTGTGAGAAGCAACTTCAGTATTTCAAAGGTAGGGACAGTGGAGAATAGTGACTTTGGATTTTGGGGGGTGGTTTGGAGGGTTCTGAGGCAAGGTGACCCTCCTGGAGGGCAGCAGTTCCTTGACATATTAGGCAAAAGGGGTGATTTCAGACCTTAGACGAAGGGCAGTTGTGCCATGTTAAAAGACGACAGCACTTGGGGACCTCCATTCTCACTGGAGGGACAGTTGAAAGAGTCCTAGGTGTGTGGTGCCAATTGACCTGAGCTCTAATTTCATCTTCACGTCACCGTGATGAGTCCTGGCCCACAGGCCAGAGTTCAAGGAGACAAGTGTTCATGTTGTATCTCTTTCCTCTTTTCTCACCCAATCATTTTATTGATTTATTGCAGATTTCAGGGGAGTGAGATTCCATTCTCTTGGCCTCAGACGCCAAAGAAAAGATAGAAGAAAAATAGAAGAAAATGGTAGCATGAGAGTTTTTGTGGAGCACATCCATGCCTTGGAAAATTTTTCTTTGTTCTTTAAATTTCATACAAAGTAAGTGGGTTTTTTGCTTGGGAAAGAAAAACCAGAAGCCTGAATATGGTCTTGGACCTCTAAACACACACAAACACACACATACACACACACACACGTATACATACATTCTGGGCCTGTACCTAACTGATTTCGGGTTTGGTGAACCTGTGGCTTTTCTAGATTCAGAGATAAGAATTGGTGACAGGCATGAATTTAAACGGGAGTAGAGGAGGTAAGGGGTAGAGGGGTATCAGAATCATAAGTAGTGTTGCAAGACAGCATAGGTTAAGAGCACAGGATTCAGAATCAACAGCCTATCTCGTTCTTGAATCTATATATGTGACCAAGAAAATTCATCTGTTTCTTCCCCAATTTTCCCTAGAGTAAAAGAAGATGATAATAATTGTCTCTCATGGTTTTTTGTGAGGACCAAGTGCGGTTATGTTCGTAAGGCACATATCTAAGAGGCTGGCACATGGTAAGAACCCAGCTAATTCTCTAGACGAGTAGCTATCGTAATAGTAATAGTGGGAAGTAGTGGTAGAGTAATAGTGATAGAAGTAGTTGACTCATTCTCAAAGCAGCAAATAAAGTGAATAATGTAAATAAAAGTTCTTTGGAAATTATACCCAAAAATGTTCAACAGTTAATCAGTGGAATCGTAAACTCAAGTTACAGGTAGAGTGTGAAGGAGCCAGCGCCATCAGTATCTCTTGGGCATCAGCTCATTCTGTTTTACAGGGTAAGTGGAGCATGTACTGAAATGTCTTTGCTTTCTGACAAAGCAGGAGAGGATGGTGTACATAGTGTTACCTGTAAGTATGCAAAAAAGAAAGGTCTGTCTAAATTCTACTTCCAACTGCAAGGAATTTGCTAAACCCCAGTATCTTCAGGACCTTGGTCAGTTCCTGATAGGCTTGTTTAGGTAATACAATGGGGCCATCTAATAGCCGATATCCTGAATTTGGGAGAAATGTGTGTGTAAAAGCCAGTGCCTGGCACACAGTACCATCAGGTATAGAAGGCAGTTTGGTCACATGTACCTCTTGCCACAAAAGAAAATTGGCAGAAAAAAAAAAAAAAGTAACTTGGCAGGACAGCTTCTCATTCCTTGCCCGCTTTCTGATGATGTCTGAGGGCCATTGCCACAGCACATTATTCGGGACACAGCCCTGGGTATATAATGCAATGGGGCTTATAGAGAAGACAGAGACACACAGTTGGCAGAGACGGCTGAGGGAGGGTAGGTGAGTTTCAGGGAGCATGATAGAGGGAAAGCTGCTGCTGTGGCTGAATTTTTCTACCCTTAGTGGTCAGTCTACCCGCGTTCCTTAGAAGTTGCCTCATGAATCCCAGAGAGATGCAAATGGAAGGCAGTAGATATCACTCTCTATTTCTTCCAGGATATGCACTTGAATTTGTTTTGTGGGAGAGAATAGGAAGTGAAAGGGTTTCACTTCCTTCCCATGGACCAGAGGAGTTCTGAGCTGTGTTCTGTTTCCTCCACAGATGATGAAGACAATAAATTTCGCATACTTCAAACAAACTATACTGAATATATTATTTTTTATCTCATGAATGTCAACAACAATGAACCATTCCAACTGCTGGAGCTCTACGGTACAGTATTTTCATGCTGACACTCATCGTGGGGTGGGGAGACTGGGGAAGGAAGGAAGCCTGGAGACAGAGTGGTCTTCCCAATCTTATCCTGGGATGACATCTCTCCTCCTCTGAAGATAGATGCTCACCTTTGGTAAAATTTCTCAGGCTCAGTGTTGGGAACATGATGAATCTCTCATCATGCCAGAAAGATATCCTAAAGATGTCAAATTCAAGACAGGTTATGGGAACATATGTATAACTGATTCAGTTTGTTATAAAGCAGAAACTAACACACCATTGTAAAGCAATTATACTCCAATGAAGACGTAAAAAATAAAGAGAGATTACATTTAAAAAAAAATTCAAGATAGGTTATTTTTTCATCCCCAAGACTTCTGCCTAAGCACCCAGTCAGTACCATTCATTTTCCCGTCTGGCTGGAGCCCCGCCCCTCTGATGAGACTCAGTGACCAATAAACAAGACAAAGCAGTTACTGTCACTCTTTCCACGCCCAAGAACCAGACGGGAGCCCAAAATCATGAAAAAGTTTGTGAAAATTTACCAAAAATATGGGATTGTTAAGGAAAACATATTTCCACATGTTTCCATATTACCAAAGTCGTTAAGTTGAGATCTCTCTGGCTTTCTCTGCCTAAATTCCCATTTTACTGAATGGGAATGTTCCTGAAGGGAAAAAT
This sequence comes from Delphinus delphis, assembly GCF_949987515.2. Lineage (NCBI taxonomy): Eukaryota > Metazoa > Chordata > Mammalia > Artiodactyla > Delphinidae > Delphinus > Delphinus delphis. The sequence goes on from NC_082688.1 coordinate 20,780,617, forward strand.
CCAAGAGAAGTTAATACCCCAGTCAGTCCCCTTTGCCCTAACCTGGAGAATCATCTGGTTTCATTCTGGGAAATAAACCAGGGTTGGTATTTGAATGTGCTCTTCTCTGCCTCTGTAGATCACTGTCTCCAGGCCCGAGGGAGTGGAGTGGCCCAGGCCTCCAGGTTGGTGAGCTCTGCTGGAGAGGGGCTGGCTCAGGGATCAGTGCCTCCCAAAAGCATTAGGGTTTTATGTCCAAAGATTACAATAAAAATAATTTGGTAAGGAAGCTTTTTGGGAGAGCTTGAAATTTGGAGTTGGAGGACCTGCATTCAGGATCCACTCCTGCTATGAGCTTTTTGAGCAAATGATGTAGCAGTTAAAAGGGAAACAATGATGTCTACCTTATAGAGTTACTGTGTGGATATAATGCTGGAGAAAAGGGCTCAGTAATTGATAATGTGCTAAAAATCATGACTTAAAGTTTTAAATGGGAAAAGGGTGTGAGTGTGAAACTCAAATACATCTCTGTGTTTGTGGTCCATCTTCCAAGCCCAGAGGACCATCTCACCCTCCAATTTATAGAAAAATTTTCTTCCTTCAATCTCTTCCTTTCTTCCTGCACATCCTTAACTTCTAATCTGGGAATAGAGTTGTCTGACCTTCCAGTTGTCTTCCAACCTGGAAAATGGACTCTTGAGTTTCCTCATCTGTCTCCTGCCTCAGATTTATTGTGGGGCTTCATTAGCAACGATGGCTTCCATGAAGGAAGCACTTAGTGAAAGATTGCTATGGCTTTCGCCATGATTCCTCAATTTGTCAAAAATTCTTTAAAACTTCCAATGCTGAGGATGGCATTGCTAAGATCCTTCATTGCTTCTTTTCTTCTTTTCATAGACTCAACTGGGGGAAGTTTAAGATGGGATCAGCAATAGAAAAAAAAAAAGTCATTTACTTAACACCCTCCCTACTCCTATTCTGGCAAATAGCATGGGTTAGAATGCAGGTTGATAACTATTTCTTCAACATTTTTTTTGTAATAGAAATTCTCTTTGTCCTCAGTTCAATCCGAGAAGCACCTAATGAGTCTCGTTGTTCTTGTTCTCGTCGGCTTATTTAGCACTGGGTGAGTGCCACCTCACTTGGGCTCCAGGATCTTCTCTTCCGTGGTCCCCACATCATCTTGCGACAAGTTCTGTGACCTGATTTCCATCACTATCGCACGTGAAGGCATCAACTCCTCATCTTCAGGATCTCCCCTAATTATCTAGGAAGACTCATTAGCTCACCACAAAGCAAAGTTTCCTGCAAATTTCTAACTCTCTTTGCCATATTCAGCACAACAGTACCATGAATAAGACCTTCCTCTACCTGGTCAATAAATGATTCACCTTACAGTCATGTGATTTGTCTTTGTGTATGTTAAGAGATGTGGGGTTGACAGGAAGCAAATGAGGGGACTTCCTTGGCCCTGTGTCCATAATCTTCCTCTAGCTTCTCAGAATCTTCCCTGAGTTTCAGGATTCTCCCTTGTCTGCAGTAATTCTCTGTCCCCATGAGTGCTACCTGCCTTTTGATTTGCCCATTTCTTAGTGACCTGGTAAGACAAACTATAAGACTTGTGCTATAAATTGCTCCATCCTAGAATTCTCTTTTTCAGTGGGGGTACTGAGAGATAGATGCTGCTGGGGCTGATACCAGCTCGATATGTTTCAGAATATGCCCTTATACCCCAGCTTCTCTAACCCATCCGTCCTATGAGATGGTCAGTGTCCCTTCTTTCTTTCTTTCTTTCTTTTCTTTTCTTTTCTTTTTTTTTTGGTACGGCAAATGCTTTTATTTTGTAGAAGCACATCTATGGTATCTGAGTTGAAAATTACCATGATAAGATGCTGTTAGTTTCTGAAAATCTTCATTTTTAAAATTTTATTGAAGTATAGTTGATTTACAGTTTTGATTTCTGCTGTACAGCAAAGTGATTCAGTTTTACATATATACATTCTTTTTCGTATTCTTTTCCATTATGGTTTATTACAGGATATAGAATATAGTTCCCCGTGCCATACAGCAGGACCTTGTTGTTTATCCATTCTATATATAACAGCTTACATCTGCTAATCCCAAACTCCCATTCCATCCCTCCCCCAGCCCCCATCCCCCTTGGCAACCACAGGTCTGTTCTCTATGTCTGTGATTCTGTTTCTGTTTCATAGATAGGTTCATTTGTGTCATATTTATTTATTTATTTAATATTTATCTTATCTGCTCCAGGTCTTCATTGAGGCACGCGGGATCTTCGTTGCAGCATGCAGGTCTTTAGTTGTGGCATGTGGACTTATTAGTTGCGGTATGCATGTGGGATCTACTTCCCCGATCAGGGATCGAACCCCAGCCCCCTGCATTGGGAGTGTGGAGTCTTACCCCTGGACCACCAGGGAAGTCCCTGTGTCATATTTTGGATTGCACATATAAGTGATATCATATGGTATTTATCTTTCTCTTGGTCAGTGTTTTTTCATACTCTTGGAAAACTTCCTTCAACCACTGCTTTTATCTACTGGGAACGTGTTAAATGAGATTCCATGAAATGTGAGCGATACTTATCTGCAGCAATCTATATGTGGTACATTCAGGAGGCATCAAGGAGGCTAAGTGTTATTAACCTCTTCTTTGGGGAGCTTACAGGCTTTGGAGAAAGGGAAATTAAAGATCCTCTTCCAGTTATAATCCTTTCCCAACATCAGCTGATAATAAAAACAGTGTAAGAGTTACACATGGTTGTTGGGGCAGAGCAAGATGTGGGTAGGGGTTGTCATGCAGAAAGAATGACTCATTCATTATGGACATAAGGCTTATGTTAACAAGAGAAGGCTTTCTAGGCATCTGACTCTCCCCACATCTTACTCTGCCTACAGGTCAGAAGAGTAAGTTAAGTTCAGACTTATTGCTCCTGACTTAAGTGCTCAGTCTGGTTTGCTGAAATATGACAAAAGGCTATGTAGAAAGTCAACCAGTCATGCTAGGATCACCCATTTTTTAAAAGTTTGCATTTAAGGGACAGAGCAGCTGATACCCAGAAGGGCATGGCCTAGCATATCCTTGAGAATGCTTAGAGCATTAACAACAATAGTAATCAATGCACAAGAGGGCCACGTTGATGATGGGAAATGGCTGGAGAGTGCCACGTGTCAGGAAACTACAGCCAATCGGGAGGCACAAAAAGACCCTCAGGGGTTCCCAGATCAAGTTGGCAGATGAGCTCACACTGAAACCTACACCTCAACCCCAAACATTTTAATGCAAATGAGGCATGAAATGTTAAGGATACTCAAAAGCAAGGAGTGAAGATCTCTGTGGATCAGAAAGAGAGCAGTTCTTTTCAGGAGGAACAAAAAGAAAAAAAACAGACAGGAATGATGTGGGTAAACAGGCCAGAGCAGCATCGTCCTCCGGGTTTGGGGTCTGGGGACAGATCTGGATCACCCATGCAGGGTTGGGGCCAATCATGTGGGGCTGCAGACTGAAGATGTGGACCTCTGAGAAGCAGGGGCTGAGCCTGAATGAATTTAGGACGGTTCCTCTCCCTCACCTGGAGTCACAGAGAGAAGCTGACTGCAAAGGAGGCACCATCACCTCTTTCTTTCATTTGAGAAAGAAAAGAGCAGTCCCTGCTCTCCTGGAATCGGCCTGACTCGCATCATGAGCCTTCAAGGTTATCACCAGCTGGCCTGATGCTCACAGCTAGGCCAAGTTATTCTGTTGGATGTAAACAATCTCCTGAAACATCAACACAGACAAGGTCACTCAGAGATCATTAAAAAAAATCATTGTGCAATCCAGAAACACGCCCCCCTCTTGGCTAAAATGAGTCACTACTACTTTTCTACTAATTACAGCTTTATCCTCCTGCTGGGCTTCTCTTCCTATAGATAAGATTTACTGAGATATGCATTCATAGACTTGCCCCTGCTTTCTGACAGCACCCAATCTAGAGCTTCCTTAGATCCTCCCCCAAACCCGCAGTAGGTCCTTCCTAATATGCTCCTACTGAGACACCTATGGTTCCCCTGGTGAGCGTTCTTCCTAGCTGCAGTGATAAACCCAATTTTTCAATTACGTGTATGTTCCTGGTGGTCTTTGGCTGAAGAGTATTAACATTTTTAGGACTTGAACCCAGGCCCACTTCATGCATGTGCCGCCCGGAATTCTGGGAAGCACCAAGCTAAATCACAAATGCAAGGCCTGTTTTAATGCTGTGCACTTAAGTAGCACGTAGGATGCCCCCAAGGCTTTTGGCCTGAGCAATTGGAAGGATGGAATTGCCATTTACTCCAGCTACCTAGAGGAGCCAGTTTAGTGGGGAAGGATAAAAAAATCTCTGTTTCGGACATTTAATTTGTTTATCTAGCTAGGCTACTATTCAAAAAAAGAGACCCGGGCTTCCCTGGTGGTGCAGTGGTTGAGAGTCCGCCTGCTGATGCAGGGGACACGGGTTCGTGCCCCGGTCTGGGAAGATCCCACATGCGGCGGAGCGGCTGGGCCCGTGAGCCATGGCCGCTGAGCCTGCGCGTCCGGAGCCTGTGCTCCGCAACGGGAGCGGCCACAGCAGTGAGAGGCCCGCGTACCGCAAAAAAAAAAAAAAAAGAGAGAGACCCAACCATAATTTAGTATGGGTTGGTGAAGATAGAATTAATTTCAAAACTTAATAATAGATTTCATTATCAGTAACATAAATGTGAATTTTCTTCAGCAAGTTAAAAGGAAATGTACTAAATCTATATTAACATTGTTAGATCTAAAAAACAAATTGTAAGATGAGAAAAGCCAGTTGTTGAATGATATGTGCAGTATGACACCATTTATATAACTTATTTTAAAAAATTTATTTACTTATTTTATTTTTGGTTGCATTGGCTCTTTGTTGCTGCACGCGGGCTTTCTCTAGTTGCGGAGAGCAGGGGCTACTCTTTGTTGCGGTACGTGGGCTTCTCATTGCGGTGGCTTCTCTTGTTGTGGAGCACGGGGTCTAGGCACTCGGGCTTCAGTAGTTGCGGCACGTGGGCTCAGTAGTTGTGGCTCACGGGCTCTAGAGCGCAGGCTCAGTAGTTGTGCCCCACGGGCTTAGTTGCTCCGCAGCATGTGGGATCTTCCCGGACCAGGGCTCAAACTGGTGTACCCTGCACTGGCAGGCGGATTCTTAACCACTGTGCCACCAGGGAAGTCCCATATATAACTTTAAAATAACACACAGAACAATGCAATACATTCTTTATGGATTTCTATTATATGTAAGATAACACAGCGCTTCCTATAATGTGCATACGAATCACCTGGGGAACTTGTTGAACAACAGGCTCTGATTTAGCAGGTCTGGGGAGGGGCCTGAAATTCCACCTAACAAGCTCCCAGAGATGCCAGTGCTATGCCGCCTTGGGAGAGGGGAGATGCAAGTAAAGTGAAACTGTTCTTACTTTCTTCAATTATTTTGCTCTATCTGGGTGCTAGAACCTCTCTGTTGTACTTCTGGACACTCATAAAGGTATTCATGTCCATGAGTGGTTGTTAAAATAGGTGTGTCTGTGGGGTTATGAGGGCTGGCATCTCCTATTCCACCATCTTGCTAATGTCAACCCAAATCAGTTATCATTTTACCCAAAAGACAGAAAGACATTGAGTTTTCAAAACTTTTTTATTTTTCTAGAATATCTACAGAAATCAGGGATCAAATGAAAATTACGGTGGAATTGTTACTGATTTGGGTCCTCGGACTCTTTAATCAATAGAAATTGGTAAGAAGCCAGGCGAGGAATTCAAGCATGGCTTTACTGGGTCTCGTGCTTGCTGCAGCATGCCGGAGTGAAAACAAGAAACAGGTGGCCCTGTTTTCTCCCGGAGAGGGCATGAGCTCGTTCCTTAAATAGGATAACAACGGGGGCGGGTCTGCAGGTTGAGCAGGAGAGGCGGCTTAGGTGGTCCGCCCACCCCTGTGGTGGTGCTGTGTTCAGGGATCGCGTGCAGTACCCTGCTTTTGCTCTTAGCACCTCAGAAATGGCTTTTTTGTATCTTATTGTTCATAATTACCCTGACTGGGCATGTGTGCAGCTATTTTCAGCCCCTTATGGTTTCTTTGTATTCTGTTGTGGGAGGAGACGTTTGTCCAGGTGCAAGCACTGCAGCAAAGGGTGCCAGGTGCCATCTTGGAATCAGCCATCATTGGGAGCTCTACGGCTTCCTTGTCCACTTTGCTCAGGGATAGAGGGCCAAGCTCACAGCCAAGTCCCATAGGGCAGGGGTCCTCAACCCCCTGGCCAGGCCGTAGACCGGTACCAGTCCTCAGCCTGTTAGGAGCCAGGCTGCACAGCAGGAGGTGAACAGCAGGCGAGTGAGCGAAGCTTCATCTGCCGCTCCCCATCGCTCCCATTACCGCCTGAACCATCCCCCCTGCCCTGTCCGTGGAAAAATTGCCTTCCACGAAACCAGTCCCTGTTACCAAAAAGGTTGGGGGCCGCAGCCATAGGGGATTTTTCCATCATGATATTGAAATCCTAAATTGTGTTTTTATTAGTTCCTTATCACCCTACTACCACCTCACTGCCCATGAACACATTCTTAGGGCCTGAAAACAAATGGAGTCGATTAAAGGAAGGGAAATAAGTCTACTTCAAAGAGCACCACAAAATATTATTCCAAATGCAGGCAAGTGTGAGTTAGGATTGCACAGAAGATCATATGTGCTACACTCCCTTCCAAGAGTTAAAAATGTATGTTAGGAAACTGCCGCTGTATCAAAGGTACAGTTAGGAAGCTCTATTCTTGGCATCCAGCTGGACAGGAGAAATGCGTCCTATATTAGTTTCTGCTGCAACAAATAACCACAAATTTGATGGCTTCAAACAGCACAAGTTTATTGTATTACAGTTTGGGAGGTCAGAAATCTGACACGGGGCTCCCTGGACCAAAACCAAGTGAGCCCAGTGTCTATAAATGTATTCAGATCATCTTCTATGTCTTTTCTTAGAGTTTTAAAGTTCTCTCCTTGGTGATCTTCTGGTGTATTCTCAGTTGTTAATTCCTATATACTTTCATAGGTTTTTTGTTGTTTATTTTTTTGTTTTGTTTTGTTTTTTGTGGTACGCAGGCCTCTCACTGTTGTGGTCTCTCCCGTTGTGGAGCACAGGCTCCGGATGCGCAGGCTCAGCGGCCATGGCTCACGGGCCCAGGCGCTCCGTGGCATGTGGGATCTTCCCGGACCGGGGCACGAACCTGTATCCCCTGCATTGGCAGGCGGACTCTCAACCACTGCGCCACCAGGGAAGCCCTAATTTTTTGGTTTTTTGACTATTAGTTATTATCATGAGTTTTTGCTGGTATAGAGAAATGTTATTGAGCTTTGTAAGTTGATCTCTCTAGCAACCTTGATGAAATTTTTCATTAGTTATAATAAAATTAGTCCTAATACTTTGTGGATTCTGTTGGCTTTATAGGTACCTATATATGATCATATTATCTGCAAGTAATGTCAGTGTATCTCTTCCAATCCTTACACTTCTCTTTTTCTTCCTCTCTTCTTATAACTTCAGCCAGAACCTCCAGGAATACTTTAACTATTGAAACCATATTTTCTATAACAGGGGTTGCAAACTATGGCCCACAGGCCAAATTCAGCTGCCTGCCTATTTGTGTATAGACCCTGAGGCAAGAACATTTGCAATTGATGTGAGATTAGAAACACTAATTTTTAACCCCAATTAAGCAAAATGTTATTCTAAAACAGAATTGTATTCTTCTCATTAATAGGCCTGTGTTTTTCTTTAATTGTCCTCAATATTATATTTTGAATTTTATCAGAAAATTTGGAAATGTGTTTTCTCTATTACTATATTAGTATCTACATAATATCTTCCATTCTGCCTCTTGGCGTGCAAAGCCTAAAATATTTACTCTCTGGCCTTTAGAGAAAAAGTGTGCTGATTCCCTTTTCTACATCCTGCTCTTTCCCCTGACTGTTATTTATGATAGTTATTTGTACTACATTTTCTCCCAGATAAACAAGTTCATCAAATTGAACCCCTCAGAATGCCTTCAATTAAATGGGCATGAAATTATAGGGTTGTGGATTAAGGAGATATTTTTAAGTTGTTCTGTTACTGTTCCCCTTTAAATATTATGAATAACTTAAACCTGAATGGAGGGAATTTAGATAAATGTCAAATAAACTTACAGAGTAAATATCAAACTAGGACACCCTGAGGTTATCTGGGGGTTTCAGAGACAATGATGAAGACTCCAAATCTCTATTCTTGCCTTAGGGGGCTTTGTCGATTCTCCTGTCCCAGGACAGACATTTAGTTGAAATTGTCCGCTCCTGGGGGCAGCCCCATCAGGATGCTAGCTATTGTTCTTGAAATTTGGCATTTCAGAAACATTGTTTTGTTGGTTTCAAATATGTATGATGGATCTATTTTGGTAATAGTAGACAATCACTGGCTAACCACTTGGTAAAGAAAGACAGAGGATGGAGTGCCCTGTTGTTCAGGAGAGCCTGGCCCCGGAAACAAGGTCTGGTCAGCAGTGCTGACGCGGATTATCCAGCTGCCAGGGTTCCCACAACCTAACACAACTACCTTCCTATCCCCGTGTTTCCGTTAAACCCGAACTAGTTCTGCACACAGTTTTCCTCAAACACCCCACAAGCAAACCTATCTCTGGACCCCGGTCCTTCCTGCTTCCTTTGTATGAAATACTCGTCCCCCAGATACCCGAATGACCTGCTGCCTCACGGCCTCCTGGCCCCTCTGTGTCACCTGACACAGAGGACTCCTCCAAACCCCAGTGTAAGTAGCACTCTTTCCCCACCTTTCCTGACTGGCCTCTCATATTTCTTTGTTTATTGCCTATACCCACTCCTGTACCCACTCCCTCTAGAATGTAAATGCAACAAAGTCAAGGAGTTTCTTTTATTCACTGCAGTATCCAACAGCTGAAACAGCACTTAGCATGACACAGGCACGCCATGTTTGTTGCCTCAGTAAGTGGCCTTCCTGACCTACATGGGAAGGATTAGAGAACCCATCCTCTTTCTCCCTTTTCTTGTCCTAATATTTTCCCAAGTGTGTCTCAGCTCACACCAAAGAATGTGGGGCCTGTAACATTTTTCCCATTGGTGAAATTGGAGACATGGGAACTCTAAGGAGATTGCTTCAGAAAATCTCTTCATAAAACACTGGGCTCTGGAACCGGGCCTAGTTGTCACTCACACACAAACACACACACACACACACACACAAGAAGAGCAGGTTTAGCAGTCAACCTCTGAGAGAAGAGCAGGGAATCCATGACCCTTCTTCCCCGCCTCCTACAACGCGGCCATCGTGCTACTCCCATTCCATTTCTGTCCAGCCTCCTGGGGGTCTTGAAAAAAGCTGAGATTCAAGAAGTTACTGACATGGTAGGTACAAGAGTTGTCCAGATGGAGGGAGATGGATGTTTCTGGAATGTGACCCAGTCTTCTGAGTTGAGCCCGGGTGGGCTGAAGGCACTAGAGGTCTCTGTATATACAGATAAAAATGGAAGAGCAGATTTGCAGGGTTCAGAAGAAGAGGAGGGACTGTGTGTGGGAGGCTCAGGAGACAGCCTTTGCCTGTGCTTTACTGTTTTACGTTCCGTCAAATCAGTTTCACTAATTTGACTCAGACTCTTGTAGATAAATGAGTCTCAGCTCAACAAAAACAAAGAAATTACTACATTAGTGATCATCTTGTATTATACATATATTGCTATACCTCTTCCGCAAACTGACAGCTATGTCCACATCTCCACATTCCTTTAAGGCCAGGAAAAAATATGTAGAAAGCTTCTCCCCACCACTGAGCTGCTGCTTGCAATACTCCTTCACTGTACTGTTCCATCTGAGCTCTAAAGCAAGGAATATAATACAAATCCACTTATGTCTCCCCTATCTGTAAAAGGGGAATAATAATCATCATAATATCTAAATAATAGATTATTGTGAAGATTAAATTAGTTAATATTGCAAAGCATTTGGAATAGGGCCGGACATACAGTAAGTACTATCTAATGTGTTGGCTGTTATTATTCTTTTAATACATTTCTTGATTCAGTTTGCTAATAATTGTAATTTTTGTATCTATCTCCATAATTGAGATTCATCCATAGTGTATTTTTATTGAATGATTCTTATCAGGTTTCGATTTTACGATAATGGTAACTTCATAAAATATATAAGGGAGTTTTCCACCTGAAAATGATTCAAATAGCTTTGGGAGGATTTGTTCTTTAGAGACTATCATTAAATTACAAAAAATGTATCTGTAAAACCATTGGGCCATCATCTTTGGTAACTGGTTTCTTCTAGTTTTCTATTCCTCTAGGGCTGTGATATTTGTGTCGTCCACCAAAGATTTATGTTTCTTCTAGGCACATGGAAATTAGATCTGGCCTTGTGCCTTGCTTTAATCAGTGAAAGTGAGCGGAAGTTCCATATGTCCCCGGCATCAAGATTTTTTTTAAAGCTCCCCAGGTGATTCAAAGGTGCAGCCAAAGCTGAAAAAGTGCTTCCGTAAGGATGGAATGAGTTGGTTCCACCACGTATCTCTAAACTAGAATTCTAGAACTGGAGCCGCGGAGACCTCAGTGCTCTGCAGATGCAGGCCTGCCGGCCAGGAGGTAAACAATAGGAAAGGAAATTGCCGATTGGCCCCTTCGGATTCTCCCGGGTGCCCAGAGGAGCCCCAGAGAATGGCTTAGGTCCCCTCACAGGTGGCCTCCCGAAAGCCGATGGTTCAGGCTTGTCTCCACGCAGCTTGGAGAGATGCAGCCAGCGGCGGGCCCCTGGGGTGGGCAGAGGCGAGGAGTCTGGCGCGACGCCCCGAGGACATTTGCGGGAGGCCTGGCGCCGCCTGGTGGCCGATTGCACGCATCGCAGCCGCCGCCGCCTGCGCGCTGCTCTGAAAGAGCCGGGTGTCCTAGGGCCTGGGCAGGGTCCGCAGTGAAGAGGCCACGCGCCACTTTGGGAGGCCTCTTCCGGAAAGCCTGGGGCCAGGGGCTCATGCTGAGGTCCCTCGGACTCTCTGCGAGCCGGAGAAACTAAGTCGATGCGGAGCATGGAGGGGAAGGCCACCCAAGAGGGCTGTGGGTTGACAGGGAGGTATGAGGCTGGTACAGAATATTTTTAGAACCTGCGTGTCTAGAATCCCCTAGACCTCTCAACGCAGGAGTTGCAGAACTTAGAATTAGGGCCTGCAGGGGCCCTGTGTTGGCAGAACCTACAGCGGGTGGGTGTTTGGTTGTTCTCTGCTGCCTGCGGGTTAGAGGTAACCCCCAGAAGTGTTTGGGAACCAGAAGTTTTGCCTATCAGAGCCCAGGGCCTCCCTAGGTATGTTCTAAGCCCCCCCGCCCCCCCCTCAGAACCAGGGCCTGGTGGGGAACTAGCATCGCACTGGAAGCGAGTGAATTTGGAGTCTTCATTTACCCAGCGATCCCAATGCCTTTAGGAACTAAGGAAGCACCCACCCACAATAGCCTTCCAGCCTCCTCTCTGAGGCCTGCGAGTCAGGACAGTGTGGGGAAGTCATTAGTTTTGTCCTCCAAATATAGGCATTTCCCACTTAACCTCAGAAATGAAAATCAGTTTCATGAAATCAGAGGTTCTGTGTGAAAATGCTAACTGGAAAGTTATTTCCTATTTTTAATAATAGCTTTCTTGAGGTATAGTTGACAGCCTATATATGACAATTGCACATATTTAAAGTACAAAATTTGATGTTTTCACACAGATGTTCCCATGAAACCATCACCACAGTCAGGATAGTGAATATCTCCATCGTCCTCAAAAGTTTTCTCTGTCCCGTTGTAATCCTTTCCTCCCACGGTGCCACCCAAGCCCCCCAGCAACCACCGGTCCACTTTCTGTCTCTAGAGTTTGTGTCTTCTAGAGAGTTATATAAATGCAGTCATCAGTATGTACTTTTTTGTTGTTCTACTTTCACTTGGCATAATTATTTTGAGATTCATTTACATTGTGTTTATTAATAGTCTGTTCTTTTTTATTACTGAATAACGCTCTGTTGGATGGATGTACCACAATTTGTTTACCCATTCATCAGTTGATGGACATTTGGGTTGTTTCCTAGTTCTTGGCTATTACAAGTAACTACTATGAACATTCATTTACAAATCCCTTTACGGACATATGTTTACATTTCTCTTGGGTTATACCAAGGAGTGGAATGGTTGGGTCATAGGGTAGGTGTATGTTTACGTTTTGTAAGAAGCTGACATATTTTTCTAGAGTGGTCATACCATTTTACATTTTCATCAGCAGTATATGAGAGTTCCAGTTCCTCCATATCCTAACCAACACTTGGAATTTTAAGTAGAAAAAATTGTAGTGTGTTACACAGAACCCAGAACTTCCCAACAGTTACCTAAAATGCAGGTAAGACACATTAAGTGCTTATATGAAATAAACAGTAAACTGTAATGTTGGGAATAAAAAGCTTAAAACGTTGCTATTTCATCACCAAAAACTAACAGGGTTGCCTTGTGTCCACCTAAGCCTGTGATGCTTTTCTTAGAATATGAGATGCATATCACTTTTGTTGATAATCCTGAAGTTCTACCAGTTGTATGCGGAATACAATTCAAGCTCTTTCCGGATTGTTAAAAATGTTGCACTATATTTTTTTAATGTAAACATAAGTTTTCCCCCAAAGAACTGCCAAAAAAAACCCATTATATTGAGAGAGACAAATATTCCATAAGGATTTGGGTATTAAAAACCAGAAGACTTGGAGAACATTCTGTAGCATATGCCTTTATTTCTGCTTTTCCCCTGGGGCACACGGTAGGTTTGCTCTCTCCACCCACACCCCGCCCTGGGAGTTGAGTGTGAACATGTGACTTGTTTGGCCAGTAACATGTTAGTAGAAGTGATGTGTGTCATTCCTTGGCAGGAGTTTTGAGAGCCAGTGTACAATTTATCCATCTCTCCCTTTGTCACATTGCCAGCACCCCATGGCTACTCCATCTACCTGGTCCCAGAGAATGATGGTCCAAAGTCTGGAGTCCTCAGCCATCTTGTGATGGGTGGTTTGGTTTGAGAGAGAAACATTTATGGTGGTAAGCCACTGAAATTTGAAGGTTGTTACCACAATATAACATGACTGTCCTGCCGAATACATGGAGTCAATTTTGGACACTAAGCAAAATTCCTCTAGGCTTTCAAGTTTATTGCCACAGAGTTATACCTAATATTCTCATGTATACATCTCATCTCTTCTAATTATGTTGTGACGTATGTTGCCTTTCTCATTCTCAATCATATTTTTACTGAATATCTGAATCAATCTTGCCAGGGAGTTTTATACTTTACTGCTCTTTTCAAAGAGCCAGTTTTGGGTTTTATTTGTTCAACTTTGTTTTTTCTAATCCATCAGTTTCAACTTTTATATGAAGGGAAGAGTCTCTCATGATAGTTAATATCATGAACTCAAATCCTGACTTTCCAGGACTGAATCACAGCTTTGTCAGAGTCTAGATATGTGATCTTGAGCAAGCTTCCTATTCCCTGTGCTTGTTTTCTCATCTGTAAAATAGGATTATGAAAGTACTTACCTCATTTGGTTTTTGTAAGGATTAACACATGTAAAACAGTGCCTAGCAACTGTATATGTTCAATGGTATTACTGTTTCTCTTTGTTTTGTTCTCTGTTCATCTTGGAAGATGGATCAGAGATGCCCTTTGGCACCACCTCTGCCGCCAGCCATCCAGACTGGTACCAGGGTAGGGGTAGGGGAGGCAGTGAGAAGTGGCAAGTGTCTGGATGTCCGTTCACAGTTTCAGAGGGCCAACTGTGCTATGTCATTTTATATAAGGGACTTGAGCAAATGCAGGGGATCCTGGAACGGAACCAATTCCCCCTGCAGATACTGAGGAATAACTATTTTTGTTTTTTTAAATTTATTTTATTGAAGTATAGTTGATTTACAATGTTGTGTTAATTTCTACTGTATAGCAAAGTGATTCAGTTATATATATACATTCTTTTTCATATTCTTTTCCATTATGGTTTATTATAGGATATAGAATATAGTTCCCTGTGCTATACAGTAGGATCTTGTTGTTTATCCATTCTATTTATGATAGTTTGCATCTGATAATCCCAAACTTCCACTCCAGCCCTCCTCCACCCCCCCTCCCCCTTGGTGACCACAAGTCTCTTCTCTATGTATGTGAGTTTGTTTCTGTTTTGTAGATAAGTTCATTTGTGTCATATTTTAGGGTCCGCATATAAGTGATATCATATGGTATTTGTCTTTCTCTGTCTGACTTACTTCACTTTGTATGATAATCTCTAGGTCCATCCATATTGCTACAAATCACATTATTTCATTCTTTTCTGTGGCTGAGTAGTATTCCATTGTATTGATATATATGTACTACATCTTCTTTATCCATTCATCTGTTGATGGACATTTAGGTTGCTTCCATGTCTTGGCTATTGTAAATAGTGCTGCTATGAACATTGGAGTGTGTGTATCTTTTCAAATTATAGTTTTCTCTGGATATATGCCCAAGAGTGGGATTGCAAGATCATATTGCAACTCTATTTTTAGTTTTAGGGGGAACCTCAATACTGTTTTCCATAGTGGCTGCACCAATATACATTCCCACCAACAGTGTAGGAGTGTACCCTTTTCTCCATACCCTCTTCAGCATTTGTTATTTGTGGACTTTTTAATGATGGCCATTCTGACCAGTGTGAAGTGGTACCTCATTGTAGTTTTGATTTGCATTTCTCTAATTAGTGATGTTGAGCATCTTTTCATGTGCCTGTTGGCCATCTGTATGTCTTCTTTGGAGAAATTTAGGTCCCCTGCACATTTTTTGATTGGATTGTTTGTTTGTTATTGAGTTGTATGAGCTGTTTGTATATTTTGGAAATTAAGCTCTTGTCAATCGCATCATTTGCAAATATTTTCTAGCCATTCATAAGTTTTTTGTTTTGTTTGTTGTTTTCTTTCCTGCACAAAAGCTTATAAGTTTGATTAGGTCCCATTTATTTATTATTTGCTTTTATTTCTACTGCCTTGGGAGACTGACCTAAGAAAACATTGGTACAATTTAGGTCAGAGAACGTTTTGCCTATGTTTTAAAAGTTTTATGGTGTTGTGACTTACAGTTAAGTCTTTAAGCCATCTTGAGTTTATTTTTGTGTATGGTGTGAGGGAGTGTTCTAACTTCATTGATTTACATGCAGCTGTCCAGCTTTCCCAACACCACTTGCTGAGGAGACTCTCTTTTCTCCATTGTATACTCTTGCCTCCTTTGTTGAAGTTTAATTGACCATAGGTGTGTGGCTTTATTTCTGGGCTCCCTATTCTGTTCCATCGTTCCATATGTCTGTTTTTGTGCCAATATCATGCTGTTTTAATTACTGTAGCTTTGTAGTATTGTCTGAAGTCTGGGAGGGCTCTGCCTCCAACTTTGTTCTTTTTCCAAATTGCTTGGCAATTTTTGGTCTTTTATGGTTCCATACAAATTTTAGGATTCTTTATTCTAGTTCTGTGAAAAATGAGTGACAATTATTTTGAAAGAGAGCCAACAGGATTTCATGATGGATGGGACACATAGTGTGAGGGAAAGAGGAGAAAGAATGACATTCTAATAAGAATGTTAGATTTTTCAACCCAAGTGACAGGAAAAGTTGAGATGACACTAGTTGAAAACCACAGGAGTTACAGGCTTAGGAGAGAAGATCAGTTCAGATTTAGATAAGTTTGAGATGCCTATTGGACATCCAAGTGCCGATGGTGATCCACTATCTTTGCAATGCTGGTCAAGAAACAGACATGTCCTCTACCCTAGAGAGGGACATTATCTGTCTTCCCAGGCTGTTTGCCACACAAACGTCACAAGATATATAGAAATGCTATTGAGGATTACCTTCCCAATGATATCCACCCCTGGTTTCTATATTGTCTGGCTTCTGGCAAGTTTTCCTATGAATATACCATTGAGTCAGCCATTATGATTAGTTAAGCCAACAGGAGCTTACACCAGATCCATTTAATTTGTATTCTATGCAGAATTAGACCTGCTGGTCACCCTGAAATATTGAGCTCAACTATGTCCCCCAAGGTTCCAGCTGAACGAAGTTCAACTATCAGTATCTACCTTAGAAAGCCAAGTGGTTTTCTCCTTAATGTTCTGTATTACCCAAAACATATTATAATCCAAGTGGGGCAGGATGTATTAGCAATTGCACAGATAGTGTCCTTGGAAAGTTTACAGTTTGGGTAGAGGGGAGGGCCTCTGAAGTAGGATCTATCAATACATCAGTCGGAAAGCACAGGTTGACGGTAGTTACCAGTCAACTGGTAAGCCTTCAAGTTCCCAATTATGTCCATTGGGAGGGTCTGCCTAAGGACAGTCAGTCTAGTTTGTTCCCCGACACCAGCTGGCTTGTATCTATCCACCTCAGAGTGGTCAGAACCATCTGGCTGAGGATGGCAGAGTCAGCCCGTTGAATTTCTTGCAACAGTTTGGGAGAGATATATCATGGGTTTTCCTCCTGTAGGAAGGCTTTGGGCAGGTTCACCTCCCAGGTGCTGCTTTTGTTACTGAATAAATCAGGTGGATTGGGTCCCATTGATCACCACTTACAAAATCAATTACATACTTACAAATGGTAGAAGAAAAAGGTGACTTTAATCAGAATGCCAGCAATCTGGGGAGATGGTGGGCTCAGCGTCCCCCCAAAACCACCTCTGAAGATTCTGCTCATGAAACTTTTTTTTAACATCTTTATTGGAGTATAATTGCTTTACAATGGTGTGTTAGTTTCTGTTGTATAACAAAGTGAATCAGCTATATGTGTACATATATCCCCATATCTCCTCCTTCTTCCGTCTCCCTCCCACCCTCCCTATCCCACCCCTCTAGGTGGTCACAAAGCACCAAGCTGATCTCCCTGTGCTATGCGGCTGCTTCCAGCTAGCTATTTTACATTTTGTAGTTTATATATGTATGTCACTCTCTCACTTCGTCCCAGCTTACCCTTCCCCTCCCCGTGTCCTCAAGTCCATTCTCTATGTCTGCATCTTTATTCCTGTCCTGCCCCCAAGTGCTTCAGAACCTTTTTTTTTTTTAAGATTCCATATATATGTGTTAGCATACGGTATTTGTTTTTCTCTTTCTGACTTACTTCACTCTGTATGACAGACTCTATATCCATCCACCTCACTACAAATAACTCAATTTCATTTCTTTGTATGGCTGAGTAATATTCCATTGTATATATGTGCCACATCTTCTTTATCCATTCAACAGTCGATGGACACTTAGGTTGCTTCCATGTCCTGGCTATTATAAATACAGCTGCAATGAACACTGTGGTACATGACTGTTTTTGAATTATGGTTTTCTCAGGGTATATGCCTAGTAGTGGGATTGCTGGGTCGTATGGTAGTTCTATTTTTAGTTTTTTAAGGAACTTCCATACTGTTCTCCATAGTGGCTGTATCAATTTACATTCCCACCAACAGTGCAAGAGGGTTCTTTTTTCTCCACACCCTCTCCAGCATTGTTTGTAGATTTTTTGATAATGAGAAATATCCTAAATCTATTATTTTTATTTATTTATTTTACTTTTGGCTGCGTTGGGTCCGGATCTTCGTTGCTGCCTGTGGGCTTTCTTTAGTTGCAGTGCGTGGGCTTCTCATTGCGGTGGCTTCTCTTCTTGCAAAGCACGGGCTCTAGGTGCACAGGCTTCAGTAGTTGTGGCCCGCGGGCTCTAGAGTGCAGGCTCAGTAGTCGTGGCGTACAGACTTAGTTGCTCCGCGGCATGTGGGATCTTTCCAGACCAGGGCTTGAACCCATGTCCCCTGCATTGGCAGGCAGATTCTTAACCACTGCGCCACCAAGGAAGCCCTGGGAAATGAAACTGTTTAAAGAGAAACAGAGAAGTAATCTCAGTGAATCTTTGAGATGGGGGTCAGCGTCATCGCCATTCCCCCACGGTGTGCAGACTTGTCAATTCCTTGTGCTCTTTCTCTAGATGCTACCTTGTTCACACAGTCTGATCACACAGTTTATTCAGGAGATTACTGAAGGGGAAGTTAGGGAGAAATCTGGTCATCTATTAATTACTTATTCTTCATTTCTACTTCTTTGATCTATGGGAGGAACCAATAAATTAGGCAAGGTATTGTGTGATTAAAAGATTTGAAAGGTGTGCTTGGGTCAGATATGAGTAGATCATGGGGGTGTCTGGTTTAAAAGTTAGTTACAATATAGCTTTGCTAAAGTGACAAGAAAGGGGCTTCCTAGTGAGGGCGGTTTCCTGAAAGGAGCTGCTTACAAATCCCCACTTGTCAGAACATGATTCCATTTCTATGGGATTAGGGGCGAGGGTCTATCTTCTGTAACTTCTTCATGCTGATATAGAGTACCGTATTCTCAGAGTGGAAGATGTCAACATGGACCTGTAGCATCTCTTTGCTGACAATTTTTGTTGCCCATTTACATATACAGGCAGAACAAGCTACAAATATTTTGATGCCAACAAAGATATATGGAATTATGAGCAATAATGTTAGTCTCATTCTCTTGAGGCCAGTTCCATAATTCTGGTTGACCTGGTTTGCTGGGAAACTTACAAGAGAAAGGTTAGTGTGATGACCTACAGACCCCACTGCCACAGCTAAACTGAGGCCGTGAACGATACTCCCTCCTCCACCTCCCATTGTATATTTCCCTCATCCCCCTGCTGGTCTAAGTGGCTGGTGAAGTGACCCAGATCACTGTCCCTAAGGTGTCTGTGCCTAAAACTACTATGTCCTCCTCAGGCTGTGGTCACCGCCCTTGTCCATTTACTACCATTAAAACTGGGCATGCAAAGACCAAGAGACACTCCATGGATCCCCGAGCACCAGACATACTCTTTCCTGCCCTGCTGAGGAGCAGCAGCCCTGTTCACCCCTACATTTCCTTGTTCTCTTGGCACATGGCCTGAGCAACACCATAGCTTAAACTTTGATGGGATTCTGACTGTGTCCCCTGACGGCAGTGGCCCCTTCTCGACATGCAAAGCTAAAGTTACAGGGTTGGGAAGCACGTACGTGTGTGAATTTGGTGGGGCACAAACCTTCAGATTTCAGGGCTTTGCCCTTCCCAGAGGCAAAGCCTAATCATGGCAGCCACCCACCAAGACCCGGCCCAGCCAGGGGAGTGGCCCTTCTGCCCTCCTGGCTTGCTCCCCTTCCTGGCTTTATCTTCCTCCATGGCGTCCTGTATGTTGTGCTTATTCACCTCAAATGTTGGAGTGTTGATGGCTGACGGCTCTCAGCTGAGTCCCCTCTGGGAGCTGGCTTCAGCTGAAGAGCTGCCTAGCCCAGAGTCACGCCCCCTTCCCCAGGGCAGCCTGAATCGAATGGCTGTGGTCAGTCTTGTGGGGAGGGGAGCATAAAGGCTTGGTCTCCTTGCCTCAAGGTGGGACAGCCCTGAAGGATCATCCGAGCTGCCTATAAAATCAGCTGAGCCTTTATTGCAACCACATGGCGATTCAATTCTGCCCTCTGAGCCCCTTCTCTTATTCCCCAACGGGCGTTCATCCCCACATCACCCCACAGTAAACCTCCTGCACACAATCCCTGTCTCAGAATCTGCTTCTTAGGGAACGCAACCTAGGCTATTTTCATTTTTTTTTTTTTTAAATAAATTAATAAATAATTTATTTATTTTTGGCTGTGTTCGGTCTTCACTGTTGCCCGTGGGCTTTCTCTACTTGCGGCGAGCGGGGGCTACTCTTTGTTGCAATGTGCCGGCTTCTAATTGCGGTAGCTTCTCTTGTTGCAGAGCATGGGCTCTAGGCGCACGGGCTTCAGTAGTTGTGGTGCGTGGGCTCAGAAGTTGTGGCTCATGTGCTCTAGGCGTGGGCTTCAGGAGTTGTGGCGCACGGGTCTAGTTGCTCCACCGCATGTGGGATCTTCCCACACCAGGGCTTCAACCCGCATCTCCTGCATTGGCAGGCATACTCAAAACCATTGCGCCACCAGGGAAGTCCCTGGAATATTTTTAGAAGTTGAGAATGTTTGTCTTATTTTTAATGATTAAAAAAATACTTAAAAACTTTATTAGCCATAAATGTTAAATAGGTTAAATTATTTCTCAGTTCATTCTTATCTTTTGCAACACAAGGTAAGGAAAGCTCTGTTGATACCTAAGTGAGATAGAAGAACGAGGAAGATACACCACTGCGAGGTCAGAAGGGCTGAGGGGGTAGGAGCAGCCAGTGCACATACATTGGCTTAGGGGGACTTGCTAATCTTGGTCTAGCTATCAGCTTTGCTCCTGTGAGCTGTGCGATTTATGTAAAAGACCTTGTAAATGTAGTCAGTTCCAACCAGATGATTTGAGACCACTGAACGCTGGGTGAATGGCCTATAGAGAAGGTGCCAAGGGGAAAGCCCCACCCCACGCACGTGCAACAAACACTGCGAGAAGCGAATGAAAAAGTTAGACTCCGTTCACACGGCGTGTGCTTTCTCTGAACTTTAGATGTATCTCATTCTGGGCAACTCCGTTTTACCCTCATCACTTAATCTCCTTTCTTCTTGTTTAAAAAGCACGATTCTTTTAACAGATCCTCAAATGACCTGAAGATGAATTCCCTTTGCCATCCTCACTGCCCCTCCCAGAACAGTCTCAGTTGGTCAATAAAGACTAAATCCCTCAATGAGCCAAAGCTTCTGGAGATTAAGATGAACACAAAAGATAGGAATGAGATGTTAAATGCTGATTACAGCATGAAAATAAAGAAGGAAGACTTATACCTACAACTGTCAGCTAGAAAAATCATAGATTAACTTCTGACTTCTCCAACAGGCTGTTGATAATAGAAATCAACATTTATTGAGACTTTAAAAAACATATTACGTGCATTAACTCATTTAGTCCTCACAACAACCCTTGAGGTAGGTCCTGAGATTATTCCCATTTTACAGATGAGAAAACTAAGGTATGAGAGGCTAAGGTTCTACAATCAGTAAGCATCAGAGCCTGGACTCAAGCCCTAATCTGACTTCAGGGACTGTGCTCTTAGCCACGACACAACACTGCCTTCCAGGGCAAGGAAAACTCTCTTGAACTTCTAGAAGGGAAAAATAAACATGATGAAAAGGAATTAAAGCCCAAAGTTAGAGAAGAAGATAGCCCAAGAGTTTCTAATTATTTGATTTACTCCTAATCTAAAGCCCAGATGAATAATATTTTAAAACACTGAAAGAACAGTCAGATCTAAAGCCAGAATAATAACTGGTCATCTTTAAGAAATATGGAAGATGATTAGAGGTGCCCAGTATGTGGTCAGGCCACTCAAGATGGCTGTTCTACTCTTTGTACATCCCCTGCTCCACCAGTCCCCGCTTTCCAGATCCCTACTCACAGAAGGTGCTTCGCCCCCTGCCCCAGCTAGTGATTGTTCAAATCCTTAGGCCAGACCAGCTCCACCTGCTAGCTTATTGAAGGGAAATATCTGCCCATGTGGTGGTTGTTAATCTGAGGGGCTGCAAGGGACATGCCTCTGCTGCTGGTTTCCTTGGTAACTAATGAGCTAATCTGACGTCAATTCCCCCTATAAATGGTAACCTCTCCCCTAAGTAGCAAAGGTTGCTGCCATTGCCCGCCCGGCCGCTCGCCTGCCCGGCCGCCCGCCCGTCTCCCTGCCTCCCACAGTGGGGTGCTGCTCCGGGACCTTTCGCTTCAGACGTGTAAGCTTCCCCCTGTCCACCAAACTATTGATGTCTCTGTCGCTGTCTCCAGGTTCTTTCTTTGGTCTCAAGGCTGGGCAGCTACAAGGCTTGCTGGCCTGCGCGGTGCAGCCTAACAACTGGCATACCAGCCAGGAGGCCGAGGAAACTCCTGTGAGCGCCGAGATGTTGGGGAATAAGGATGGGAAATGGAAAGAGGCGGGGTGACCCGAGGTGGCCGACTGCTAGCAAGGGGGGCTCTGTGGCAGCTGACCACCACAGGAGCTGTCTTCCGCTTCCATTACATTGATGATATCCTGTTGACCTCAGAGTCCCTTTCACATTTTAAAGTAGCAGCCCTGTGCTCATGCCTCATGTGATTGCACAGGGATGGCTGGTTAGTACAGACAAAACGTAAGGACCGGGGTTATCTATAAAATACAAGCATACCCCTGACCAACCACCCATAAACAATTACAGACATAGGCGTTAGGGGTATTAACTCAGGGACAGGCTTGTGAATGGGACATGGCCAGTCGCCCAGAAGGGTTTGCATGAGGTCTGTGGCAACAGCAAAATAATAAAAGTACCCTTGGGCTTCTGGTCTCAGCTATGGGAGGGGCCGAGCAATGATATATGTGATGGAAAACAGCTATATGCCGCCTACAATGTGTTACAGCAGGTGGAAGACGTACAAAAGGCCTACCTGAGTTGTCGAGCAATGTGAAAAACCATTATTTGGGGTCTAGAAGAGCGGTGTAACAATACGGGACCCCCATGAACATTGACAGCAACCCACTTTACCGGCCAACTCTCAGGACCATAACTTACTTTTGCCTTTGCCACGGGATCTAGCCCCAGGGGAACACGTTATAAAATGGCCCTGGGACTAGCAGATAAGTTCCAGGTGGTCTGGGTTTGCCGCCCCGTGGGGAATAGGACTGGAAAGGGACTTACAGATCTCACCTGTGTTCTACCTGGTCCCGCCTGAGATTACTAAGGTAATTTACACGGGACCCCTCCTGGAGAAAGCCACCATCATGTTAACCCTGTGGTCTGTTGTTACACGGCCTCTCCAGTATTCGGCTCCAGCTGTGGGGACTGAGGGTGGACAGGCGGTGTGGTCCTGCAGGCCAGGACAAAAGCCACAGGCAGGGGTGGCGGTATCTCAGAATGCTGTTAATGTGGTATTTGGCTTACTGGTCCTGATCTTCCCTGTATTATGCTTGTTAAACATCTGACATCTCCTCCCTAGTCTGAGCGGAGGGAGTCTGTTTGTGGACTGGGGGACAATGGTGGCCTCACTGTGAAATGAGTCTGATTGCCTGGTCTATGCGAGATGCCGTTGTCCTCCTCTGGACAAGAAAAATTGACCCGATAAGCGCCTGGCTTACTTGTTAGTGGCTGTTAATCTGTATCACATTTGCCGTATTTGGTTGCATGCGTCTCTACATTCCAACCCCAAGGATATAGCGGAAGAGGGGTGGACCAAGATTGTAAGGGTCGTGCAGAGTATGCAGGGGTGGAGTGTGTTGTCAGGCCACTCAAGAGGGCTGTTCTCTCGCTCTTTGTACATCCCCTGCTCCACCAGTCCCTGCTTTCCTGCTCCCTACTCACAGAAGGTGCTTCGACCCCTGCCCCAGCTAGTGATTGTTCAAATCCTTAGGCCAGACCGGCTTCACCTGCTAGCTTATTGAAGGGAAACATCTGCCCTTGTGATGGTTGTTAACCTGAGGGGCTGTGAGGGATGTGCCCCAGTTGCTGGTTTCCCTGGTAACTGATAAGCTAATCTGACGTCAGTTCCCCCTGTAAATGGTAGCCTCTTTCACCCCCGAGTAGTGCTGCCATGCCCTGTCTGCCATAGACAGTGGGGTGTTGCTCCAGAAGCTTTTGCTTCAGACTTGTAAGATCCCCTATTTAATAAACGGTTGATGTCTCTGTCGCTGTCTGTGGGCTCTTTCTCTGGTCTCGAGGCGGGGCAACTACAAGGCTTGCAGGCTGCAGGGTGCAGACCAGCACCCAACAACTTAAAAAGAGCACCTTTTCAAAACAAAGAATCAGTTTGAGAAAACTGACTTTATCTTCAGCTTTCATCTTTCCTCCCGTCTGTATTAGTATCTTCTATTATTGACCAGGCAGTGCTAAACGGCTTTAGAAAAGACATTTGAAATTCTAGTTCTTAACTAATCATCCACTGATTTATTCACAAATACTTACTGAATATCTGCTGAATATCAGATTGCTAGGTGCTGGAGAGTCAAAACAGACAGGGTTCTATCCTCATGGAAATTTCTAGTGAGGAATATTACTGATAATACAATGACACGAACGTGGGCATAGTTACAAACTAAATCATGTGCTACAATTAAAAAAACTGCTTCCAGAGCAATTTCTAATTTTAAGTGACAAGAATGTAATACATATTTTTAATGAAATTTATACAGTGGAAAAATTTAAAATCTTTCAGTGATTTAAAAGCTTGGTCATACTCAGAGTATCTCTAAAATTAGAATAAATTATAAAATTACATAAGGCATTGAAACACCATTAAAACATTGATTTTAAAAAACAGTCTGCTTTGAGTCCATTTTAGGAATTTGAGATATAATTTATATACCATAAAGTTCATCCTTAATGTATCCAATGCAGGTGTGGTATATTTATACAATGGAATCTTACACAGCCATAAAAATATGAAATAATGCCATCTGCAGGAGCATGGATGGACCTAGAGATTCATACTAAGTGAAGTAAGCCAGATGGAGACAAATGTCATATCACACGTGGAATCTAAAAAAGATACAAATGAACTTATATACAAAAGAGAAATAGGTCCACAGACAGAAAGCAAACCTATGGTTACCAAATGGGAAAGGGGAGGGCAGATAAATTAGGCGTTTGGTATTAACAAATACACACCACTGTATGTAAAATACATAACCAACAAGGGCCTACTGTATAGCACAGGAAACTATACTCAATATTTTGTAATAACCTATAAGGGAAAAGAAGAAAAAAAATAGATATGTATAGCTGAATCACTTTGCCATACACCTGAAACTAACACAACACTATAAATAACAATACTTCAATAAACGTATACAATGCAGTGGATCTTATATATTAACAAGGTTGTACAACCGTCACCATTGTATAATTCCGGAATACTTATCACCCCCAAAAGAAACCCCATACCATTAGCAGGCTTCCCATTTTCCCCCTCTCTGCAGTCCCTGGCAGACAGTCTATTTTCTGTGTCTATGGATTTGCCTAATCTGCATATAAATTGAATAATATAAAAGGGGGCTTTTTGTGTCTGACTTTCACTTAATGGTTTCAAGGTGTATCTGTGTTGTAGTGTGTATCAGCACTTCATGCCTTTTTATGGTGGAAGAATATTCCATTGTATGGATATACCACCTTTTGCGTTATCTGTTCATTAGTTGCGGACATTTGGGTTTCCACTTTTTGGCTCTTATGAATGACACTGCTTTGAACATTTATGTTCAAGTTTTTGTAAAGACATATGTTTTTTTTTAACATCTTCATTGAAGTATAATTGCTTTCCAATGTTGTGCTGGTTTCTGCTGTATAACAAAGTGAATCAGCTATATGCATACGTATATCCCCATATCCCCTCCCTCTTGCTCCTCCCTCCCACCCTCCCTATCCCACCCCTCTAGGTGGTCACAAAGCACCGAGCTGACCTCCCTGTGCTATGCAGCTGCTTCCCAATAGCTATCTATTTTATATTTGGTAGTGTATATAAGGACATATGTTAATTTTCTTCAGTAAACATCTATGAGTAGAATTGCTAGATCATATAGTAACTCTGTGTTTAACCTTGTGAGGAATTGCCAGAATGTTTTCCAAAGTGGCTGTAGCACTTTCCATTCCACCAGTAATGTAGATGGCAATATTTGTCATTGTCCTTTTGATTAAAGCCATCCTAATGGGTGTGAGGTAGTATCTCATTGTGGTTTTGACTTGCATTTCCCTGATGGCTAATGATGTTGAGTTTCTTTTCATGTGCTCATTGGCCATTTGTGTATGTTCTCGGGAGAAATGTCTGTTCATATCCTTTGCCTTTTTTGAAGCTGGGTCATCTATTCTTTTATTATTGAGGTGTAAGGGCTCTTTATATTCTTTAGATACAAATCTCTTATTAAACATGATTTGCAAATATTTTCTCTCGTTCTGTGGTTTGTCTTTTCACTTTCTTGATGATGTTGTTAAAAGCACAAACATTTCTAATTTGGATGAAGTCTATTGGCCAGTGAGTTTTGAGCAGAAGTGGTGGATGTCATTTCCTAGGCCAAGTATTTAATTGCCAGTGTGAGAATCTCTAGAGCTCTCTTTAAATGGTGACCAGCAGTGTTTGAGTTGGTGGTGGTTCTATCAGCTTGTGTCCCTGGATGACTAGAGTGAGCAGAGCTCCCCTGACAACCCATGACAGAAATGTAGCCTGAAACAAATCTTGGTCGATTTAAGCCACTGAGATTTGGGAATTGTTATTACAGCCTAACCAAGCCTATCATGACTAACGCACGTCTTCTGTAACTTCATTAGTTATCAGAATATTTTCAAGTAAGAACTAAAACACTTTTAAAAAGTGAAATGAGTTTAAAATCTTAGCTCTATGAACTATCAAGCACTTTATATTGCTTCTCCTATTCAGTCAAGAATTTCAAATATTCAATTCATGATGTGGGAAAACGTCCTTGAGCTATCAAGTGAGGAAAAATAAGTTTTAAAGACAAAGTGCTAAAATTTTAGCAGTGGTTATGTCTCCCTGTTGGGTTGGATTTTTATTTTTTCTTCAGAGCTTGTCTGTATCTTTACATTTATTTTTATAATTTTATACTCAGAAAAAAATACTAGTCTATTTAAAATATATTTCCACCTTAGAAATGGCATTTACATATATTTATTAGAAAAATCTAGCATGAAAGATGTCTGCCATTCTATACAGTCTTTTCATTTATTGGAGTACAATTGACGTACAGTATTACATAAGTCACAGGTGTACAACATACACATTCAGATTTTTTAAGGTTATATTCCATTTATAGTTACTACAAAATACTGACTATATTCCCTCGGTTGTATAATACATCCTTAGAGCTTATTGTATACATAATAATTTGTACTTCTTGATCTCCTACCCCTGTCGTGCCCTTCCCCACTTCCCTCTCCCCACTTGTAACCACTAGTTCTCTATATTTGTGAGTCTGTTTTTGTTATATTCACTAGTTTGTTTTATTCGTTAGATTCCACATGTAAGTGGTAGCATACAGTACTTGTGTTTCTCTGACTTATTTCACTTAGCATAATACCCTCCAAGTCCATCCATGTTGCTGCAGATGGCAAAATTTCATTCTTTTTTATGGCTGAGTAGCATTCTTTTGTGTATATATAAATTGCATCTTCTTTATCCATTCCTCTATTCATGGACACTTAGGTTGCTTCCCAATCCTGGCAGTTGTAAATAATGGTGCTGTGAACTTTAGGGTGCATGTATCTTTTCAAATTAGTGTTTTGGGTTTTTTTTTTTTTTGGTATATTCCCAGGAGTGGAATTACTGGGTCATATGGTAGTTCTGTTTTTAGTTTTTTTGGGGAAACCTCCATACTGTTTTCCACAGTGGCTGCACCAATTGACATTCCCACCAACAGTGTACAACTGTTCCCTTGTCTCTACATCCTTGCCAACATCTGTTACTCTGTTTGACAGCCATTCTGACAGGTGTGAGGTGGTACCTCATTGTGGGGTTTATTTGTTTCTTTCAGGCTGATTAATTACAGTTTTTATGTTTCTTCACTTAGAATAACATTACAGAAGTAAAAAAAAAAAAAAAATACCAGGACAAGGAGGGAGGGAGGGGAGGAGAGAGAGAGAAGGGAGGAGAAGGGGAGGGAGAGAAGCTAAGACTAGAGTAAAAAATAAAAAGCTTTTTCTCATAGCTTTTGTGTGGTGTCTTTGGGCTTCTCTATATAGAGTATCATTTCACTGCACATAGTGACCGTTTGACCTCTTCCTTTCCAATTTGGATATCTTTTACTTCTTTCTCTTGTCTGATTCTATGACTAGGACTTCCAATTATGTTGAATAGAAGTGGTGAGAGTGGGAATCCTTGTCTTGTTCCTGAATTTAGTGGGAAATCTTTCAGCTTTTCATCATTGAGTATTATGTTGGCTGTGGGTTTGTTGTAAATGACTTTTATTACGTTGAGATATGCTCCCTCTATACCCACGTTGGTGAAGGTTTTTTATCGTGAATTGATATTGAATTTCATCAAATGGTTCTCTGCATCTATTGAGATGATCATGTGATTGTTGTCTTTTGTTGACGTGGTGTATCACATTGATTTGTGCATATTGAACCACGTTTGCCACCCTGGAATGAATCCAACTTGATCATGGTGTATGATCCTTTTTATGTATTGTTGAATTTGGTTTCCTAATAATTTGTTGTGGATTTTTGCATCTTTATTCATCAAGGATATTGGCCTGTAATTTTCTTTCTTTCTTTTATTTTTTTTTTGGTACCGCCTTTGTCTGGTGTTGGTATCAGGGTGATGGTGGCTTCATAGAATGAATATTGGAGTGTCCCCTCCTCTCCAGTCTTTTGGAATAGTTTGAGAAGGATAGGTATAAGTTCTTCTTTGTATGTTTTTACATTTTTTTTTCTTTTTTTTTTTTTTGCGGTACGCGAACCACTCACTGTTGTGGCCTCTCCCGATGCGGAGCACAGGCTCCGGACGCGCAGGCTCAGCGGCCATGGCTCACGGGCCCAGCCGCTCCGCAGCATGTGGGATCCTCCTGGACTGGGGCATGAACCCGAGTCCCCTGCATCAGCAGGCGGACCCTCAACCACTGCGCCACCAGGGAAGCCCCTGTATGTTTTGTAGAATTCCTCAGTGAAGTCATCTGATCCTGGATTTTTGTTTATAAGGAGTTTTTTTCTTTAATTAGAGATTCTATTTCACTTCTAGTAATTGGTCTGTTCACATTATCCGTCTCTTCATGACTCAGTTTTGGCAGGCTGTGTTTCTCTTAAACTTAGACATTTCTTCCAGGTTGTCCAATGTGTTGGCATGTCACTGCTCACAGTATTCTCTTAGGACTTTT
This sequence comes from Delphinus delphis, assembly GCF_949987515.2. NCBI lineage: Eukaryota > Metazoa > Chordata > Mammalia > Artiodactyla > Delphinidae > Delphinus > Delphinus delphis. Next base: position 20,809,497 of record NC_082688.1, read on the forward strand.
TGTATTTCTGCTGCTGTTATTTCTCCTCTTTCATTTCTTATTTTGTTTATTTGGATCCTCCTCTTTCCTTCTTGGTGAGCCTGGCTAGAGGTTTGTCTATTTTGTTTATCTTTTTTTTAAAAACAGCTCTTGGTTTTATTGATCTTTTCTATCTTTTAAATTTCTGTTTTGTTTGTTTCCTTTCTGATCTTTATTATTTCCTTCCTTCTGCTGAGTTTGGGTTTTGTTTGTTCTTTTCCTAATTCTTTCAGGTGGTAGGTTAGGTTGTTTATTTGAGGTATTTCTTTTTACTCATTTCTTCTTTCTTGAGAAGGGCCTGTATTGCTATGAAATTCCCTCTTAGAACAGTTTTGCAGCATTTATCCCATAGATTTTGTAAGGTTGTGTTTTCATTGTCATTTGTCTCTGAGGTATTTTCTGATTTCCTCTTTGATTTGATCATTGACACATTGGTTTTTTAGTAGCATGTTGTTTAGTTTCCATGTGTTTATTTTTTGCCCATTTTTGCTCTCTGTGGTTGATTTCTAGTTTCATAACATTGTGGACAGAAAAGATGTTTGAAGTCATTTCTATCCTCTTAAAGTGTTGAGGCCTGTTTTGTGACCTAGTATGTGGTCTATTCTAGAGAATGTTCCTTGCATGCTTGAAAAGGATCTGTAGGAATGGGAAAATCACCATAGGAAAGGCAAATATATAAAAGAATTGAAGATTACTTAAATAAGCCAGTACATATGTTAAAACGCAATCAAAAATTATGTAAAAGTGATTATAACTACAATTAACAGCAAAAAGATAAACATGAACATGTAAAATAGGACGTCAAAATCATAAAATGTTGGGGAGGGGAGTAAAGATATGTAGATCTTTTGGAATGTGTTTGAAGTTATATGACTATCGCTCTAAAGCAAGGAGATATACTTATGGGTTAGCATGCTTGAAAACCAGGGTAGCCACAAATCAAAAGCATACAATAGATTCAAAAACAAAAGAGAAAGGAACTCAAGCATGATACAAAAGAGAACCATCAAATCACAAAAGGAAAAACCAAAAGAAGAAGAAATGAACACATAAGAAATACAACATCAACCCTCAAAATCTTCTGGTGACCAGTGAGGGGCTTCCTATAGCACCACCTACTGCAAAACATCAATAAACAAGAGGATGTTCTTTATCTTTAAAGCTGAAATGCTTTACAAGGCTCTGAGAACTGGTGGAAAGGATTTGAGAACTTTCTCATCTCCTTTAAATCACTGGAGATAACACGTCTTTAAGCCTCTTCAATTGTTTTTCCTGAATTTTAATTTTCTAAAATTTCCATTACATTCCTCTAACTAAAACAATTGCCTAATCTCTGATATCTTCCATTGTGATACACCTGATTCTGTTAAGAAAATCACATGCACACATACTACCAGCTTTTATTTATAATAACAAAGCTCCAATGATCCTGTTTTTTTAAGTTGCAGAGGAGCACAAAAAGGAAAGATGACTATGATGGATTGAACATATAAACATATGAAGTCCGCAAGTGAGGTGTCTAACATAATGCTGTACCTTGTGATGTCTACATGTTTCTGCCACTTAAAGATGACTTACAGGGCCCTGAATCAAGAGGACAAAGTTATCCCCAAATCCATTAAAGTATGGGGGGGCTGCTTTCAAACCCTAAATAGGAATATTTGTCAATGAGAATATCTTTCAAGCAACTCCACTTTATAACTGCAGAACAAAAACCTTACTTTACAATGGTGACATCTAGCGGTCACCATCTTAACCAGATGACTAAAGCATCACCAGTAGTGGGACAACATGAGATTATATGGCTCTTTGTGAGTTGCAACATGAAGTACACGGCATCACCTATGACATATTCTTGCCAAAAATGTTTAACTTGAAGTTAATGAAGCCTTTAGCTCCACTTTACAGGAAATTCAACGGATACAGGAACAAACTAAATAGCACTATGAAAAAGCAGACAAATCCAGAAGGTGGGGCATTTAAAAAAAAAAAACTGGTCTGTTTTTTTCAAGGAGTCCATACAATTGCAGAGGTGGGGGTGAAGCAGTGATGGAGAAAAAAGTGGGAGAATTGTTCCCAGGGGACTATTGATCATTGATCTGTTACTTGAAGTTTCTAATAAAGGTTTACTATGGCCAATGGGGTTTTGATAGATGAGGTAAAGAACTACATCTTGCCTTTCCTTTCACTGCTTCCCCTAGTAACATCAGCTAGAAAGAAGGCTCTCCAAGGTTTAAAAAAGTCAACTTCTATTTGACTTAATATCTTCATCAACAAGGTAACTACATTAGTCCCACGATTTGGAAAAGAGTGCAAAGGGTCAAGTGTAACAGTAGCATAGGGCTCGCAGTATATAGCACTGAATGGTCACCTTCCCCTCCCCTCACCCCAGCCGACCTCCAAGACCCCAGTGAGCCCCAGAAGCATGGAATCAGATCTGGTTCCAGTGCTCTTCACCTCATAAAGTCAAAACAAATTTCTCCCCTCCCTCTCTGAGACCCACTCCTCTGTTTCTTTTAAGCGCTCAAAACACAGAATCGGACTGTTTTCCCTTTTTCAGACAATGAGGCTACTCACCTGCCTCCCCCAAAGGGAGGCTACACTTAGGGATCCCAGGGGAATCCCTCTCTAACCTAAGGAATTCTTCTAAGGAACCTGCTTCTAAGTTCTGGAGGAGTTACCTTTAATAAATCCAAGGAGTGGAATTGTTAGTCCCTTTTTATAACCAAAGATGGGTTGGGAAGGAGAACCCACAGATTTAATCTCTGGCAACACATCACTTCTGGCAGGATACACCACTACATCATATATTAAAACATGTTTTTTTTTAACCTAAAGAATAATATGGACATCACACCCACTAGGATGGCTATAATAATAATAATAATTTTTTAAATAAAATACAAGTGTTGAAGACATGGATCAGCCTCAGAAATTTCAGGGATTCAATTGACCTAAATCCAATGTAACTGGGTGTTTTTTTGGATAAGTTTATTTATTTAATTATATTTGGCTGCATTCGGTCTTCATTGCTGCACGCAGGCTTCCTCTAGTTGTGTCGAGCGGGGGCTACTCTCCGTTGCAGTGCGTGGCCTTCTCATTGCGGTGGCTTCTCTTGTTGCGGAGCATGGACTCTAGGCATGTGGGCTTCAGTAGTTGCAACACAAGGGCTCAGTAGTTGTGGCTCGCAGACTCTAGAGAGCAGGCTTAGTAGTTGTGGCACACGAGCTTAGTTGCTCTGCGGCGTGTGGGATCTTCTGGGACCAGGGCTCAAACCCATGTCCCCTGCATTGGCAGGTGGATTCTTAACCACTGTGCCACCAGGGAAGCCCGATGTAACTGGTTTTAAGTATGCGTATCTGGTTATGTTTCAATAGCTCCTTTGAGTTAAGTTTTCAGAGATTAGGTTCCAGTTTCTCTTTTATATCTCCAAATAATAAGTCAACAATTGATGGGTAGATACTTCCAACTGTTACTGGAATAAGGAAGGAAGATCTGAAAATTGTTTTATTGAGGTATAGTTGATTTACAATGTTGTGTTAATTTATGCTGTACAGCAAAGTGATTCAGTTACATATATATACATTCTTCTTTTTTATATATATATTCTTTTCCATTATGGTTTATCTTAGGATACTGAATATAGTTCTCTGTGCTATACAGTAAGACCTTGTTGTTTATCCATTTTATATATAAAAGCTTACATCTGCTAACCCCAGCCTCCCACTCCATCCCTCCCCCAGCCCAATCCCCTTTGACAACCACCAGTCTGTTCTCTGTAAGTCTGTTTCTGTTTCATAGATAGGTTCACTTGTGTCATATTTTAGATTCCACATATAAGTGATATCATATGGTACTTGTCTTTCTCTTTCTGACTCACTTCACTTGGTATGATGATCTCTAGTTGCATCCATGTTGCTGCAAATGGCATTATTTTCTTCTTTTTTATAGCTGACTAGTATTCTATTGTATATATATGTACCACATCTTCTATATCCATTCATGTGTCGATGGACATTTAAGTTGTTTTCATGCCTTGGCTATTGTAAATAGTGCTGGTGCTGTGAACATAGGGATGCATGTATCTTTCTCAATTATAGTTTTGTCTGGATATATGCCCAGGAGTGGGATTGCTTGAGACGATCTGAAAATTTAAGAACCCATGCCAGACATCTATTATCCAGAGAGAAGTATAAACACACACACACACCAAGATAACAGTAACTCCTTGGTTCAATACAGTCTTCCTTTGAAACGTACACAGTAGATATATATGAAAAGTTCCTTTATATCAGGTTAGGGTATAAGAAGCGACTTCCCACAAAGGTGACTCAGGGCCGAAAGTTCAAACCTTCTACCTGCAGATTATCGAGGATTATGGTCTTTCCTTCCCTGGGTCCCGCTTCTCTGCAATGTTCAAGAACCCATCACTAGGGTAGCTCCTTAGTCATAGAGTCCATAGATTTGGACTGCCAAGTCAGTTTTACTTTTCAAAAAATGCTGATACACCTACTCAGTTCTCCTAAGGCCCTGCTTTCCCAAGTTTCTTGCTGTTGTAGGTAAATGGAGTACGCAAGGCGCAATGAAACCATCTGAATCGGGCTTCTAGGCCTCTTCTTCCCTAGGAATCACTGTGGATAGAGGTTGAGTGGTTTGATGGCAAAATTGGAAGCAAAATTTTCAGTTCTCAATAACACCTATCAAAAGAGAAAATCTATTGATAATGCAGACCAAACAATTTTAAATGTACCATGAATAGGTTACTATATTACTTAATAAACCAATAAGAAAGAGTGAATTATAGGAACATATAGAAAAAAACATATTTTAATATATTGATGATTTGACATGGAATAGTGACATCAACAGAGATAATATAAAACACTTAATATAACACAAAAAGGACATCATCCACAAACAGGTTCATGTGTCACTAATTCAAAGATTATGTAATATTAGTCACTGCCCAAGAAAAAATGAATTGCCCGGAAATCTTGCAGTTCATACTAGAAAGAACTTGTTAAAGTCTCCATATGTGACAAAATCCCAGAAAGTCACAAGACATTACCATGAGGTGTGAAGTTGAGAGAAACTTTTCTAAACTATCGATTAAAAAATTATTGTCGGGCTTCCCTGGTGGCGCAGTGGTTGAGAGTCGACCTGCCGATGCAGGGGACACAGGTTCGTGCCCCAGTCCGGGAAGATCCCACATGCCGCGAAGTGGCTGGGCCCGTGACCCATGGCCGCCGAGCCTGCGCGTCCGGAGCCTGTGCTCCGCAACGGGAGAGGCCACGACAGTGAGAGGCCCGTGTACTGCAAAAAAAAATTATTGTCATGCCTAAAGGTGATCAAAGAGCATGAAACAAATCTGAGGGCGGAAAAGTATTACAGAGATGTGTCAGGCAGTTAATTAATAAAAGTATTAAGTAAAGTCCAGAAAAATAATTCTGAACTTTGTGATGTATAAGGAATATATTTTTTTCACTTGCAAGGGGATTTATTTATTTTAACATGTTTATTGGAGTATAACTGCTTTACATTGTTGTGTTAGCTGCTGCTGTATAACAATGTGAATCAGCTATATGTATACATATATCCCCACATCCCCTCCCTCTTGCGTCTCTCTCGCCACCTCCCTATCCCACCCCTCTAGGCGGTCACAAAGCACCAAGCTGCTCTCCCTGTGCTGTGTGGCTGCTTCCCACTAGCTATCTATTTTACATTTGGAGTGTATATATGTCAATGCTACTCTCTCACTTCGTCTCAGCTTACCCTTCCACCTCCCTGTGTCCTCAAGTCCATTCTCTAGGTCAGCATCTTTATTCCTGTCCTGCCCCTAGGTGCTTCAGAACCTTTTATTTTGCAGGGGGATTCCATATATATGTGTTAGCATACGGTATTTGGTTTTTCTCTTTCTGACTTACTTCACTGTGTATGACAGACTCTAGGTCTATCCACCTCACTACAAATAACTCAATTTCATTTCTTTTTATGGCTAATATTCCATTGTATATATGTGCCACATCTTCTTTATCCGTTCATCGGTCGATGGGCAGTTAGGTTGCTCCCATGTCCTGGCTACTGTAAATAGAGCTGCAGTGAACATTGTGGTACATGTCTCTTTTAATTATGGTTTTCTCAGGGTATATGCCCAGTAGTGGGATTGCTGGGTCATATGGTAGTTCTATTTTTAGTTTTTTAAGGAACCTCCATACTGTTCTCCATAGTGGCTGTACCAATTTACATTCCCACCAACAGTGCAGGAGGCTTCCCTTTTCTCCACACCCTCTCCAGCATTTTCTTTTTTCCAGCACTTATTGCTTGTAGACTTTTTGATGATGGCCATCCTGACCAGTGAGAGATTATATTGAGGTGTATTTTATCAATAGCTTTGTGGAATTTGTACTTTGTTGTGATTTATTTTCTCATTCTTAATAAGTACTTCAGTGTTTACTTTTATTAGGATAATCTGGAATTTTGTTAAGAAGGTCCCCAAATTACATGCACTTCGGGCCCCACAACACTTTGATCTCAGGGAATCCCTGGCGCCCCAGTGGTTAGGACTCTGGCACTTTCACTGCCAGGGCCTGGGTTTGATCCCTGATCAGGAAACTAAGATCCCACAAGCCAGGTAGTGCAGCCAAAAAAACCTGATTTCAATGTGATGTCCAATAAGATGCTTTCTCTCTGAGCCGAGAAATTAAAGAGGGTCTGTGGGGAAGAGGCAACGCTGACCTTGGAAAAGGGAATAGAGGCTGAACCACAAAGGATCTTGAGGCTAAGGGAGTTGAGGGCTTCTCTTCTGCAGAAAGCAGGAGCTGAGGGAGAGTTTTAGGCAAGGGATTACTGTGATCAGAACTTCTGTGAACGCTGTGGGAGAGGCTCTGGAGTCGGGGAGACCCTCAGCAACCCAATGCCGGAGTCTAGGTGAGAAAGCATAAGGATCAGCTTCTGCCTTTCAGCAGCTGAGGATCCAGCCATGAACTTAGCCAAACTTCAGGAGGGACTGTGGCGAGAAGGGTTGCTTCAGGTTATTCCCTTTAAAATGTTTGTTTCAGTATCTACTTGCATTTTCTGCATCCTTTAGATATCTCTGTAGAAATAATTTATTACATGATTCCACAGCTGAATCAGATTGCCAACATAGTTTTTCAATCAAGTGTAAACACATGGGAGTTTACTTCATTTCACTTAAGCAATATTACAGAGGTGCTGGAGCTCAAGCGTCAGACCACCCTTCGGCCTAACACACAGCATAAAACTGAAAAAAACAGAAAATTCACAGTATCACTTGTGTAAATCAAATTAGATCCCAATAAGCAAATGTGTTTCACACAATGGACAGGTGTTGCTACTACCACAGTCAACCTGGGCCAACCTACTATTTTATAAAACAAACAATTATCTAGCAGTGTTGATTTGGAATGCCTCTCTGTTTGGAGACTTCCCCAAATGGCTACCATGTGCCAGAGAAACATAAGTCATTTAGCGTTTTTCTTAAAGAGAAAGATACCTTCAGTAGCCATCTTTCCAAATACCAAATAGATTTGCACTGGCAGAAACAGTCTAGGGTAACGCACATTATAAAATAATGACCTTAAGAGGATTATTCATTACACTGAAGTGGTATACATTAATTTGATTCAACAGCGAAACTAACATGTCTCTGGCCTTGATTTGCCAAGAGCCAGAATCCTTTAAGATTTCGATTAAGCGTGAGAAATGAGAAAGATAAACTCATGCGTAGAAATGCTGAACTTGAGCAACTTTCTGTTGAGTCTCAGATCATGTTTTTAAACAAAAAATCTTTTATACTAATTAAACTGTCGAAGTATGAACAGAGAAATTGTTCTTTTCAAATATTTGATTGGAAAATGATCACCTATATTTAACAGAATTTGTGATGGATAGTAATACATCGTGAGACACTAAATTATATACTATATTAACTATGTATTCAGCATTTAGACTCATCAAAATGCTGAGAAATTTTTCTGTGGCCTTGTACTGGGGGAGCTTGAATGTTAATAAACACATATTTTCTACTTTAAGTACATATTTCCCCAAATAAAGCAGATTCTCGGGGAACATTGTCCAAGCTGAAAACAGGCAAAATTTGTGGGTACCCATGGCTTATCAGGATGAGATCTGATCTAAGATCTCAGAAACATGTGAGGGGCAGGGGTGCCTGCAGGCCAGTGAGGATGAGATCAAATCATTTACAGAAGGAGCAGGAGGAACGTGAGAACAACATCTCTCTCCCTCTTCCGTCTGTGCAGAGTGTCCTCATCAATAGAGGATTGTTTAATCAAACGCACCTTTATATGCCAGGAGTTACTGTAAGTCACATAGTCTTAATTCTGCAATTAGAATGTCCACTTCAATCTATTCAACATTTCCATGTTTAGTTCAGAGACAGGTCTTCTTCCTTCTCCCAGGGCCAAGGCCACTGGAGGCTTCAAGGGAGAGTTTTTTCTTTTCCCCACTTCTCCTGTCTCAGACTCCTTAGGGCAGTTTCTGGCCTCTCTGAGATGGGAGCACAGGAAGGGGGAAAGAATAGGCAGCAGTGAAAAGTTCACACTTGGCTGATACTATCCTAAGGGGACTTTGTGCTCTCTGGACTTGACGGCTGTTTAAAGCTGATCCTTTCTCATAGTGGTTCCCCTGAGAGGGTCCCCTGACTAGCACCCCATGCTGGAGGCAGTGCTCCTTTGACTGGCTTCTTCCTATCGGTACCACACCCGCACTTAGCATCTTCCTGTGGTGCATCCCAGCATCTCCCTTGCAAGGCCATCCTCTTGGGCAGGATTCTTGTTAATCTTGGGCAACATTTTCTGCAACCTTTTCTGAGAATGCGTCGGCTTTGCCCTGCCTTTTGGAGGGAATGCAGTTCTCTTCCCAATGCAGACTCGACTCTATTCCATGGCGGCTTTGGCTTTCTTAGCCCAAACTGGCATCTGGATCCCTCTGGATCCCCAATGCAGAGAATAGGTGATCAGACCCATCAGATAGCCTGGATCTCTGAAGGAGGCCAAGCTGGGATGACAGAGCAACCACAGACAAAACAGCTGGCAGAACAGACCAGGCGAAATCACCAAGCCTAGAGTTTGGAATGAGCAGTCATTGTAAGCACAGGGTAGGATTTACAGGATTGGATCATGAAAAGGAGAGAGCTCGAGTACAGAACAAAGAATTCTGTCACTAGAGACCCAACTAACAGGTGTTCTGTTCTGTAAGAAAAACATCTCTCCTCTACTTCTTTTATCCCGGGATTCCAAGAGGATCAGTGATCCTAATATAAGTAACACTTGGGTTCTGTTTGCAAGGATCCCTGGAAATGGCTAGGATTCTTTGGGGAGCTGTTCCTAGGAAAATAATGTGCTTCAGGCTAATGAACCAGCAGGGGCTTAGAGCATGCAACCTTGGAGCAATATTCTATATGTGAGAGTGGACTCCAGGAGGGTAGAGATTTTTATCTGTTTTAATTGCTGCTGTATCCCCAGAGCCTAGAATATTTTTGTGTGGTAAAGAATGAACCTTGCCCAAAGAGAGTTCTGGCCTTTGCCCTCCGTTCCTAGGAGGTGATCTCTAGGCTTTTAGAATATCCTACCGGAGAAGAGTGTCTTTATTTCCCTAGGAGCCTTGGGCCACACAAGATAGTCCAGCAGTGTGATGGGTAGGATGGGGGTTTGGGGCCGTGCAGTATTCCCTTGGCCTTCAGAGGGGCTAGAAAGTACAGGTCAGCCACATGGGCTGTCAACCATGTCTGCATAATGGAGCTGCAATAAAAAGTCTGGACACCAAGTCCCAGAAGAGCCTCTCTGGTTGGCCATACTCCATGCATATTGTCATTCATTTTAGCCAGGAGAGTAGTGCTCTCCATGACTCCCCTGGGAGAGGACTACTGCAGGCTCTGTGCTTGGAACCTCCCTGGACTCTCCTATGCATCTCTTCTTCTGGCTGATTTTAATCTATGTACTTTTTCTGTAATGAAGCATAATTGTGAGTATTCCAGCTTTCAGTGAATTCTGCAAGTCTTTTGAGTGAATTAGCAAACCCGAGGGTGGACTTGGGAACCCCCCGAACTTTCCATTGCTGTCAGAAGTGAGGGTGATCCTGCAGGCAGTCTCTCTAACATTGCAAGTGCCTTGCACAAGCAGATGTTCAAACAGTGTTCACTGAATGAGAGGATGAAGGCATTTCTACATACCAACTAGGAAGCCATGCCAGTTACCTAAAGATAGTGTCTTCTCAAATACAGCATAATAAACTTTTGTGTTTACATGATTTGCACAACAAAATTAGACTTTAGAATCCTGTGGGTGTTCTTCCCAAGTATACTTGGACTTTGCTGGCCACATCTTAAACATTTCAGTTACCACATGACTCAAAAAACCAAACACCAAGCAGATTTCTGCCTAAAGAGTGGGAATAACAGCAATGTTATAAACCTCTTGACAGAGCGTTGGCAGGGTTCAGGCTGGCCCAGAAGGAAGGTGCCACTGTAGGTCTTCCTCTGGAGCTGCTCCAGTGTGAACACCTAGAGAGCAGCTGCCACAGGAGCGGCACCCTCTATGCATGGTTGGCAAGAGCCCCTCAGGGGCATAGCGCACTCTCTAAACTGCTGCCCATGGACAAGATGAGGTCTCTCCTCAGTATGAGATCATGTCATTTATGACCCCAGAAAAGGATAAAGGCTAAAGATGTAACTTTGAGGGCTTCTCCTTACTCTTCCTTCTTTGGAGACCCAGGAAGGGTCTTCTTTGTCTCCTTTGGCAGCTTTGAGTTCAGGGACAGATACATCACCATTAACAGGTCACTCTCCAGAGGCATTTCAGGGCTGCGGCTCCTTCTCACAATGTTTTCCACACTGAATAGCTGTGAAGCAGCTGCTATCAAATGATTAGCAGAGAACAGAGTGTTAGTATGATAATGAGGCACAGCCATGGGAGAAAAGAACTTCATATTCCTGATTCCTATCAGCTTTTTGATGGTGTGTTATCTGAGTTTTCTCCCAGAATGCAATTCTGGCCTCAGAAATCACTGAAGAAGGGGGAAAGCGGGGTTGGGGGGGGTGGTTGGTGGTGGGATGAATTGGGAGATTGGGATTGACATATATACACTGATATGTATAAAATAGATAATTAATTTAAAAAAAAGAGAAAACACTGAAGAAGTATTGGCTCCCTTATCCAGACCTGGGATCACTGGCCTTTCAATCTTTAGATCCCCAGTTTTGATCAGATACCCTCAGGTGATGCAAAATTTGCCACATATACCCATAGTCTCTTTCCAAGAATTCCTACTTCATTTCCAGAACTGTAGACCCAACTTCCATGTTTAAACTTCCCTAGTGGGTCAATCCTCATGAATGTAATCCAGATATTATTAGGTGGTGCTTCTAGCCCTTTAAGTTCTAGAGAACACTGGCTTGAACCCTCCCTTCTAGAGTCTATGGGAGTCCAAAGCTTTTTCAACATCTCCTACAAATACCCAGAGGGTATATTCTCATGTTCACTCAGCCTCCATGCTCCAGCCTCCTCGTGGGCTGCTCCTTCTACGCTTTTCACAGAATTCCTATTTGCACAAACAACTTAAGTGTTTTATATTTTCTTTAAAATTTGGAGCAAGTCAGTAATGGAAGCAACCTCACTTGATATCTCCATTGACCTTGACATATCTCCATTCTTTAAAATATCCCTTAAACTTTCAACTACATAGAACACCCCGTCTGATCATACCACCTCGCTCCATCCTTTCCTTTCCGACCTCTCCATACAAATTTCACTCTTTATTGCAGCAGAGCAATTCGGTCATTCCACTTTGTTGCCGTCGTTCTTGCTATTGAGTCCCAGTCCCTACCAGTCAGTTTATCAAGATATTTTCCTAAACAATACACAGTTCTCTGCTTGATAAGAATCCTTGTGTAATCAATTCAAGTGCTTTTCTTCATTTCATAAAGAACTACAGTTTACCCATGAACAACGCGGGGGTTAGGGACGCCCACCATCTGCACAGTAGAAAGCCCACATATGACTTATAGTTGGGCCTCTGTATTCACATTTCCCCCATATACTTGGTTCCTCCGTGTACGTGGTCCCACATCCATGTTTTCAACCAACATGGATCGTGTAGCAACGTAGTATTTACTATTGGAGAAAATCCTGGTACAGATGAACCCATGCAGTTCGAAACCACTTTGTTTAAGGGTCAACTGTATTTTGGCACTATTGGGTTCAGTCAACCAGTGATCATTCCTGATGATTGCTCATTCGTGGAGATGGACACTGTTTTATATTGGATTCTCTGGAGACAGACTCTGAAACAGAACTGCTTGAGGAAGTTTTATCGAGGAGTGTTCTTGGAGGTACCCTTGTAAGGAAAGCAGGAAGGCAGGATTGGGCAGAGGGAGCTGCTGACCTGCAATGAGATTGCAGTTGCCACCTAGCTCTGTGGAGCTTGAACAACTCTGATAAGGACCTCTGGAGTTGTCCCAAATTGAAGCAAGGGAATTGGGTTTTCGTACCCTCTCAATAGCCAGTTGTTAGCTGGGGGATGCTCCCTGGGAAGGGCGTGGAAACTTGGACAAAGCAGTCCACTGTGCCAAGTGGAATTAACCATTGATGGACAGAGCTGTGGGCGGGCAGTGTCTGATATTCGCCGCAGCTGGGGATTAGGGGCCTTGGCCCTGAAGAGGGGATCTGAATAAACACTACAATATCCATTGTAGCTGACCGCTGGCACCTCTCAGTTCCATCTCATCCATTCCATAATTCTGTAATTCCATAATTCTGAATTCCATAATTGATAAATACAGTTGACACTTGAACAGTGTGGGTGCGAACTGCATGGGTCAATTTGTACCAGGATTTTTCCAATAGTAAATTCTACTTTGCTACACGATCCATGGAATTATCCATTCCATACTTCTGGTTGACCTGGTTTGCTGGGAAACTTACAAGAGAAAGGTTAGTGTGGTGACCTACAGACCCCACTGCCACAGCTAAACTGAGGCCGGGAACGATACTCCCTCCTCCCCCTCCCATTGTATATTTCCCTCATCCCCCTGCTGGTCTAAGTGGCTGGTGAAGTGACCCAGATCACTGTCCCTAAGGTGTCTGTGCCTAAATCTACTATGTCCTCCTCAGGCTGTCGTCACTGCCCTTGTCCATTGACTACCATTAAAACTGGGCATGCAAAGACCAAGAGACACTCCATGGATCCCCGAGCACCAGACATACTCTTTCCTGCCCTGCTGAGGAGCAGCAGCCCTGTTCACCTTACATTTCCTTGTTCTCTTGGCACATGGGGCCTGAGCAACACCATAGCTTAAAGTGTGATGGGATTCTGACTGTGTCCCCCGACGGCAGTGGCCCCTTCTCGACATGCAAAGCTAAAGTTACAGGGTTGGGAAGCACGTACGTGTGTGAATTTGGTGGGGCCCAAACCTTCAGATTTCAGGGCTTTGCCCCTCCCAGAGGCAAAGCCTAATCATGGCAGCCACCCCCCAAGACCCGGCCCAGCCAGGGGAGTGGCCCTTCTGCCCTCCTGGCTTGCTCCCCTTCCTGGCTTTATCTTCCTCCATGGCGTCCTGTATGTTGTGCTTATTCACCTCAAATGCTAGAGTGTTGATGGCTGACGGCTCTCAGCTGAGTCCCCTCTGGGAGCTGGCTTCAGCTGAAGAGCTGCCTAGCCCAGAGTCACGCCCCCTTCCCCAGGGCAGCCTGAATCGAATGGCTGTGGTCAATCTTGTGGGGAGGGGAGCATAAAGGCTTGGTCCCCTTGCCTCAAGGTGGGACAGCCCTGAAGGATCATCCGAGCTGCCTATAAAAGCAGCTGAGCCTCTATTGCAACCACATGGCAATTCAATACTGCCCTCTGAGCCCCTTCTCTTATTCCCCAACGGGCGTTCATCCCCACATCACCCCACAGTAAACCTCCTGCACACAGTCCCTGTCTCAGAATCTGTTTCTTAGGGAACGCAACCTAGGTTATTTTTATTCTTTTTATTTTTTAAATACATACATACATTTATTTATTTTTGGCTGCGTTGGGTCTTCATTGTTGCCCGTGGGCTTTCTCTAGTTGCAGTGAGTGGGGGCTACTCATTGTTGCAATGTGCCGGCTTCTCATTGCGGTAGCTTCTCTTGTTGCGGAGCACGGGCTCTAGGCACGTGGGCTTCAGTAGTTGTGGTGCGCGGGCGCAGAAGTTGTGGCTCATGGGCTCTAGGCGCACAGGCTTCAGGAGTTGTGGTGCATGGGTTTAGTTGCTCCACCGCATGTGGGATGTTCCCAGACCAGGGCTTAAACCTGCATGCCTTGCATTGGCAGGCATATTCTTAACCCTTGCGCCACCAGGGAAGTCCCTGGACTATTTATAGAAGTTGAGAATGTTTGTCTTATTTTTAATGATTAAAAAAAAACTTAAAAACTTTATTAGCCCTAAATGTTATATAGGTTAAATTATTTCTCAGTTCATTCTTATCTTTTGCAACACAAGGTAAGGAAAGCTCTGTTGATACCTAAGTGAGATAGAAGAACAAGGAAGATACACCACTGCGAGGTCAGAAGGGCTGAGGGGGTAGGAGCAGCCAGTGCACATACATTGGCTTAGGGGGACTTGCTAATCTTGGTCTAGCTATCAGCTTTGCTGCTGTGAGATTTATGTAAAAGACCTTGTAAATGTAGTCAGTTCCAACCAGATGATTTGAGACCACTGAACGCTGGGTGAATGGCCTATAGAGAAGGTGCCAAGGGGAAAGCCCCAGCACGCACGTGCAACAAACACTGCGAGAAGCGCATGAAAAAGTCAGACTCCGTTCACACGGCGTGTGCTTTCTCTGAACTTTAGATGTATCTCATTCTGGGCAACTCCTGTGGAGGGCGTGGTACACATGACCCCCCTCCAACGTGGCTGTGCAGATTTTAGACTGTGGACCTGCACCCTGAACCTACTTTCAGCTTCCACTCTCAGTCCCCAACATATAGGGCCCCCAGCTCCTTAGACTGCAAGACTCTTCACCCCCTGAGACATACTTGTCCTCTCCTTCTAATTCCAGATTGAACATCTCCGTCACCACTACACAGACACGGCCCTATTCTTTCCCTGGCCTCGACAGTGCCCCACTTGGCCAGCTGTTCCTGGTCCTCACAGAAATGATTGCTCCTCTCGTATCCTGTATAACAGGACTCTCCTAACCCCCCTGCCCCACCTCTCTCTTCTAAGCCAAAACTTCGTATTTGATATGGAGGAGATTGTCGGCCCAAATCCAGGTCACTCACAAACTCCTGAACTGGAGGCTCCCATGTCCGAGCCCTTCTCTCATAGCACAACAGGTGCTCCAGTGTCTTGGTCCTCCAAGGGGGTAAGATGGTGAGAGATTGAGCCCTACTCTCTTATCTCTAAAAAACAAACAAACAATCAAAAACAACTGAGGCCTCAGCTAAGAAGGGTTGAGGTCCGAGGATACCAAAATAGGGCTGTGTAAGCTTGGGTTCAGGGAAAAGAGGGACTGTGAGCTAATAGGGGATTGGAGAGAATTCCCATATTGAGGGAAGTGAACCAGAAGAAAGGAACTTCTCCCACATTGGGAGAGAATGAGTAATTGTCCTTGGACCCAACCCCATAAAAAGTCTAGACTTGGGCTTGCTGGTCTCCTACGTGACGGAGGGACAAGAGTCAAGATCTCTGATTTCAGAAAACAATTAGAGTGGGTGTCATTTTCTTGGTGAAAAGTGGTAAGTTTGGGAAAACTTACATAATGTTTACCCAAGACATGTGCAGTGGAAAAGTATTTATCTTTGAGTAGTTTAAAAGCTCAAAAATGTCCAGATATTCTCCCGTATGGTGCCTTCTTCCCACATAATATCTCATCTATATCTGGCCCATCCTACTTTCTTCCGTGACCTTCTCTAGTTCAGAGGGAGGCCAGCCCCTGCATCCTTTCCTTTTTACCATAAGATCTTGATCCATTACTTGTTCCCTCTCCATGATAATTCTTCCACCAGTTCCTTTCCCCTGGCTCTTTCCCGTTAGCCTAAAATCCTTCCCAATAACCACACTTGAAGGCCAGGAATGCCATGTTGCCCAACTCTACAAGGCACCATTGACATCATCGTCTATGTAAATGGCCCCACCCCTCCCCCGCCCTTCCCCGCTGGAGTTGAGCAGAGCACATAATATCAATAAAATGAACGGTGATGAATGGGAGAAGGAGCATTTCCTCTGCTCACTAGGCAGCGGTCTAGCAATTTTCAACTACCTGCTCTGGCAGTGGTTCAGAGATTCCATTCAGTGAGCTCACTGCCATTTTCTTAGCAAGGTAAACCTTTTCATGACAAGCGTCTGGGATTACAGAGTCAGATTCTCAAAGAAATTTTGAGTTTGCATAGCCTCCCCTTAAAAAATCTTCCAGTGGAAGGAGTATAATTCCCACTTAAAACAACTCAGTCAGCCGTTCAGTCGTTTCTTTGCACAGTCAATCAAGAAGCACTGATAGAGCACCTCCTGTGTATCAGGCACTGTGCTCCATGCTGAAGATTCAGGTGCGGAGGAAAAGAAAAAAGCATGGAACTTTCAGGCATTAATCAAAAGTTCACACAAACACCATTAAATTCTAACAGTGGAAAGAACTAACCGATTAGAGGTGCATAGTGTTATGAGAACATCTAATAGACCTAAACAAGAAGTTCAAGGAAGACTTCCTTGAGAACGGAATGGTTGCGTTAATACTTGAAGGGAGAGTAGGCGTTGATTAGATAAAATGGAAGTGAAATGTCCTAAGCAGAGAAAAAAGCATGTTCTAGGGGCCCTGTGGGGAGTTCAAGGAAGTGAATGATGAAAACCAATGTGGCTGGACCACTGTGAGCAAGGAGGAGGGTCGGGTGCGATGAGACTGGAGGGGTCGTGAGGGCCAGACCTGGTAAGCCTTCAGGCCATCATATGGATTTTGGTCTTTATTCTAAGAATAACTGGAAGTCATTGAAGGGTTGTAAGCAGGCAAATGACAGGATGGTATCTGTGCTTTAAAGGACTCACTTTGGCTGTAATGTGGCTAATGTGTTGGAGGGGCCTTTGGGATGTGTGGGAAACAAGTTGGGAGGTTACTGAAATAGATCAGGGGAGAGAAGCCGGTGGCTTGTACAGAGGTGGGTTTAAAAAGCTTTATTAGAAATTCCTTCCTTATATCAAAGTCAGACATGTCCAGTGGCCCTAGCTCTTTGTCTGGGACCACAAAGAACAAGTCAACTCCACATCAACAAGGTAAACCTTTAAGGAGATGAAGGAATGCATTGTGCCACCACCTCTTTTACTCTGCCCCATTTTACCCTCATCACTTAATCTCCTTTCTTCTTGGTTAAAAAGCACGATTCTTTTAACAGATCCTCAAATGACCTGAATATGAATTCCCTTTGCCATCCTCACCGCCCCTCCCAGAACAGTCTCAGTTGGTCAATAAAGACTAAATCCCTCAATGAGCCAAAGCCTCTGGAGGTTATGATGAACACAAAAGATAGGAATGAGATGTTAAACGCTGATTACAGTATGAAAATAAAGAAGGAAGAGTTAAACCTACAACTGTCAGCTGGAAAAATCATAGATTAACTTCTGACTTCTCCAACAGGCTGTTGGAAATAGCCTGAAATCAACATTTATTGAGACTTTAAAAAACATATTACGTGCATTAACTCATTTAGTCCTCACAACAGCCCTTGAGGTAGGTCCTGAGATTATTCCCATTTTACAGAGGAGAAAACTAAGGTATGAGACGCTAAGGTTATACAATCAGTAAGCATCAGAGCCTGGACTCAAGCCCTAATCTGACTTCAGGGACTGTGCTCTCAGCCACGACACAACACTGCCTTCCAGGGCAAGGAAAACTCACTTGAACTTTTAGAAGGGAAAAATAAACATGATGAAAAGGAATTAAAGCCCAAAGTTAGAGAAAAAGATAGCCCAAGAGTTTATAATTATTTGATTTACTCCTAATCTAAAGCCCAGATGGAAAATATTTTAAAACACTGAAAGAACAGTCAGATCTAAAGCCAGAATAATAACTGGTCATCTTTAAGAAATATGGAAGATGATTAGAGGTGCCCAGTATGTGGTCAGGCCACTCAAGATGGCTGTTCTACACTTTGTACATCCCCTGATCCACCAGTCCCCGCTCTCCTGCTCCCTACTCACAGAGGTGCTTCCCCCCTGCCCCAGCTAGTGATTGTTCAAATCCTTAGGCCAGACCAGCTCCACCTGCTAGCTTATTGAAGGGCAATATCTGCCCATGTGGTGGTTGTTAATCTGAGGGGCTTCGAGGGACATGCCCCTGCTGCTGGTTTCCTTGGTAACTAATGAGCTAATCTGACGTCAATTCCCCCTATAAATGGTAGCCTCTCCCCTAAGTAGCAAAGGTTGCTGCCATTGCCCGCCCGCGCGCCTGCCTGCCTCCGTGCCTCCCACAGTGGGGTGTTTCTCTGGGACCTTTCGCTTCAGACGTGTAAGCTTCCCCCTGTCCACCAAACTATTGATGTCTCTGTCGCTGTCTCCAGGATCTTTCTTTGGTCTCAAGGCTGGGCAGCTACAAGGCGTGCTGGCCTGCGCAGTGCAGCCTAACAACTGGCATACCAGCCAGGAGGCCAAGGAAACTCCTGTGAGCGCCGAGATGTTGGGGAATAAGGATGGGAAATGGAAAGAGGCGGAGTGACCCTAGGTGGCCGACTGCTAGCAAGTGGGGCTCTGTGGCAGCTGACCACCACAGGAGCTGTCTTCCGCTTCCATTACATTGATGATATCCTGTTGACCTCAGAGTCCCTTTCACATTTTAAAGTAGCAGCCCTGTGCTCATGCCTCATGTGATTGCACAGGGATGGCTGGTTAGTACAGACAAAACGTAAGGACCTGGGTTATCTATAAAATACAAGCATACCCCTGACTAACCACCCATAAACAATTACAGACATAGGCGTTAGGGGTATTAACTCAGGGACAGGCTTGTGAATGGGACATGGCCAGTCGCCCAGAAGGGTTTGCATGAGGTCTGTGGCAACAGCAAAATATTAAAAGTACCCTTGGGCTTCAGGTCTCAGCTATGGGAGGGGCCGAGCAATGATGTATGTGATGGAGAACAGCTATATGCCGCCTACAATGTGTTACAGCAGGTGGAAGACGTACAAAAGGCCTACCCGAGTTGTCGAGCAATGCGAAAAACCATTATTTGGGGTCTAGAAGAGCTGTGTAACGATACGGGACCCCCATGAACATTGACAGCAACCCACTTTACCGGCCAACTGTCAGGACCATAACTTCCTTTTGCCTTTGCCACGGGATCTAGCCCCAGGGGAACACGTTATAAAGCGGCCCTGGAACTGGCACGTAGGTTCCAGGTGGTCTGGGTTTGCCGCCCCGTGGGGAATAGGACTGGAAAGGGACTTACAGATCTCACCTGTGTTCTACCTGGCCCCGCCTGAGATTTCTAAGGTAATTTATTCAGGACCCCTCCTGGAGAAAGCCACCATCATGTTAACCCTGTGGTCTGTTGTTACACGGCCTCTCCAGTGTTCGGCTCCAGCTGTGGGGACTGAGGGTGGACAGGCGCTGTGGTCCTGCAGGCCAGGACAAAAGCCACAGGCAGGGGTGGCGGTATCTCAGAATGCTGTTGCTGTGGTATTTGGCTTACTGGTCCTGATCTTCCCTGTATTATGCTTGTTAAACGTCTGACCTCTCCTCCCTAGTCTGAGCGGAGGGAATCTGTTTGTGGACTGGGGGACAATGGTGGCCTCACTGTGAAATGAGTCTGATTGCTGGGTCTACGCGAGATGCCGTTGTCCTCCTCTGCACAAGAAAAATTGACCCGATAAGCGCCTGGCTTACTCGTTAGCGGCTGTTAATCTGTATCGCATTTGCAGTATTTGGTTGCATGCGTCTCTACATTCCAACCCCAAGGATATAGCGGAAGAGGGGTGGACCAAGATGGTAAGGGTCGTGCAGAGTATGCAGGGGTGGAGTGTGTTGTCAGGCCACTCAAGAGGGCTCTTCTCTCGCTCTTTGTACATCCCCTGCTCCACCAGTCCCTGCTTTCCTGCTCCCTACTCACAGGAAGGTGCTTCGACCCCTGCCCCACCTAGTGATTGTTCAAATCCTTAGGCCAGACCGGCTCCACCTGCTAGCTTATTGAAGGGAAATATCTGCCCATGTGGTGGTTGTTAACCTGAGGGGCTGTGAGGGATGTGCCCCTGCTGCTGGTTTCTGTGGTAACTGATAAGCTAATCTGACGTCAGTTCCCCCTATAAATGGTAGCTTCACCCCGAGTAGTGCTGCCATGCCCTGTCTGCCATAGACAGTGAGGTGTTGCTCCCGGACCTTTTGCTTCAGACGTGTAAGATCCCCTATGAAACCATTGATGTCTCTGTTGCTGTCTGTGGGCTCTTTCTCTGGTCTCGAGGCTGGGCAACTACAAGGCTTGTAGGCTGCAGACCAACACCCAACAAATTAAAAAGAGCACCTTTTCAAAACAAAGAATCAATTTGAGAAAACTGAGTTTATCTTCAGCTTTCATCTTTCCTCTCGTCTGTATTAGTATCTTTTATTATTGACCAGGCAGTGCTAAACGGCTTTAGAAAAGACTTTGAAATTCTAGCTCTTGACTAATCATCCACTGATTTATTCACAAATACTTATTGAATATCTGCTGAATATGAGATTGCTAGGTGCTGGAGAGTCAAAAACAGATAGGGTTCTATCCTCATGGAAATTTCTAGTGAGGAATATTAGTGATAAAACAGTGACACGAATGTGGGCATAATTACAAACTAAATCATGTGCTACAATTTAAAAGAAACTGCTTCCAGAGCAATTTCTAATTTTAAGTGACAAGAATGTAATACATATTTTTAATGAAATTTATACAGTGGAAAAAGATTTAAAATCATTCAATGATGTAAAAGCTTGGTCATACTCAGAGTAAGATTATCTCTGAAATTAGAATAAATGATAAAATTACGTAAGTCATTGAAACACCATTTAAAACATTGATTTTAATAAACAACAATCCGCTTTGAGTCTATTTTTAGAATTTGAGATATACTTTATATACCATAAAGTTCATCCTTAATGTATCCAATGCAGATGTGGTGTATTTATACAATGGAATCTTACACAGCCATAA
Source organism: Delphinus delphis (assembly GCF_949987515.2). Taxonomy (NCBI): domain Eukaryota; kingdom Metazoa; phylum Chordata; class Mammalia; order Artiodactyla; family Delphinidae; genus Delphinus; species Delphinus delphis. The sequence goes on from NC_082688.1 coordinate 20,830,676, forward strand.
AAAAATGAAATAATGCCATCTGCAGGAGCATGGATGGACCTAGAGATTCATACTAAGTGAAGTAAGCCAGATGGAGACAAATGTCATATCACACGTGGAATCTAAAAAAGATACAAATGACCTTATATACAAAAGAGGAATAGGCCCACAGACATAGAAAACAAACCTATGGTTACCAAATGGGAAAGGGGAGGGCAGATAAATTAGGCGTTTGGGATTAACGAATACACACCACTGTATATAAAATAAATAACCAACAAGGACCTACTGTATAGCACAGGGAACTACACTCAATATTTTGTAATAACCTATAAGGGAAAAGAAGAAACAAAATAGATACGTGTAACTGAATCACTTTGCCATACACCTCAAACTAACACAACATTGTAAATCAACAATACTTCAATAAACGTATACAATGCAGTGGATCTTATATATTAACAAGGCTGTACAACCGTCACCATTGTATAATTCCTGAACACTTATCACCCCCAAAAGGAACCCCTTACCATTAGCAGGCTTCCCATTTTCCCCCTCCCTGCAGTCCTTGGCAGACACAAGTCTATTTTCTGTGTCTATGGATTTGCCTAGTCTGCATATAAATTGAATAATAGAAAAGGGGGCTTTTCGTGTCTGACTTTCACTTAATGGTTTCAAGGTTTATCCGTGTTGTAGTGTGTATCAGCACTTCATTCCTTTTTATGGTGGAAGAATATTCCATTGTATGGATATACCACTTCTGCGTTATCTGTTCATTAGTTGACAGACATTTGGGTTGTTTCCACTTTTTGGCTCTCATGAATGACACTGCTATGAACATTTATGGTCAAGTTTTTGTAAGGACATATGTTTTTCTTCACTGGATTATAATTGCTTTCCAATGTTGTGTTAGTTTCTGCTGTATATCAAAGTGAATCAGCTATATGCATACGTATATCCCCATATCCGCTCCCTCTTGCGCCTCCCTCCCACCTTCCTTATCCACCCCTCTAGGTGGTCGCAAAGCACCGAGCTGATCTCCCTGTGCTCTGCAGCTGCTTCCCAATAGCTATCTATTTTACATTTGGTAGTGTATATAAGGACATATGTTAATTTTCTTCAGTAAACATCTAGGAGTAGAATTGCTAGATCATATAGTAACTCTGTGTTTAACCTTTTGAGGAATTGCCAGGATGTTTTCCAAAGTGGCTGTGCCACTTTCCCTTCCACCAGTAATGTAGATGGCAATATTTGTCATTGTCCTTTTGATTAAAGCCATCCTAATGGGTGTGAGGTAGTATCTCATTGTGGTGTTGACTTGCATTTCCCTGATGGCTAATGATGTTGAGTTTCTTTTCATGTGCTCATTGGCCATTTGTGTATGTTCTCTGGAGAAACGTCTGTTCATATCCTTTGCCCTTTTTGAAGCTGGGTCATCTATTCTTTTATTATTGAGGTGTAAGAGCTCTTTATATTCTTTAGATACAAATCCCTTATTAAACATGATTTGCAAATATTTTCTCTCGTTCTGTGGTTTGTCTTTTCACTTTCTTGATGATGTCCTTAAAAGCACAAACATTTCTAATTTGGATGAAGTCTATTGGCCAGTGAGTTTTGAGCAGAAGTGGTGGATGTCATTTCCTAGGCCAAGTATTTAATTGCCAGTGTGAGAATCTCTAGAGCTCTCTTTAAATGGTGACCAGCAATGTTTGAGTTGGTGGTGGTTCTATCAGCTTGGGTCCCTGGATGACTAGAGTGAGCAGAGCTCCCCTGACAACCCATGACAGAAATGTAGCCTGAAACAAATCTTGGTCGATTTCAGCCACTGAGATTTGGGAATTGTTATTACAGCATAACCAAGCCTGTCATGACTAATGCACATGTCTTCTGTAACTTCATTAGTTATCAGAATATTTTCAAGCAAGAACTAAAACACTTTTTAAAAGTGAAATGAGTTTAAAATCTTAGCTTTATGAACTATCAAGCACTTTATATTGCTTCTCCTATTCAGTCAAGAATTCCAAATATTCAATTCATGATGTGGGAAAACGTCCTTGAGCTATCAAGTGAGGAAAAATAAGTTTTAAAGACAAAGTGCTAAAATTTTAGCAGTGGTTATGTCACCCTGTTGGGTTGGATTTTTATTTTTTCTTCAGAGCTTGTCTGTATCTTAACATTTATTTTTATAATTTTATACTCAGAAAAAATACTAGTCTATTTAAAACATATTTCCACCTTAGAAATGGCATTTACATATATTAGAAAAATCTAGCATGAAAGATGTCTGCCATTCTATAGTGTCTTTTCATTTATTGGAGTACAACTGATGTACAGTATTACATAAGTCACAGGTGTATAACATACGCATTCAGACTTTTCAAGGTTATATTCCATTTATAGTTACTACAAAATACTGACTATATTCCCTCGGTTGTATAATACATCCTTGGAGCTTATTGTATACATAATAATTTGTACTTCTTAATCTCCTACCCCTGTCGTGCCCTTCCCCACTTCCCTCTCCCCACTTGTAACCACTAGTTCTCTATATTTGTGAGTCTGTTTTTGTTATATTCACTAGTTTGTTTTATTAGATTCCACATATAAGTGGTAGCATACAGTACTTGTGTTTCTCTGACTTATTTCACTTAGCATAATACCCTCCAAGTCCATCCATGTTGCTGCAGATGGCAAAATTTCATTCTTTTTTATGGCTGAGTAGCATTCTTTTGTGTATATATAAATTGCATCTTCTTTATCCATTCCTCTATTCATGGACACTTAGGTTGCTTCCCAATCCTGGCAGTTGTAAATAATGGTGCTGTGAACTTTAGGGTGCATGTATCTTTTCAAATTAGTGTTTTGGGTTTTTTTTTTTTTTGGTATATTCCCAGGAGTGGAATTACTGGGTCATATGGTAGTTCTGTTTTTAGTTTTTTTGGGGAAACCTCCATACTGTTTTCCACAGTGGCTGCACCAATTGACATTCCCACCAACAGTGTACAACTGTTCCCTTATCTCTACATCCTTGCCAACATCTGTTACTCTGTTTGACAGCCATTCTGACAGGTGTGAGGTGATACCTCATTTTGGGGTTTATTTGTTTCTTTCAGGCTGATTAATTACAGTTTTTATGTTTCTTCACTTAGAATAACATTACAGAAGTAAAAAAAAAAAAAAAAAATACCAGGACAAGGAGGGAGGGAGGGGAGGAGAGAGAGAGAAGGGAGGAGAAGGGGAGGGAGAGAAGCTAAGACTAGAGTAAAAAATAAAAAGCTTTTTCTCATAGCTTTTGTGTGGTGTCTTTGGGCTTCTCTATATAGAGTATCATTTCACTGCACATAGTGACCGTTTGACCTCTTCCTTTCCAATATGGATATCTTTTACTTCTTTCTCTTGTCTGATTCTATGACTAGGACTTCCAATTATGTTGAATAGAAGTGGTGAGAGTGGGAATCCTTGTCTTGTTCCTGAATTTAGTGGGAAATCTTTCAGCTTTTCATCATTGAGTATTATGTTGGCTGTGGGTTTGTTGTAAATGACTTTTATTACGTTGAGATATGCTCCCTCTATACCCACGTTGGTGAAGGTTTTTTATCGTGAATTGACATTGAATTTCATCAAATGGTTCTCTGCATCTATTGAGATGATCATGTGATTGTTGTCTTTTGTTGACGTGGTGTATCACATTGATTTGTGCATATTGAACCACGTTTGCCACCCTGGAATGAATCCAACTTGATCATGGTGTATGATCCTTTTTATGTATTGTTGAATTTGGTTTCCTAATAATTTGTTGTGGATTTTTGCATCTTTATTCATCAAGGATATTGGCCTGTAATTTTCTTTCTTTCTTTTATTTTTTTTTTGGTACCGCCTTTGTCTGGTGTTGGTATCAGGGTGATGGTGGCTTCATAGAATGAATATTGGAGTGTCCCCTCCTCTCCAGTCTTTTGGAATAGTTTGAGAAGGATAGGTATAAGTTCTTCTTTGTATGTTTTTACATTTGTTTTTCTTTTTTTTTTTTTTTGCGGTACGCGAACCACTCACTGTTGTGGCCTCTCCCGATGCGGAGCACAGGCTCCGGATGCGCAGGCTCAGCGGCCATGGCTCACGGGCCCAGCCGCTCCGCAGCATGTGGGATCCTCCTGGACTGGGGCATGAACCCGAGTCCCCTGCATCAGCAGGCGGACCCTCAACCACTGCGCCACCAGGGAAGCCCCTGTATGTTTTGTAGAATTCCTCAGTGAAGTCATCTGATCCTGGATTTTTGTTTATAAGGAGTTTTTTTCTTTAATTAGAGATTCTATTTCACTTCTAGTAATTGGTCTGTTCACATTATCCGTCTCTTCGTGACTCAGTTTTGGCAGGCTGTGTTTCTCTTAAACTTAGACATTTCTTCCAGGTTGTCCAATGTGTTGGCATGTCACTGCTCACAGTATTCTCTTAGGACTTTTTGTATTTCTGCTGCTGTTATTTCTCCTCTTTCATTTCTTATTTTGTTTATTTGGATCCTCCTCTTTCCTTCTTGGTGAGCCTGGCCAGAGGTTTGTCTATTTTGTTTATCTTTTTTTTAAAAACAGCTCTTGGTTTTATTGATCTTTTCTATTTTTTAAATTTCTGTTTTGTTTGTTTTCTTTCTGATCTTTATTATTTCCTTCCTTCTGCTGAGTTTGGGTTTTGTTTGTTCTTTTCCTAATTCTTTCAGGTGGTAGGTTAGGTTGTTTATTTGAGGTATTTCTTTTTACTCATTTCTTCTTTCTTGAGAAGGGCCTGTATTGCTATGAAATTCCCTCTTAGAACAGTTTTGCAGCATTTATCCCATAGATTTTGTAAGGTTGTGTTTTCATTGTCATTTGTCTCTGAGGTATTTTCTGATTTCCTCTTTGATTTGATCATTGACACATTGGTTTTTTAGTAGCATGTTGTTTAGTTTCCATGTGTTTATTTTTTGCCCATTTTTGCTCTCTGTGGTTGATTTCTAGTTTCATAACATTGTGGACAGAAAAGATGTTTGAAGTAATTTCTATCCTCTTAAAGTGTTGAGGCGTGTTTTGTGACCTAGTATGTGGTCTATTCTAGAGAATGTTCCTTGCATGCTTGAAAAGGATCTGTAGGAATGGGAAAATCACCATAGGAAAGGCAAATATATAAGAGAATTGAAGATTACTTAAATAAGCCAGTACATATGTTAAAACGCAATCAAAAATTATGTAAAAGTGATTATAACTACAATTAACAGCAAAAAGATACACATGAACATGTAAAATAGGACATCAAAATCATAAAATGTTGGGGAGGGGAGTAAAGATATGTAGATCTTTTGGAATGTGTTTGAAGTTATATGACTATCGCTCTAAAGCAAGGAGATATACTTATGGGTTAGCATGCTTGAAAACCAGGGTAGCCACAAATCAAAAGCATACAATAGATTCAAAAACCAAAGAGAAAGGAACTCAAGCATAATACAAAAGGAAACCATCAAATCCCCAAAGGAAAAACCAAAAGAAGAAGAAATGAACACATAAGAAATACAACATCAACCCTCAAAATCTTCTGGTGACCAGTGAGGGGCTTCCTATAGCACCACCTATTGCAAAACATCAATAAACAAGAGGATGTTCTTTATCTTTAAAGCTGAAATGCTTTACAAGGCTCTGAGAACTGGTGGAAAGGATTTGAGAACTTTCTCATCTCCTTTAAATCACTGGAGATAACACGTCTTTAAGCCTCTTCAATTGTTTTTCCTGAATTTTAATTTTCTAAAATTTCCATTACATTCCTCTAACTAAAACAATTGCCTAATCTCTGATATCTTCCATTGTGATACACCTGATTCTGTTAAGAAAATCACATGCACACATACTACCAGCTTTTATTTATAATAACAAAGCTCCAATGATCCTGTTTTTTTAAGTTGCAGAGGAGCACAAAAAGGAAAGATGACTATGATGGATTGAACATATAAACATATGAAGTCCGCAAGTGAGGTGTCTAACATAATGCTGTACCTTGCGATGTCTACTTGTTTCTGCCACTTAAAGATGACTTACAGGGCCCTGAATCAAGATGACAAAGTTATCCCCAAATCCATTAAAGTATGGGGGGGCTGCTTTCAAACCCTAAATAAGAATATTTGTCAATGAGAATATCTTTCAAGCAACTCCACTTTATAACTGCAGAACAAAAACCTTACTTTACAATGGTGACATCTAGCGGTCACCATCTTAACCAGATGACTAAAGCATCACCAGTAGTGGGACAACATGAGATTATATGGCCCTTTGTGAGTTGCAACATGAAGTACACTGCATCACCTATGACATATTCTTGCCAAAAATGTTTAACTTGAAGTTAATGAAGCCTTTAGCTCCACTTTACAGGAAATTCAACGGATACAGGAACAAACTAAATAGCACTATGAAAAAGCAGACAAATCCGGAAGGTGGGGCATTTAAAAAAAAAAGACTGGTCTGTTTTTTTCAAGGAGTCCATACAATTGCAGAGGTGGGGGTGAAGCAGTGATGGAGAAAAAAGTGGGAGAATTGTTCCCAGGGGACTATTGATCATTGATCTGTTACTTGAAGTTTCTAATAAAGGTTTACTATGGCCAATGGGGTTTTGATAGATGAGGTAAAGAACTACATCTTGCCTTTCCTTTCACTGCTTCCCCTAGTAACATCAGCTAGAAAGAAGGCTCTCCAAGGTTTAAAAAAGTCAACTTCTATTTGACTTAATATCTTCATCAACAAGGTAACTACATTAGTCCCACGATTTGGAAAAGAGTGCAAAGGGTCAAGTGTAACAGTAGCATAGGGCTCGCAGTATATAGCACTGAATGGTCACCTTCCCCTCCCCTCACCCCAGCCGACCTCCAAGACCCCAGTGAGCCCCAGAAGCATGGAATCAGATGTGGTTCCAGTGCTCTTCACCTCATAAAGTCAAAACAAATTTCTCCCCTCCCTCTCTGAGACCCACTCCTCTGTTTCTTTTAAGCGCTCGAAACACAGAATCGGACTGTTTTCCCTTTTTCAGACAATGAGGCTACTCACCTGCCTCCCCCAAAGGGAGGCTACACTTAGGGATCCCAGGGGAATCCCTCTCTAACCTAAGGAATTCTTCTAAGGAACCTGCTTCTAAGTTCTGGAGGAGTTACCTTTAATAAATCCAAGGAGTGGAATTGTTAGTCCCTTTTTATAACCAAAGATGGGTTGGGAAGGAGAACCCACAGATTTAATCTCTGGCAACACATCACTTCTGGCAGGATACACCACTACATCATATATTAAAACATGTTTTTTTTTAACCTAAAGAATAATATGGACATCACACCCACTAGGATGGCTATAATAATAATAATAATTTTTTAAATAAAATACAAGTGTTGAAGACATGGATCAGCCTCAGAAATTTCAGGGATTCAATTGACCTAAATCCAATGTAACTGGGTGTTTTTTTGGATAAGTTTATTTATTTAATTATATTTGGCTGCATTCGGTCTTCATTGCTGCACGCAGGCTTCCTCTAGTTGTGTCGAGCGGGGGCTACTCTCCGTTGCAGTGCGTGGCCTTCTCATTGCGGTGGCTTCTCTTGTTGCGGAGCATGGACTCTAGGCATGTGGGCTTCAGTAGTTGCAACACAAGGGCTCAGTAGTTGTGGCTCGCAGACTCTAGAGAGCAGGCTTAGTAGTTGTGGCACACGAGCTTAGTTGCTCTGCGGCGTGTGGGATCTTCCGGGACCAGGGCTCAAACCCATGTCCCCTGCATTGGCAGGTGGATTCTTAACCACTGTGCCACCAGGGAAGCCCGATGTAACTGGTTTTAAGTATGCGTATCTGGTTATGTTTCAATAGCTCCTTTGAGTTAAGTTTTCAGAGATTAGGTTCCAGTTTCTCTTTTATATCTCCAAATAATAAGTCAGCAATTGATGGGTAGATACTTCCAACTGTTACTGGAATAAGGAAGGAAGATCTGAAAATTGTTTTATTGAGGTATAGTTGATTTACAATGTTGTGTTAATTTATGCTGTACAGCAAAGTGATTCAGTTACATATATATACATTCTTCTTTTTTATATATATATTCTTTTCCATTATGGTTTATCTTAGGATACTGAATATAGTTCTCTGTGCTATACAGTAAGACCTTGTTGTTTATCCATTTTATATATAAAAGCTTACATCTGCTAACCCCAGCCTCCCACTCCATCCCTCCCCCAGCCCAATCCCCTTTGACAACCACCAGTCTGTTCTCTGTAAGTCTGTTTCTGTTTCATAGATAGGTTCACTTGTGTCATATTTTAGATTCCACATATAAGTGATATCATATGGTACTTGTCTTTCTCTTTCTGACTCATTTTACTTAGTATGATGATCTCTAGTTGCATCCATGTTGCTGCAAATGGCATTATTTTCTTCTTTTTTATAGCTGACTAGTATTCTATTGTATATATATGTACCACATCTTCTATATCCATTCATGTGTCGATGGACATTTAAGTTGTTTTCATGCCTTGGCTATTGTAAATAGTGCTGGTGCTGTGAACATAGGGATGCATGTATCTTTCTCAATTATAGTTTTGTCTGGATATATGCCCAGGAGTGGGATTGCTTGAGACGATCTGAAAATTTAAGAACCCATGCCAGACATCTATTATCCAGAGAGAAGTATAAACACACACACACACCAAGATAACAGTAACTCCTTGGTTCAATACAGTCTTCCTTTGAAAGGTACACAGTAGATATATATGAAAAGTTCCTTTATATCAGGTTAGGGTATAAGAAGCGACTTCCCACAAAGGTGACTCAGGGCCGAAAGTTCAAACCTTCTACCTGCAGATTATCGAGGATTATGGTCTTTCCTTCCCTGGGTCCCTCTTCTCTGCAATGTTCAAGAACCCATCACTAGGGTAGCTCCTTAGTCATAGAGTCCATAGATTTGGACTGCCAAGTCAGTTTTACTTTTCAAAAAATGCTGATACACCTACTCAGTTCTCCTAAGGCCCTGCTTTCCCAAGTTTCTTGCTGTTGTAGGTAAATGGAGTACGCAAGGCGCAATGAAACCATCTGAATCGGGCTTCTAGGCCTCTTCTTCCCTAGGAATCACTGTGGATAGAGGTTGAGTGGTTTGATGGCAAAATTGGAAGCAAAAGATTCAGTTCTCAATAACACCTATCAAAAGAGAAAATCTATCGATAATGCAGACCAAACAATTTTAAATGTACCATGAATATGTTACTATATTACTTAATAAACCAATAAGAAAGAGTGAATTATAGGAACATATAGAAAAAAACATATTTTAATATATTGATGATTTGACATGGAATAGTGACATCAACAGAGATAATATAAAACACTTAATATAACACAAAAAGGACATCATCCACAAACAGGTTCATGTGTCACTAATTCAAAGATTATGTAATATTAGTCACTGCCCAAGAAAAAATGAATTGCCCGGAAATCTTGCAGTTCATACTTGAAAGAACTTGTTAAAGTCTCCATATGTGACAAAATCCCAGAAAGTCACAAGACATTACCATGAGGTGTGAAGTTGAGAGAAACTTTTCTAAACTATCGATTAAAAAATTATTGTCGGGCTTCCCTGGTGGCGCAGTGGTTGAGAGTCGACCTGCCGATGCAGGGGATACAGGTTCGTGCCCCAGTCCGGGAAGATCCCACATGCCGCGAAGTGGCTGGGCCCGTGACCCATGGCCGCTGAGCCTGCGCGTCCGGAGCCTGTGCTCCGCAACGGGAGAGGCCACGACAGTGAGAGGCCCGTGTACTGCAAAAAAAAATTATTGTCATGCCTAAAGGTGATCAAAGAGCATGAAACAAATCTGAGGGCGGAAAAGTATTACAGAGATGTGTCAGGCAGTTAATTAATAAAAGTATTAAGTAAAATCCAGAAAAATAATTCTGAACTTTGTGATGTATAAGGAATATATTTTTTTCACTTGCAAGGGGATTTATTTATTTTAACATGTTTATTGCAGTATAACTGCTTTACATTGTTGTGTTAGCTGCTGCTGTATAACAATGTGAATCAGCTATATGTATACATATATCCCCACATCCCCTCCCTCTTGCGTCTCTCTCGCCACCTCCCTATGCCACCCCTCTAGGCGGTCACAAAGCACCAAGCTGCTCTCCCTGTGCTGTGTGGCTGCTTCCCACTAGCTATCTATTTTACATTTGGAGTGTATATATGTCAATGCTACTCTCTCACTTCGTCTCAGCTTACCCTTCCACCTCCCTGTGTCCTCAAGTCCATTCTCTAGGTCAGCATCTTTATTCCTGTCCTGCCCCTAGGTGCTTCAGAACCTTTTATTTTGCAGGGGGATTCCATATATATGTGTTAGCATACGGTATTTGTTTTTCTCTTTCTGACTTACTTCACTGTGTATGACAGACTCTAGGTCTATCCACCTCACTACAAATAACTCAATTTCATTTCTTTTTATGGCTAATATTCCATTGTATAGATGTGCCACATCTTCTTTATCCGTTCATCGGTCGATGGGCACTTAGGTTGCTCCCATGTCCTGGCTACTGTAAATAGAGCTGCAGTGAACATTGTGGTACATGTCTCTTTTAATTATGGTTTTCTCAGGGTGTATGCCCAGTAGTGGGATTGCTGGGTCATATGGTAGTTCTATTTTTAGTTTTTTAAGGAACCTCCATACTGTTCTCCATAGTGGCTGTACCAATTTACATTCCCACCAACAGTGCAGGAGGCTTCCCTTTTCTCCACACCCTCTCCAGCATTTTCTTTTTTCCAGCACTTATTGCTTGTAGACTTTTTGATGATGGCCATCCTGACCAGTGAGAGGTTACATTGAGGTGTATTTTATCAATAGCTTTGTGGAATTTGTACTTTGTTGTGATTTATTTTCTCATTCTTAATAAGTACTTCAGTGTTTACTTTTATTAGGATAATCTGGAATTTTGTTAAGAAGGTCCCCAAATTACATGCACTTTGGGCCCCACAACACTTTGATCTCAGGGAATCCCTGGTGGCCCAGTGGTTAGGACTCTGGCACTTTCACTGCCAGGGCCTGGGTTTGATCCCTGATCAGGAAACTAAGATCCCACAAGCCAGGTAGTGCAGCTAAAAAAAACCTGGTTTCAATGTGATGTCCAATAAGATGCTTTCTCTCTGAGCCGAGAAATTAAAGAGGGTCTGTGGGGAAGAGACAACGATGACCTTGGAAAAGGGAATAGAGGCTGAACCACAAAGGATCTTGAGGCTAAGGGAGTTGAGGGCTTCTCTTCTGCAGAAAGCAGGAGCTGAGGGAGAGTTTTAGGCAAGGGATTACTGTGATCAGAACTTCTGTGAACGCTGTGGGAGAGGCTCTGGAGTCGGGGAGACCCTCAGCAACCCAATGCCGGAGTCTAGGTGAGAAAGCATAAGGGTCAGCTTCTGCCTTTCAGCAGCTGAGGATCCAGCCATGAACTTAGCCAAACTTCAGGAGGGACTGTGGCGAGAAGGGTTGCTTCAGGTTATTCCCTTTAAAATGTTTGTTTCAGTATCTACTTGCATTTTCTGCATCCTTTAGATATCTCTGTAGAAATAATTTATTACATGATTCCACAGCTGAATCAGATTGCCAACATAGTTTTTCAATCAAGTGTAAACACATGGGCGTTTACTTCATTTCACTTATAAGCAATATTACAAAGCTGCTGGAGCTCAAGCGTCAGACCACCCTTCGGCCTAACACACAGCATAAAACTGAAAAAACAGAAAATTCACAGTATCACTTGTGTAAATCAAATTAGATCCCAATAAGCAAATGTGTTCCACACAGCGGACAGGTGTTGCTACTACCACAGTCACCCTGGGCCAACCTACTATTTTATAAAACAAACAATTATCTAGCAGTGTTGATTTGGAATGCCTCTCTGTTTGGAGACTTCCCCAAATGGCCACCATTTGCGAGAGAAACATAAGTCATTTAGCGTTTTTCTTAAAGAGAAAGATACCTTCAGTAGCCATCTTTCCAAATACCAAATAGATTTGCACTGGCAGAAACAGTCTAGGGTAACGCAGATTATAAAATAATGACCTTAACAGGATCATTCATTCCACAGAAGTGGTATACATTAATTTGATTCAACAGCGAAACTAACATGTCTCTGGCCTTGATTTGCCAAGAATCAGAATCCTTTAAGATTTCGATTAAGCGTGAGCAAATGAGAAAGATAAACTCATGCGTAGAAATGCTGAACTTGAGCAACTTTCTGTTGAGTCTCAGATCATGTTTTTAAACAAAAAATCTTTATACTAATTAAACTGTCGAAGTATGAATAGAGAAATTGTTCTTTTCAAATATTTGATTGGAAAATGATCACTTATATTTAACAGAATTTGTGATGGATAGTAATACATCATGAGACACTAAATTATATACTATATTAACTATGTATTCAGCATTTAGACTCATCAAAATGCTGAGAAATTTTTCTGTGGCCTTGTACTGTGGGAGCTTGAATGTTAATAAACACATATTTTCTACTTTAAGTACATATTTCCCCAAATAAAGCAGATTCTCGGGGAACATTGTCCAAGCTGAAAACAGGCATAGTTTGTGGGTACCCATGGCTTATCAGGATGAGATCTGATCTAAGATCTCAGAAACATGTGAGGGGCACGGGTAGCTGCAGGCCAAATGAGGATTTGATCAAACCATTTACACAAGGAGGAGGAGGAACGTGAGAAGAAAATCTCTCTGCCTCTTCTGTCTGTGCAGAGTGTCCTCAGCAATAGAGGATTGTTTAATCAAACGCACCTTTATATGCCAGGAGTTACTGTAAGTCACATAGTCTTAATTCTGCAATTAGAATGTCCACTTCAATCTATTCAACATTTCCATGTTTAGTTCAGAGACAGGTCTTCTTCCTTCTCCCAGGGCCAAGGCCACTGGAGGCTTCAAGGGAGAGTTTTTTCTTTTCCCCACTTCTCCTGTCTCAGACTCCTTAGGGCAGTTTCTGGCCTCTCTGAGATGGGAGCACAGGAAGGGGGAAAGAATAGGCAGCAGTGAAAAGTTCACACTTGGCTGATACTATCCTAAGGGGACTTTGTGCTCTCTGGACTTGACGGCTGTTTAAAGCTGATCCTTTCTCATGGTGGTTCCCCTGAGAGGGTCCCCTGACTAGCACCCCATGCTGGAGGCAGTGCTCCTTTGACTGGCTTCTTCCTATCGGTACCACACCCGCACTTAGCATCTTCCTGTGGTGCATCTCAGCATCTCCCTTGCAAGGCCATCCTCTTGGGCAGGATTCTTGTTAATCTTGGGCAACATTTTCTGCAACCTTTTCTGAGAATGCGTCGGCTTTGCCCTGCCTTTTGGAGGGAATGCAGTTCTCTTCCCAATGCAGACTCGACTCTATTCCACGGCGGCTTTGGCTTTCTTAGCCCAAACTGGCATCTGGATCCCTCTGGATCCCCAACAGCAGAGAATAGGTGATCAGACCCATCAGATAGCCTGGATCTCTGAAGGAGGCCAACCTGGGATGACAGAGCAACCACAGACAAAACAGCTGGCAGAACAGACCAGGCGAAATCACCAAGCCTAGAGTTTGGAATGAGCAGTCATTGTAAGCACAGGGTAGGATTTACAGGATTGGATCATGAAAAGGAGAGAGCTCGAGTACAGAACAAAGAATTCTGTCACTAGAGACCCAACTAACAGGTGTTCTGTTCTGTAAGAAAAACATCTCTCCTCTACTTCTTTTATCCCGGGATTCCAAGAGGATCAGTGATCCTAATATAAGTAACACTTGGGTTCTGTTTGCAAGGATCCCTGGAAATGGCTAGGATTCTTTGGGGAGCTGTTCCTAGGAAAATAATGTGCTTCAGGCTAATGAACCAGCAGGGGCTTAGGGCATGCAACCTTGGAGCAATATTCTATATGTGAGAGTGGACTCCAGGAGGGTAGAGATTTTTATCTGTTTTAATTGCTGCTGTATCCCCAGAGCCTAGAATATTTTTGTGTGGTAAAGAATGAACCTTGCCCAAAGAGAGTTCTGGCCTTTGCCCTCCGTTCCTAGGAGGTGATCTCTAGGCTTTTAGAATATCCTACCGGAGAAGAGTGTCTTTGTTTACCTAGGAGCCTTGGGCCACACAAGATAGTCCAGCAGTGTGATGTAGGATGGGGGTTTGGGGCCGTGCAGTATTCCCTTGGCCTTCAGAGGGGCTAGAAAGTACAGGTCAGCCACATGGGCTGTCAACCATGTCTGCATAATGGAGCTGCAATAAAAAGTCTGGACACCGTGTCCCAGAAGAGTCTCTCTGGTTGGCCATACTCCATGCATATTGTCATTCATTTTAGCCAGGAGAGTAGGGCTCTCCATAACTCCCCTGGGAGAGGACTACTGCAGGCGCTGTCTTGGAACCTCCCTGGACTCTGCCCTATGCATCTCTTCTTTTGGCTGATTTTAAGCTATGTACATTTTCTGTAATGAAGCATAATTGTGAGTATTACAGCTTTCAGCGAATTCTGCAAGTCTTTTGAGTGAATTAGCAAACCTGAGGGTGGACTTGGGAACCCCCCGAACTTTCCATTGCTGTCAGAAGTGAGGGTGATCCTGCAGGCAGTCTCTCTAACATTGCAAGTGCCTTGCACAAGCAGATGTTCAAACAGTGTTCACTGAATGAAGGAGAGGATGAAGGCATTTCTACATACCAACTAGGAAGCCATGCCAGTTACCTAAAGATAGTGTCTTCTCAAATACAGCATAATAAACTTTTGTGTTTACATGATTTGCACAACAAAATTAGACTTTAGAATCCTGTGGGTGTTCTTCCCAAGTATACTTGGACTTTGCGGGCCTCATCTTAAACATATTTCAGTTACCACATGACTTCAAAAAACCAAACACCAAGCAGACTTCTGCCTGAAGAGTGGGAATAACAGCAATGTTATAAACCTCTTGACAGAGCGTTGGCAGGGTTGAGGCTGGCCCAGAAGGAAGGTGCCACTGTAGGTCTTCCTCTGGAGCTACTCCAGTGTGGACACCTAGAGCAGCTGCCACAGGAGCGACACCCTCTATGCATGGTTGGCAAGAGCCCCTCAGGGGCATAGCGCACTCTCTAAACTGCTGCCCATGGACAAGATGAGGGCTCTCCTCAGTATGAGATCATGTCATTTATGACCCCAGAAAAGGATAAAGGCTAAAGATGTAACTTTGAGGCTTCTCCCTACTCTCCCTTCTTTGGAGACCCAGGAAAGGTCTTCTTTGTCTCCTTTGGCAGCTTTGAGTTCAGGGACAGATACATCACCATTAACAGGTCACTCTCCATAGGCATTTCAGGGCCGCAGCTTCTTCTCACAATGTTTTCCACACTGAGTAGCTGTGAGGCAGGTGCTATCAAATCATTAGCAGAGAACAGAGTGTTAGTATGATAATGAGGCACAGCCATGGGAGAAAAGAACTTCATATTCCTGATTCCTATCAGCTTTTTGATGGTGTGTTATCTGAGTTTTCTCCCAGAATGCAATTCTGGCCTCAGAAATCATTGAAGAAGGGGGAAAGCGGGGTGGTTGGTGGTGGGATGAGTTTGGAGATTGGGATTGACATATATACACTGATATGTATAAAATAGATAATTAATTTAAAAAAGAAAACGCTGAAGAAGTATTGGCTCCCTTATCCAGACCTGGGATCACTGGACTTTCAACCCTTAGATCCCCAGTTTTGATCAGATACCCTCAGGTGATACAAAATTTTGCCACATATACCCATAGTCTCTTTCCAAGAGTTCCTACTTCATTTCCAGAACTGTAGACCCAACTTCCATGTTTAAACTTCCCTAGTGGGTCAATTCTGCATGAATGTAATCCAGATATTATTAGGTGGTGCTTCTAGCCCTTTAAGTTCTAGAGAACACTGGCTTGAACCCCCCTTCTAGAGTCTATGGGAGTCCAAAGCTTTTTCAACATCTCCTACAAATACCCAGAGGGTATATTCTCATGTTCACTCAGCTTCCATGCTCCAGCCTCCTCGTGGGCTGCTCCTTCTATGCTTTTCACAGAATTTCTATTTGCACAAACAACTTAAGTGTTTTATATTTTCTTTAAAATTTGGAGCAAGTCAGTAATGGAAGCAACCTCACTTGATATCTCCATTGACCTTGACATATCTCCGTTCTTTAAAATATCCTTTAACTTTCAACTACATAGAACACCCCGTCTGATCATACCACCTTGCTCCATCCTTTCTTTTCCAACCTCTCCATACAAATTTCATTCTTTATTGCAGCAGAGCAATTCAGTCATTCCACTTTGTTGCCGTCGTTCTTGCTATTGAGTCCCAGTCCCTACCAGTCAGTTTATCAAGATATTTTCCTAAACAAATGACAGTTCTCTGCTTGATAAGAATCCTTGTGTAATCAATTCAAGTGTTTTTCTTCGTTTCGTAAAGAACTACAGTTTACCCATGAACAACGCGGGGGTTAGGGACGCCCACCATCTGCACAGTAGAAAGCCCACATATGACTTATAGTTGGGCCTCTGTATTCACATTTCCCCCATATACTTGGTTCCTCCATGCACGTGGTCCCAGATCCATGTATTCAACCAACATGGATCGTGTAGCAATGTAGTATTTACTATAGGAAAAAATCGTGGTACAGATGAACCCATGCAGTTCGAACCCACTTTGTTTAAGGGTCAACTGTATTTTGGCACTATTGGGTTCAGTCAACCAGTGATCATTCCTGATGATTGCTCATTCGTGGAGATGGACACTGTTTTATATTGGGCTCTCTGGAGACAGACTCTGAAACAGAGAACTGCTTGTAGAAGGTTTATCGAGGAGTGTTCTTGGAGGTACCCTTATAAGGAAAGCAGGAAGGCAGGATTGGGCAGAGGGAGCTGCTGACCTGCAATGAGATTGCAGTTGCCACCTAGCTCTGTGGAGCTTGAACAACTCTGATAAGGACCTCTGGAGTTGTCCCAAATTGAAGCAAGGGAATTGGGGTTTTGTATCCTCTCAATAGCGAGTTATTAACTGGGGGATGCTCCCTGGGAAGGGCATGGAAACTTGGACAAAGCAGTCCACTCTTCCAAGTGGAATTAACCAATGAGGGACAGAGCTGTGGGCGGGCAGTGTCTGATATTCGCCGCAGCTGGGGATTAGGGGCCTTGGCCCTGAAGAGGGGATCTGAGTAAACACTACAATATCCATTCCATAATTCTGAATTCTATAATTCATAAATACAGTTGACCCTTAAAAAACGTGGGTGCGAACTGCATGGGTCAATTTGTACCAGGACTTTTTCCAATAGTAAATTCTACATTGCTACACGATCCATGGAATTATCCATTCCATAATTCTGGTTGACCTGGTTTGCTGGGAAACTTACAAGAGAAAGGTTAGTGTGATGAACTACAGACCCCACTGCCACAGCTAAACTGAGGCCGTGAACGATACTCCCTCCTCCACCTCCCATTGTATATTTCCCTCATCCCCCTGCTGGTCTAAGTGGCTGGTGAAGTGACCCAGATCACTGTCCCTAAGGTGTCTGTGCCTAAATCTACTATGTCCTCCTCAGGCTGTGGCCACTGCCCTTGTCCATTTACTACCATTAAAACTGGGCATGCAAAGACCAAGAGACACTCCATGGATCCCCGAGCACCAGACATACTCTTTCCTGCCCTGCTGAGGAGCAGCAGCCCTGTTCACCCCTACATTTCCTTGTTCTCTTGGCACATGGGCCTGAGCAACACCATAGCTTAAAGTTTGATGGGATTCTGACTGTGTCCCCTGACGGCAGTGGCCCCTTCTCGACATGCAAAGCTAAAGTTACAGGGTTGGGAAGCACGTACGTGTGTGAATTTGGCGGGGCCCAAACCTTCAGATTTCAGGGCTTTGCCCCTCCCAGAGGCAAAGCCTAATCATGGCAGCCACCCCCCAAGACCCGGCCCAGCCAGGGGAGTGGCCCTTCTGCCCTCCTGGCTTGCTCCCCTTCCTGGCTTTATCTTCCTCCATGGCGTCCTGTATGTTGTGCTTATTCACCTCAAATGCTAGAGTGTTGATGGCTGACGGCTCTCAGCTGAGTCCCCTCTGGGAGCTGGCTTCAGCTGAAGAGCTGCCTAGCCCAGAGTCACGCCCCCTTCCCCAGGGCAGCCTGAATCGAATGGCTGTGGTTAATCTTGTGGGGAGGGGAGCATAAAGGCTTGGTCCCCTTGCCTCAAGGTGGGACAGCCCTGAAGGATCATCCGAGCTGCCTATAAAAGCAGCTGAGCCTCTATTGCAACCACATGGCAATTCAATACTGCCCTCTGAGCCCCTTCTCTTATTCCCCAACGGGCGTTCATCCCCACATCACCCCACAGTAAACCTCCTGCACACAGTCCCTGTCTCAGAATCTGTTTCTTAGGGAACGCAACCTAGGTTATTTTTATTCTTTTTATTTTTTAAATACATACATACATTTATTTATTTTTGGCTGCGTTGGGTCTTCATTGTTGCCCGTGGGCTTTCTCTAGTTGCAGTGAGTGGGGGCTACTCATTGTTGCAATGTGCCGGCTTCTCATTGCGGTAGCTTCTCTTGTTGCGGAGCACGGGCTCTAGGCACGTGGGCTTCAGTAGTTGTGGTGCGCGGGCGCAGAAGTTGTGGCTCATGGGCTCTAGGCGCACAGGCTTCAGGAGTTGTGGTGCATGGGTTTAGTTGCTCCACCGCATGTGGGATGTTCCCAGACCAGGGCTTAAACCTGCATGCCTTGCATTGGCAGGCATATTCTTAACCCTTGCGCCACCAGGGAAGTCCCTGGACTATTTATAGAAGTTGAGAATGTTTGTCTTATTTTTAATGATTAAAAAAAAACTTAAAAACTTTATTAGCCCTAAATGTTATATAGGTTAAATTATTTCTCAGTTCATTCTTATCTTTTGCAACACAAGGTAAGGAAAGCTCTGTTGATACCTAAATGAGATAGAAGAACAAGGAAGATACACCACTGCGAGGTCAGAAGGGCTGAGGGGGTAGGAGCAGCCAGTGCACATACATTGGCTTAGGGGGACTTGCTAATCTTGGTCTAGCTATCAGCTTTGCTGCTGTGAGATTTATGTAAAAGACCTTGTAAATGTAGTCAGTTCCAACCAGATGATTTGAGACCACTGAACGCTGGGTGAATGGCCTATAGAGAAGGTGCCAAGGGGAAAGCCCCAGCACGCACGTGCAACAAACACTGCGAGAAGCGAATGAAAAAGTCAGACTCCGTTCACACGCGTGTGCTTTCTCTGAACTTTAGATGTATCTCATTCTGGGCAACTCCTGTGGAGGGCGTGGTACAAATGACCCCCCTCCAACGTGGCTGTGCAGATTTTAGACTGTGGACCTGCACCCTGAACCTACTTTCAGCTTCCACTCTCAGTCCCCAACATATAGGGCCCCCAGCTCCTTAGACTGCAAGACTCTTCACCCCCCGAGACACACTTGTCCTCCCCTTCTAATCCCAGATTCAACATCTCCGTCACCACTACACAGACACGGCCCTATTCTTTCCCTGGCCTCGACAGTGCCCCACTTGGCCAGCTGTTCCTGGTCCTCACAGAAATGATTGCTCCTCTGATATCCTGTAAAACAGGACTCTCCTAAGCCCCCTGCCCCATCTCTCTCTTCTGAGCCAAGACTTCGTATTTGATATGGAGGAGATTGTCGGCCCAAATCCAGGTCACTCGCAAACTCCTGAACTGGAGGCTCCCATGTCCGAGCCCTTCTCTCATAGCACAACAGGTGCTCCACTGTCTTGGTCCTCCAAGGGGGTAAGATGGTGAGAGATTGAGCCCTACTCTCTTATCTCTAAAAAACAAACAAACAATCAAAAACAACTGAGGCCTCAGCTAAGAAGGGTTGAGGTCCGAGGATACCAAAATAGGGCTGTGTAAGCTTGGGTTCAGGGAAAAGAGGGACGGTGAGCTAAGAGGGGATTGGAGAGAATTGCCATAGTGAGGGAAGTGAACCAGTAGAAAGGAACTTCTCCCACATTGGGAGAGAATGAGTAATTGTTTGTCCTCTGGACCCAACTCCATAAAAAGTCTAGACTTGGGCTTGCTGGTCTCCCACATGACAGAGGGACAAGAGTCAAGAATCTCTGATTTCAGAAAACAGAGTGGGTATCATTTTCTTGGTGAAAAGTGGTAAGTTTGGGAAAACTTACATAATGTTTTGCCAAGACATGTGCAGTGGAAAAGTATTTATCTTTGAGTAGTTTAAAAGCTCAAAAATGTCCAGAGAACAAGATATTCTCCTGTATGGTGCCTTCTTCCCACATAATATCTCATCTACATCTGGCCCATCCTACTTTCTTCCGTGACCTTCTCTAGTTCAGAGGGAGGCCAGCCCCTCTATCCCTTCCTTTTTACTATAAGATCTTGATCCATTACTTGTTCCCTCTCCATGATAATTCTTCCACCAGTTCCTTTCCACTGGCTCTTTCCCGTTAGCCTAAAATCCTTCCCAATAACCACACTTGAAGGCCAGGAATGCCATGTTGCCCAACTCTACAAGGCACCATTGACATCATCGTCTATGTAAATGGCCCCACCCCTCCCCCGCCCTTCCCCACTGGAGTTGAGCAGAGCACATAATATCAATAAAATGAACAATGATGAATGGGAGAAGGAGCATTTCCTCTTCTCACTAGGCAGCGGTCTAGCAATTTTCAACTACCTGCTCTGGCAGTGGTTCAGAGATTCCCTTCAGTGAGCTCACTGCCATTTTCTTAGCAAGGTAAACCTTTTCATGACAAGCGTCTGGGATTACAGAGTCAGATTCTCAAAGAAATTTTGAGTTTGCATAGCCTCCCCTTAAAAACTCTTCCAGTGGAAGGAGTATAATTCCCACTTAAAACAACTCAGTCAGCCGTTCAGTCGTTTCTTTGCACAGTCAATCAAGAAGCACTGATTGAGCACCTCCTGTGTATCAGGCACTGTGCTCCATGCTGAAGATTCAGGTGAGGATAAAAAGCAAAAAGCATGGAACTTTCAGGCATTAATCAAAAGTTCACACAAACACCATTAAATTCTAACAGTGGAAAGAACTACCGATTGGAAGTGCATAGTGTTATGAGAACATCTAATAGACCTAAACAAGAAGTTCAAGGAAGACTTCCTTGAGAACGGGATGGTTGAGTTAATACTTGAAGGGAGAGTAGGCGTTGATTAGACAAAATGGAAGTGAAATGTCCTAAGCAGAGAAAAAACCTGTTCTAGGGGCTCTGTGGGGAGTTCAAGGAAGTGAATGATGAAAACCAATGTGGCTGGACCACTGTGAGCAAGGAGGAGGGTCGAGTGAGATGAGACTGGAGGGGTAGTGAGGGCCAGACCTGGTAAGCCCTTCAGGCCATCATATGGATTTTGGTCTTTATTCTAAGAATAACTGGAAGTCTTTGAAGGGTTGTAAGCAGGCAAATGACAGGGTGGTATCTGTGCTTTAAAGGACTCACTTTGGCTGTAATGTGGCTAATGTGTTGGAGGGGCCTTTGGGATGTGGGAAACAAGTTGGGAGGTTACTGAAATAGATCAGGGGAGAGAAGCCGGTGGCTTGTATAGAGGTGGGTTTAAAAAGCTTTATTAGAAATTCCTTCCTTATATCAAAGTCAGGCATGTCCAGTGGCCCCAGCTCTTTCTCTGGGACCACAAAGAACAAGTCAACTCTACACCAACAAGGTAAACCTTTAAGGAGATTAAGGAATGCATTGTGTCACCACCTCTTGTACTCTGCCCCATGTTACCCTCATCACTTAATCTCCTTTCTTCTTGTTTAAAAAGCACGATTCTTTTAACAGATCCTCAAATGACCTGAATATGAATTCCCTTTGCCATCCTCACTGCCACTCCCAGAACAGTCTCAGTTGGTCAATAAAGACTAGATCCCTCAATGAGTCAAAGTTTCTGGAGGTTATGATGAACACAAAAGATAGGATTGAGATGTTAAACGCTGATTACAGCATGAATATAAACAAGGAAGAGTTAAACCTACAACTGTCAGCTAGAAAAATCATAGATTAACTTCTGACTTCTCCATCAGGCTGTTGATAATAGAAATCAACATTTATTGAGACTTTAAAAAACATATTACATGCATTAACTCATTTAGTCCTCACAACAGCCCTTGAGGTAGGTCCTAAGATTATTCGCATTTTACAGATGAGAAAACTAAGGTATGAGAGGCTAAAGTTATACAATCAGTAAGCATCAGAGCCTGGACTCAAGCCCTAATCTGACTTCAGGGACTGTGCTCTTAGCCACGACACAACACTGCCTTCCAGGGTAAGGAACTCTCTTGAACTTTTAGAAGGGAAAAATAAACATGATGAAAAGGAATTAAAGCCCACAGTTAGAGAAGAAGATAGCCCAAGAGTTTATAATTACCTGATTTAATCCTAATCTAAAGCGCAGATGGAAAATATTTTAAGACACTGAAAGAACAGTCAGATCTAAAGCCAGAATAATAATTGGTCATCTTTAAGAAATATGGAAGATGATTAGAGGTGCCCAGTATATTGTCAGGACACTCAAGATGGCTGTTCTACTCTTTGTACATGCCCTGATCCACCAGTCCCTGCTTTCCTGCTCCCTACTCACAGGAAGGTGCTTCCCCCCCTGCCCCAGCTCGTGATTGTTCAAATACTTAGGCCAGACTGGCTCCACCTGCTAGCTTATTGAAGGGAAACATCTGCCCATGTGGTGGTTGTTAATCTGAGGGGCAGCGAGGGACATGCCTCTGCTGCTGTTTTCCTTGGTAACTAATGAGCTAATCTGACGTCAATTCCTCCTATCAATGGTAGCCTCTCCCCTAAGTAGCAAAGGTTGCTGCCATTGCCCGACTGCCCGCCTGCCTGCCCACCCCAGTGGGGTGTTGCTCCAGGACCTTTCGCTTCAGACGTGTGAGCTCCCCTTGCCCAACAAACTATTGATGTCTCTGACGCTGTCTCCAGGTTCTTTCTTTGGTCTCGAGGCTGGGCAGCTACAAGGCTTGCTGGCCTGCGCGGTGCAGCCTAATAACTGGCATACCAGCCAGGAGGCCGAGGAAACTCCTGTGAGCGCCGAGATGTTGAGAAATAAGGATGGTAAATGGAAAGAGGCGGGGTGACCCGAGGTGGCCGACTGCTAGCAAGTGGGGCTCTGTGGCAGCTGACCACCGTAAGAGGTGTCTTAGTCTTGCATTACATTCATGATATCCTGTTGACCTCAGAGTCCCGTTCAAGTTTAAAACTAGCAGCTCTGGGCTTCCCCGGTGGGGCAGTGGTTGAGAGTCCGCCTGCCGATGTAGGGGACGCGGGTTCGTGCCCTGATCCGGGAAGATCCCACATGCCGCGGAGCGGCTGGACCCGTGAGCCATGGCCGCTGAGCCTGCGCGTCCGGAGCTGTGCTCCACAACGGGAGAGGCCACAACAGTGAGAGGCCCGTGTACTGCGGAAAAAAAAAAAAAAAAAAGCAGCCCTGTGCTCATGGCTCATCTGACTGCACGGGGATGGCTGGTGAGTACAGACAAAACGTAAGGACCTGGGTTGTCTATAAACTACAAGCATACCCCTGACCAACCACCCATAAACAATTACAGAATAGGCGTTATGGATGTTAACTCAGGGACAGGCTTGTGAATGGGACATGGCCAGTCGCCCAGAAGGGTTTGCATGAAGTCTGTAGCAACAGCAAAATAATAAAAGGACCCTTGGTCTTCTGGTCTCAGCTATGGGAGGGGCCGAGCAATGATGTATGTGATGGAAAACAGCTATAGGCCGCCTGCAGTGTGTTACAGCAGGTGAAAGACGATACAAAAGGCCTACCCGAGTTGTCGAGCAATGCGAAAAACCATTATTTGGGGTCTAGAACAACTGTGTAACAATACGGGACCCCCATGAACATTGACAGCAACCCACTTTACCGGCCAACTGTCAGGACCATAACTTACTTTTGCCTTTGCCACGGGATCTAGCCCCAGGGGAACACGTTATAAAACGGCCCTGGAACTGGCACGTAGGTTCCAGGTGGTCTGGGTTTGCCGCCCCGTGGGGAATAGGACTGGAAAGGGACTTACAGATCTCACCTGTGTTCTACCTGGCCCCGCCTGAGATTACTAAGGTAATTTCTACGGGATCCCTCCTGGAGAAAGCCACCATCATGTTAACCCTGTGGTCTGTTGTTACACGGCCTCTCCAGTATTCGGCTCCAGCTGTGGGGACTGAGGGTAGACAGGCGGTGTGGTCCTGCAGGCCAGGACAAAAGCCACAGGCAGGGGTGGCGGTATCTCAGAATGCTGTTACTGTGGTATTTGGCTTACTGGTCCTGATCTTGCCTGTATTATGCTTGTTAAACGTCTGACATCCCCTCCCTAGTCTGAGTGGAGAGAGTCTGTTTGTGGACTGGGGGACAATGGTGGCCTCACTGTGAAATGAGTCTGATTGCTGGGTCTACCCGAGATGCCGTTGTCCTCCTCTGGACAAGAAAAATTGACCCGATAAGCGCCTGGATTACTCGTTAGCAGCTGTTAATCTGTATCGCATTTGCGGTATTTGGTTGTATGCATCTCTACATTCCAACCCCAAGGATATAGCGGAAGAGGGGTGGACCAAGATGGTAAGGGTCATGCAGAGTATGCAGGGGTGGAGTGTGTTGTCAGGCCACTCAAGAGGGCTGTTCTCTCGCTCTTTGTACATCCCCTGCTCCACCAGTCCCTGCTTTCCTGCTCCCTACTCACAGGAAGGTGCTTCGCCCCCTGGCCCAGCTAGTGATTGTTCAAATCCTTAGGCCAGAACGGCTTCACCTGCTAGCTTATTGAAGGGAAACATCTGCCCTTGTGATGGTTGTTAATCTGAGGGGCTGTGAGGGATGTGCCCCAGTTGCTGGTTTCCCTGGTAACTGATAAGCTAATCTGACGTCAGTTCCCCCTGTAAATGGTAGCCTCTTTCACCCCTGAGTAGTGCTCCCATGCCCTGTCTGCCATAGACAGTGGGGTGTTGCTCCAGGACCTTTTGCTTCAGACGTGTAAGATCCCCTATTTAATAAACGGTTGATGTCTGTGTCGCTGTCTGTGGGCTCTTTCTCTTCTCAAGGCGGGGCAACTACAAGGCTTGCAGGCTGCAGGGTGCAGACCAACACCCAACAAATTAAAAAGAGCACCTTTTCAAAACAAAGAATCAATTTGAGAAAACTGACTTTATCTTCAGCTTTCATCTTTCCTCCCGTCTGTATTAGTATCTTTTGTTATTGACCAGGAAGTGCTAAACGGCTTTAGAAAAGACTTTGAAATTCTAGGTCTTAACTAATCATCCACTGATATATTCACAAATACTTATTGAATATCTGCTGAATATCAGATTGCTAGGTGTTGGAGAGTCACAACAGACAGGGTTCTATCCTCATGGAAATTTCTAGTGAGGAATATTACTGATAAAACAATGACACGAACGTGGGCATAATTACAAACTAAATCATGTGCTACAATTTAAAAGAAACTGCTCCCAGAGCAATTTCTAATTTTAAGTGACAAGCAAGAATGTAATACATATTTTGAATGAAATTTATACAGTGGAAAAAGATTTAAAATCTTTCAGTGATTTAAAAGCTTGGTCATACTCAGAGTAAGATTATCTCTAAAATTAGAATAAATTATAAAATAAACACTTGAAACACCATTAAAAACATTGATTTTAAAAAACAACAATCTGGGCTTCCCTGGTGGCGCAGTGGTTGAGAATCTGCCTGCTAATGCAGGGGTCTCGGGTTCGAGCCCTGGTCTGGGAGAATCCCACATGCCGCGGAGCAACTAGGCCCATGAGCTACAACTACTGAGCCTGCGCGTCTGGAGCCTGTGCTCCGCAGCAGGAGAGGCCACAACAGTGAGAGTCCCATGCACCGCGATGAAGAGTGGCCCCCACTTTCCACAACTAGAGAAAGCCCTTGCACAGAAACGAAGACCCAACACAGCAAAAATAAATAAAAAAACTCCTACTCCCAATATCTTCTTTAAAAAAAAAAAAAATCTGCTTTGAGTCCATTTTTAGAATTTGAGATACAATTTATATACCATAAAATTCATCCTTAATGTATCCAATGCAGATGTGGTATATTTATACAATGGAATCTTACACAGCCATAAAAAATGAAATAATGCCATCTGCAGGAGCATGGATGGACCTAGAGATTCATACTAAGTGAAGTAAGCCAGATGGAGACAAATGTCATATCACACGTGGAATCTAAAAAAGATACAAATGAACTTATATACAAAAAAATAGACGCACAGACATAGAAAACAAACCTATGGTTACCAAATGGGAAAGGGGAGGGCAGATAAATTAGGCGTTTGGGATTAACAAATACACACCACTGTATATAAAATACATAACCAACAAGGACCTACTGTGTAGCACAAGGAACTACACTCAATATTTTGTAATAACCTATAAGGGAAAAGAAAAAAATAGATATGTATAACTGAATCACTTTGCCGTACACCTGAAACTAACACAACATTGTAAGTCAACAATACTTCAATAAAAGTATACAATGCAGTGGATCTTATATATTAACAAGGTTGTACAACCGTCACCATTGTATAATTCCTGAACACTTATCACCCCCAAAAGAAACCCCTTGGGCTTCCCTGGTGGCGCAGTGGTTGAGAGTCCGTCTGCCGATGCAGGGGACGTGGGTTCGTGCCCCGGTCCGGGAATATCCCACATGCCACGGAGCGGCTGGACCCGTGAGCCATGGCCGCTGAGCCTGCGCGTCCAGAGCCTGTGCTCCGCAAGGGGAGAGGCCACAACAGTGAGAGGCCCGCATACCGAAAAAAAAAAGAAACCCCTTACCTTTAGCAAGAGTCCCATTTTCCTCCTCCCTGCAGTCCCTGGCAGACACAAGTCTATTTTCTGTCTCTATGGATTTGCCTAGTCTGCATATAAATTGAATAATAGAATACGGGGCCTTTTGTGTCTGACTTTCACTTAATGGTTTCAAGGTTTATCCGTGTTGTAGTGTGTATCAGCACTTCATTACTTTTTATGGTGGAAGAATATTCCATTGTATGGATATACCATGTTTTGCGTTATCTGTTCATTAGTTGACGGACATTTGGGTTGTTTCCACTTTTTATCTCTTATGAATGACACTGCTATGAACATTTATGGTCAAGTTTTTGTAAGGACATATGTTTTTCTTCACTGGATTATAATTGCTTTCCAATGTTGTGTTAGTTTCTGCTGTATAACAAAGTGAATCAGCTATATGCATTCGTATATCCCCATATCCCCTCCCTCTTGCGTCTCCCTCCCACCTTCCTTATCCCACCCCTCTAGGTGGTCGCAAAGCACCGAGCTGATCTCCCTGTGCTATGCAGCTGCTTCCCAATAGCTATCTATTTTACATTTGGTAGTGTATATAAGGACATATGTTAATTTTCTTCAGTAAACATCTAGGAGTAGAATTGCTAGATCATATAGTAACTCTGTGTTTAGCCTTTTGAGGAATTGCCAGAATGTTTTCCAAAGTGGCTGTAGCACTTTCCATTCCACCAGTAATGTAGATGGCAATATTTGTCATTGTCCTTTTGATTAAAGCCATCCTAATGGGTGTGAGGTAGTATCTCATTGTGGTTTTGACTTGCATTTCCCTGATGGCTAATGATGTTGAGTTTCTTTTCATGTGCTCATCGGTCATTTGTGTATGTTCTCGGGAGAAATGTCTGTTCATATCCTTTGCCCTTTTAAAAGCTGGGTCATCTATTCTCTTATTATTGAGGTGTAAGGGCTCTTTATATATTCTAGATACAAATCCCTTATTAAACATGATTTGCAAATATTTTCTCTCGTTCTGTGGTTTGTCTTTTCACTTTCTTGATGATGTCGTTAAAAGCACAAACATTTCTAATTTGGATGAAGTCTATTGGCCAGTGAGTTTTGAGCAGAAGTGGTGGATGTCATTTCCTAGGCCAAGTATTTAATTGCCAGTGTGAGAATCTCTAGAGCTCTCTTTAAATGGTGACCAGAAATGTTTGAGTTGGTGGTGGTTCTATCAGCTTGGGTCCCTGGATGACTAGAGTGAGCAGAGCTCCCCTGACAACCCATGACAGAAATGTAGCCTGAAACAAATCTTGGTCGATTTAAACCACTGAGATTTGGGAATTGTTATTACAGCATAACCAAGCCTATCATGACTAATGCACATGTCTTCTGTAACTTCATTAGTTATCAGTATATTTTCAAGCAAGAACTAAAACACTTTTAAAAAGTGAAATGAGTTTAAAATCTTAGCTGTATGAACTATCAAGCACTTTATATTGCTTCTCCTATTCAGTCAAGAATTTCAAATATTCAATTCATGATGTGGGAAAACATCCTTGAGCTACTAAGTGAGGAAAAATAAGTTTTAAAGACAAAGTGCTAAAATTTTAGCAGTGGTTATGTCTCCCTGTTGGGTTGGATTTTTATTTTTTCTTCAGAGCTTGTCTGTATCTTTACATTTATTTTTATAATTTTATACTCAGAAAAAAATACTAGTCTATTTAAAACATATTTCCACCTTAGAAATGGCATTTACATATGTTTATTAGAAAAATCTAGCATGAAAGATGTCTGCCATTCTATACAGTCTTTTCATTTATTGGAGTACAATTGATGTACAGTATTACATAATTCACAGGTGTACAACATACACATTCAGACTTTTTAAGGTTATATTCCATTTATAGTTAGTACAAAATACTGACTATATTCCCTCGGTTGTATAATACATCCTTGGAGCTTATTGTATACATAATTGTTTGTACTTCTTAATCTCCTACCCCTGTCATGCCCTTCCCCCCTTCCCTCTCCCCACTTGTAGCCACTAGTTCTCTATATTTGTGACTCTGTTTTTTGTTATATTCACTAGTTTGTTTTATTTGTTAGATTCCACATATAAGTGGTAGCATACAGTACTTGTGTTTCTCTGACTTATTTCACTTAGCATAATACCCTCCAAGTCCATCCATGTTGCTGCAGATGGCAAAATTTCATTCTTTTTTATGGCTGAGTAGCATTCTTTTGTGTATATATAAATTGCATCTTCTTTATCCATTCCTCTGTTCATGGACACTTAGGTTGCTTCCAAATCCTGGCAGTTGTAAATAATGGTGCCGTGAACATTAGGGTGCATGTGTCTTTTCAAATTACTGTTTTGGGGTTTGTTTTTTCCTTTTTTCTTGATATATTCCCAGGAGTGGAATTACTGGGTCATATGGTAGTTCTGTTTTTAGTTTTTTTGGGGAAACCTCCATACTGTTTTCCACAGTGGCTGCACCAATTGACATTCCCACCAACAGTGTACAACTGTTCCCTTGTCTCTACATCCTTGCCAACATCTGTTACTCTGTTTGACAGCCATTCTGACAGGTGTGAGGTGATACCTCATTGTGGTTTTAATTTGCATTTCTGATTAATGATGTTAAGCATCTTTTCATGTGTCTGTTTGCCATCTGCATATCCTCGTTGAAAAAAAATGCATATTGAGGTCTTCTGCTCATTTTTTTTTTTTTTTGCGGTACGCGGGCCTCTCACTGTTGTGGCCTCTCCCGTTGCAGAGCACAGGCTCCAGACGCGCAGGCTCACGGGCCCAGCCGCTCCGCGGCATGTGGGATCTTCCCGGACCGGGGCACGAACCTGCGTCCCCTGCATCGGCAGGTGGACTCTCAACCACTGTGCCACCAGGGAAGCCCCTGCTCATTTTTTAATCCAGTTGTTTGATGTTGTATGAGCTGTTGATATATTCTGGATATTAACCCCTATTGGTCATATCATTTGCAAATATACTCTCCTATTCAGCAGGTTGTCTTTTCATTTTGTCAGTGGTTTCCTTTGATGTGCAAAAGCTTTTAAGTTAGGTCCCATTTGTTTTTTCGTTTTATTTCCTTTGCTTTAGGAGACAGATCTAAAAAAAATACGGCTGCAATTTATGTCAGAGTGTTCTGCATATGTTTTCTTCTTGGAGTTTTATGGTTTCCAGTCTTACATTTAGGTCTTTAATCCATTTTGAGTTTATTTTTGTATATGGTGTTAGAGAATGTTCTTATTTTATTCTTTTACATGTAGCTGTCCAGTTTTCCAGCACCCCTTATTGAAGAGACTGTCTTTTCTCCTTTGCATATTCCTGTCTCCTATGTCATAGGCTAATTGACTGTAGGTGTGTGGGTTTATTTCTGGGCTCTCTATTCTGTTCCATTGGTCTCTGTCTGTTTTTGTGCCAGTACCATACTGATTTGATTACTGTACCTTTGTAGTATAGTCTGAAGTCAGGGAGCAGAATTCCTCCAGCTCTGTTCTTTCTCAAGATTGTTTTGGGTATTTGGGGTCTTATGTGTTTCTATACAAATTTTAAAATTATTATAGTTCTGTGAAAAAATGCCCCTGGTATTTTGATAGGATTGCATTGAATCTATAGATTGCCTTGGGTAGTATGGTCATTTTAACAATATTCTACCAATGCATGAACATGGTTTATCTTTCTGTTTTTCTTGTCTTCAGTCTCTTTCATCAGTGTCTTATAGTTTTCTGAATACAGACCTTTTACCTCCTTAGGTAGGTTTATTTCTAGGTACTTTATTCTTTATGATGTGTTGGTAAATGAGATTGTTTTCTTAATTTCTTTCCCATAGTTCATTGTTAGTGTAAACAGATGCAATAGATTTCTGTATATTAATGTTGTATTCTGCAACTTTACTGAATTCATTGAGCTCTAGTAGTTTTTAGTGGTGTCTTCAGGATTTTCTGTGTATGGTATCATGTCATCTACAAACAGTGACAGTTTTACTTCCAATTTTTATTTCTTATTTCTCTTCTATGATTACTAGGACTTCCAAAACTATGTTGAATAAAAGTGATGAGAACGGGTATTTTTCCTTGTTCCTGATATTACAGGAAATGCTTTCAGCTTTTCACCTTGAGTATGACATTAGCTGTGGGTTTGTCATATATGTTAAGATATATTCCCTCTATGCCCACTTTCTGGAGAGATTTTATCATAAGTGGATGTTGAATTTGGTCAGAAGCTCTTCCTGCATCTATTGGGGGATGATCATATGGTTTTTATTCAATTTTTTAAATGTGGTGTATCACGTCGATTTTTGTGCATATTGAAAAATCCCTGCATCCCTGGGATAAATAACTCTTGATTGTGGTGTATGATCCTTTTAAGGTACTGTTGGATTCAGTCTCCTAATATTTTGAGGATTTTTGCATCTGTTAATCAGTGATATTGGCCTGAATTCTTCTGTAACATTTTGTTTTGGTTTGGGTATCTGGGTGGTGCTCGCCCTGTAGAATGACTCTGGAACTGTTCCTTCCTCTGCAATATTTAGAATAGTTTGAGAAGGATAGGTGTTAACTCTTCTCTAAACGTTTCCTAGAATTCACCTGTGAAGCCATCT
The DNA here is from genome assembly GCF_949987515.2 of Delphinus delphis. NCBI lineage: Eukaryota > Metazoa > Chordata > Mammalia > Artiodactyla > Delphinidae > Delphinus > Delphinus delphis. Next base: position 20,862,073 of record NC_082688.1, read on the forward strand.
GGTCCTGGACTTCTGTTTGTTGGGAGGTTTAATTACTGATTCAATTTCATTACTGGTAATTGGTCTGTTCATATTTTCTACTTCTTCCTGGTTCAGTCTTGGGAGATTGTACATTTTAAAGAATGTGTCCATATCTTCTAGGCTGTGCATTTTATCAGTGTATAGCTGCTCATAGTAGTCTTTTCTGATCTTTTGTGTTTCTGTGGTGTCAGTTGTAACTTTTTCATTTCTTTTAAAAAATTTTTATTGGCGTATAGTTGATTTACAATGTTATTAGTTTCAGGTGTACAGCTGAGTGAATCATATGTATATAATCTCCATTCTTTTTCAGATTCTTTTCCCTTTTAGATTATTTCAGAATATTGAGTAGAGTACTCTGTGATATACAGTAGGTCCTTATTAGTTATCTATTTTATATATAGTAGTGTGTATATGTCAATCCCAATCTCCTAATTTATCACTTCCCCCACATTTTCCCTTTGGTAACCATAAGCTTGATTTCGAGATCTGTGAGTCTGTTTGTTTTGTCAATAAGTTAATTTGTACCATTTTTATTAGATTCCACATATAAGTCATATCATATGATATTTGTCTTCATCTGACTTACTTCACTTAGTATGATAATCTCTAGGTCCACCCATGTTGATGCAAATGGCATTATTTCATTCCTTTTTATGGCTGAGTAATGTTACCTTGTATATATGTACCACATCTTCTTTATCCATTCCTCTGTTGATAGACATTTAGGTTGCTTCCATGTCTTGGCTATTGTAAATAGTGCTGCAGTGAACACTGGGGTGCATGTATCTTTTTGAATTATGGTTTTCTCCAGATATATGCCCAAGAGTGGTATTGCTGCAACATATGGTAGTTCTATATGTAGTTTTTTAAAGAACCTCCATACTGTTCTCCACCATGATTGTACCAATTTACATTCCAACAAGCAGTGCAGGAGGGTTCACTTTTGTTCACACCATCTCCAGAATTTACTGTTTGTAGATTTTTTGATGATGGCCATTCTGACTGGTGTGAGGTGATACCTCATTGTAGTTTTGATTTGCATTTCTCTAATAATTAGTGATGTTGAGCATCTTTCCATGTGATTTTTGGCCATCGGTATATCTTCTTTGGAGAAAAGTCTGCTTAAATATTCTGCTATTTTTTGATTGGGTTGTTTGTTTTTTTGATATTGACCTGCATGTGATGTTTGTGTATTTTGGAGATTAATCCCTTGTCGGTTGCTTCATTTGCAAATATTTTCTCCCATTCTGAGGGTTGTCATTTCATTTCATTTATGGTTTCCTTTGCTATGCAACAGTTTTTAAGTTTAATTAGGTCCCATTTATTTTTTATTTTCATTACTCTAGGAGGTAGATCAAAAAAGATATTGCTGCGATTAATGTCAGAGAGTGTTCTGCCTATGTTTTCCTCTAGGAGTTTTATAGTATCCAGCCTTACATTAGGTCTTTAATCCGTTTTGAGTTGATTTTTGTGTATGGTGATAGGGAGTGTTCTAATTTCATTCTTTTACATATATCTGTCCAGTTTTTGCAGCACCACTGATTTAAGAGGCTGTCTTTTCTCCAGTGTATATTCTTGCCTCTTTTGTCATAGATTAGGTGACCATAGGTGCATGGGTTTATCTCTGGACATTCTATCCTGTTCCACTGATCTACATTTCTGTTTTTGTGCCAGTACCATACTGTTTTGATTACTATAGCTTTGTAGTATAGTCTGAAGTTAGGGAGCCTGATTCCTCCAGCTCCATTTTTCTTTCTCAAGATTGATTTGGGGATTCCCTGGTGGCACAGTGGTTGACAGTCTGCCTGCCGATGCAGGGGACACGGGTTTGTGCCCCAGTCCAGGAAGATCCCACATGCCGCAGAGCGGCTGGACCCATGGGCCATGGCCACTAAGCCTGCACGTTCGGAGCCTGTGCTCCGCAGTGGGAGAGGCCACAACAGTGAGAGGCCTGTGTACTGCAAAAAAAAAAAAAAAAAGATTGCTTTGGCTATTCAGGGTCTTTGTGTTTCCATACAAATTGTAAAATATTTTGTTCTAGTTCTGTGAAAAATGCCATTGGTAATTTGATAGTGATTGCATTGAATCTGTAGATTCCTTTGGGTAGTATGGTCATTTTGATGGTATTGTTTCTTCCAATCCAAGAACATGGTATCTCTCTCTGTGTCATCTTTGATTTCTTTCATCAGCATCTTACAGTTTTCTGAGTACAGGTCTTTTGCCTCCTTAGGTAGGTTTATTCCAGGTACTTTATTCTTTTTGATGTGATGGTAAATGTGATTGTTTCCTTAATTTCTCTTTCTGATCTTTTGTTATTAGTGTATAGGAATGCAAGAGATTTCTGTGTATTAATTTTGTATCCTGCAACTTTACCAAATTCATTGAGCTCTAGTAGTTTTCTGGTAGCACCTTTAGGATTCTCTATGTGTAGTATCATGTCATCTGCAAACAGTGACAGTTTTACTTCATTTTTTCCAATTTGGATTCCTTTTATTTCTTTTTCTTCTCTGATTGCCATGGCTAAGACTTCCATAACTATGTTGAATAAAAGTGGAGAGGGTGGGGTTTCCCTGGTGGCGCAGTGGTTGAGAGTCCGCCTGCCAATGCAGGGGACATGGGTTCGTGCCTTGGCCCGGGAAGATCCCACATGCCGCGGAGCGGCTGGGCCTGTGAGCCATGGCCGCTGAGCCTGCGCGTCCAGAGCCTGTGCTCCGCAATGGGAGAGGCCACAACAGTGAGAGGCCTGCATACCGCAAAAAAAAAAAACACAAAAAAACAAAAAAAAAAAGTGGAGAGGGTGGATTCACTGTCTTGTTCTTGATCTTAGAAGCAATGCTTTCAGTTTTCACCACTGAGAATGATGTTAGCTGTGAGTTTATCATATATGGCCTTTATTATGTTGAGGTAGTTTCCCTCTATGCCCAGTTTCTGGAGAGTTTTTATCATAAATGGGTGTTGAATTTTGTCAAAAGCTTTTCCTGCATCTATTGAGATGATCATATGGTTTTTATTCTTCAGTTTGTTAATGTGGCATATCACATTGATTTTCCATATATTGAAGAATCCTTGTATCCCTGGGATAAATCCCATATAATCATGGTGTATGATCTTTTTAATTTATTGGTGGATTCTGTTTGCTAGTATTTTGGTGAGGATTTTTGCCTCTATGTTCATCAGTGATATTGGCCTGTAATTTTTGTTGTTGTACCTTTGTCTGGTTTTGGTATCAGGGTGATGGTGGCCTCATAGAATGAGCTTGGGAGTGTTCCTTCCTCTGCAATTTTTGGGAAGAGTTTCAGAAGGATAGGTGTTAACTCTCCTCTAAATGTTTGATAGTATTCACCTGTGAAGCCATCTGGTCCTGAGCTTCTGTTTGTTGGAAGTTTTTAAATCACAGTTTGAATTTCAGTACTTGTGATTGGTTTGTTCATATTTTCTATTTCTTCCTAGTTCAGTCTTGGAAGGTTGTACCTTTCTAAGAATTTGTCCATTACTTCTAGGTTGTCCATTTTATTGGCATATAGTTGCTTGCAGTAGTCTCTTATGATCCTTAGTATTTCTGTGGTGTCCATCATAACTTCTCCTTTCTCATGTCTAATTTTATTGATTTGAGTCCTCTCCCTTTTTTTTGTGATGAGTCTGGCTAAAGGTTTATCAGTTTT